>NC_141142.1:103269866-103869866 GCF_053477565.2 Lygodium microphyllum
TTTTGGGAAATATAAATTAATAAACCACCATCTTTTTCAATAAAACAAGGTTGATGGGTCCAAGATGGGAAAGAGAGTGGACAAAATGTGCACACTACCCCCTCTCCCATTGGTCCATGTCATAATCTTATTGATTAAGAAATTGATTTACTCCTATGCTAAAGGGTCTCTGATGATTTGAGTGGCATAGAGAGCCTTTGATTGATTACTTGCATTTCAACTAGATTATCTCTTGATTGTGATCATGTCTTAATTTAAGCATTTAATTTATTGGCCATGAACTTTGATTTTTTTTTAAAATCCTTGATGGCTCATGCTCAAGTTTGATTCCGATGCTTGTGTACATCAAATCCAATGATTATCTAGAATCAAAATCCTTACAATGAAGTGTGTTCTTCTCATTGAGTCAAGTTCTAACTAGGAAACATATGGGTTTGCAACTCATCATACCATCTTACTTAATAGTTTCCATTGGATTAAACGACATCAAAATGGTACACCACTCTCAATATCAAGGGGTTGAAAAGCAAGAAAAAGCTGTACCAGTTTGACTTGTTCAAGGAAAACTTGGTCATTCCAAAAGTTGGCCATTCTGTGACCCTGCCATGGAGTCCAAGGAAGTTACAAGGGTCCTAAAAATTTGAGGGATAGATTGTGCTTGTCACATTGGAGCTTGTCTTGTTCTTTGCAAGTGTTCTCCAAAAATTTCCCCCACTTGTCTCTCAAGCCTCCTTACCTAAACTCAACTATGAATATATGCAACACTCAAGCTTATTTCTCTTACCAAGTGTCCAAGGTACTCAACTTGTGTCTCTTGTCAACTAGTGAGTCTTAAACCTCTACCCAATCTTGACTTTCATCAACCACTAAGTCTTAGACCTTCACCCAGTCGATCACATTCGATTTTGAGCAAAGCCGCACCCCATTGGCAACTTCACTCCTTGTTGGTCTTATATGACACCCATTGCAACCTATTGTGGTTTTTAAAAATTTTAAGGTACTAAGTATGAGATAATACAATAGTTTTTTGGAGCAATTTGAGTAGGTTTGTGAGGCTAGTAACCTCCAAGAATCTAGTCAAAAAGCACATTATTTCATATTGTGTCTAGAGAAAAAAAGATCAAACTTGGTTCACTAGCCTAAATGTAATGATTTTGACATGCTTAAAGACTTCCTCATCAAGAGATTCCCTAAAGTGGGCTAGCATATAATTTGGTCATAAAATTGATGAATGTTAATAAAAAAGACAAAGAAAATATCATTACACCACCCATATCTAGAGTCTCTATAAGAGAGTCCCAATAGTTGAGCAACCAGCATAGAAAGCCATCCCCACCATGTTTATTAATAACAAAATTCAAAATGAGAAACTCCATAAGATAGTAGCAAGTCTACAACAAAGAGGTATGCTACCAAGGGTTTTTGAAGAGGGAATAAATGCAAATGACCTTTTGAAGGAAAGGAACCTGAAAGCCATTCAACTAGCATGTATCATCACTATTTAGGCCAAGAGATCCACAATCCATTGTGACTTGTCTATCACAACGTCTCAAGACAAAAGGAGAGATATTGACTATACACAAGAGAATGCAAGTTTAAAACTAGAACTCACAAAGCTTGAAGAGGTAATAAGATGACTTGCAATGCCACATGTACAGTGCATCCACTATGGGAGAAATTATATTCCATTAGAATGTCCTGGCTCAAGACCTCGCACTCTACAAATTGTGGCAAGTATGGGCATGAAGCCATTCACAAAAAATTATCTAGGATATTTTCATATCTATAACAGTATCCTTAGCCATTTTGTTCCATAAATAGACAACTCAACTATGGAAGGGGAGCTCAACTATCATTGTAGCACCTACTGAATAAAGGCCACCAACTACTAGGGTTGAAATTAATCTAACAAGAATAGCTAGATTTCCCAGACCCATTGTCACTTGTTGGACTAGTGATGATCCAGTGTACTTTTTGAAAGAATCATTGGATGAAGAAACATATGTAAACCCTTATGTTACTTATGATGAAGATGGGTGTCCAATATTGATGGACTCTAGATCACCAATCCCAGTCATAGCTTTGGGTAGGGGATGAGGTCGAGATATGTATGGGAGCTCTTGCTCAGCTGAAGACCCATGGACTGCTTATTGCTTCAAGCATTTCAAGCTAAGTGCAATGGCTACATCTTACATAGCCATGCACACTCTCAAACCTATGAGTGTAGTGAGCTTACCTTTTTGCCTAATCGAGTTGCCTCCTCCCATGAGCTCTGATAGCTCCATAGTCCAAGGTGCAAGTTCAAGCATGCTCGATTCTCAAGCTCCAAGATCTATTGCCACACGTGAGACAAGACAAGATAAGAGGAGAGAAGAAGGAGAGAGAAGAAGATTGAGAGCTTCTCTATCATGGTCCCTCACCCTCACACACTCACTTCCTCACTCCCTCACACTCCCTCTCTCAAGCACAAGCACAAGCAAGAAGAAGAAGAAGAAGAAGAAGAAGAGATCTAGTGAAGGGGATCTACAGAGCTCTACCCCGAGACCTACGGACCGCTTATTGATCAAGCGTTTCAAGCCGAGCGGCCATGGCTACCTCTCACATAGCTGATGCGCAATGCCTACCTTACGGGTGTAATGAGCTTACCTTGATACTTGATCGAGTTCCCTTCTCTCTCTTGCACTCTGGTAGCTCAACGATCCTTGCAGCAAGCTCAAGCAAGCTCAAGCCCTCTCCGTCAAGCTCCATCCTCCATGGCCGCGCGAGAAAAGAGAAGAGAAGAGAAGAAGAGAAGATGAAGAGAGAAGATGGAAGCTTCTTCTCCACGATCCCTTGCTCTCACACACTCACTCCCTCACTCCCTCACACTCCCGCAATCCCTCACTCAAGCACAAGCAAGAATGCAAGAAACAAGAGAAGAAGAAGAAGAAGCTTTGGCCACACACAAGAATGAGCTTCTCATTCACTTTTCAACTTTATATACAAAACCCTAACTCCCTTTTGGGAGGTCATCCCCTTATCCCCTTTTTTACATGGTCGGCTGTGGCCGAGGCCATTTTTCCCATTGTCCTTTTATCTTCCTAGCTTCCTTTCCACCACCCGTCCATATTTACAAATTGCACGTATGAGAGACCAGTGCTCCTTAAATTAAATCATGATGCGCTTGTGCTCTTTTACAAAAGTATTGACTTGCGCTTTTCCTTGTGCGTCTTTCTCCCTTATTTGGGACTTTTCTGCACTTCTTGTGTTTCTAGATTTTCCTTGTGTGCCTTTGTCTTCCGTTTCACTTTGCCTTGACCTTTGTCTTCTGCTTTAGCTTTTCCAGATTTTCCACCTTGTTCATCTGACGATTAACATTACCCCCCTCCTAGATGAGTGCCAGTGCCATGGCACTATGGTGGGGAGTAGTGGGATAGTTGGGGTTGTTGCTAAGTGAAACTGGTGGGTAGATGACCACAATCAATTGTGAATGAGAGGTGATGGAGTTTGATTAACGATGACCAAGAGAGATTCTGGTATGCTTTAGACTTCATGAAGATGCTCGGCATTTCTCACAAAATTGTAGCTCCCATTCTATGAACGCTAATAAAGGTTTTGCATGGGCATCTCTAATCATGTTCATTGCTAGCCGGTTGTTGAGAACCATGTAGCCGTGCATCTCGTGTTGATCCAAAAGCACTTAATCAATAAGCAATCCGCATGTCTAGGGGTTTGAACATACATTTGGAGAATATGAGGTTCCAAAATCTATGCCAATGGTGGATCCATCACTGAGTTTTCCTTCTGCTTGATTTGGTTTAGTCATGGTAGCCATCAACATGCAGATGGTCGGCTACATCAAGCATGTTGATCCATCCAACCATCGGAGTATGCAAAAGCTCCTGAAGCTGCTATAGTGGTGTCGTGTCCAGCTCAGGGAAAAATTCTTGGTCATTAGCGGATGTCGTGGATGATCTTCTTTAGTTGGGTAGCCATTCATTGAGTCATGATCATAGCCTGCAAGAGAAAGTTGTGCACTCCCTAAGGGGTGTGTCTCTCTCACGGTGTGGTGTAAGTGCATGTGTAGTGAAACTAGGAGATGGGTCTAACCTTGGGTAAGCCCTTGGTAATTTCCCACACTTGAGGACCCAGTTCGTGTGTTGTTGGAGGTGTAGTGCAAAACTTAGGGTGACAGGTTTGGAAGTCTTGCCCTTGATGTGCCTAAGCGTGAAGTGGGGGAGGGGCTAGGTGTAAACCCTAGGTGTAGTGAGTGAAGTGAGCCCTCATGCTTTTTTCTTTTTTCTTTTTCTTTTTCTTATCTTTTTTTTTTTGAAGAATTTCATACAAGGAAGATGTCCCGTCTAATTCCTATCACCTTCAGCTGGCTTATGAGGCGGTCCCAAGCATTGGGATAGGAATGCACAACTTTGTAGATATTCTTTAATACCGGCCCGGGCCTTCAGAGGTGTGGATGACAAGAAACGATGATTGCACCTCATGAAGGGGGTATCACTCATATCCTCTAAGATTTCTAGGCAAAAGGAGGGAAGCAAGGTTGCCCTCATCATTAGTCTAGTCATGGCTCTACTATCTATCCCTAGGTTGATGTCAAAAAAGAGTGGATGGAGGTGGGCTTCCTCAGCTGTGGGTCTCTGCATTAGTAGGAACTTGAGAAGCCTAAGATAATTACAGGTAGTTAAGAAGGCTAGATCTGGGTAAGAAGAAAAATCTGTGAGGAACCGGTTGATAGATGGAAGGAGATCCTCTAACCTAAAGACTAGGCATTCCTTGGGGCTCCAGGCATTAACATTATATATCTTAGGAAAGTAAAATCCCCATGAATATTTCGATCATAGTCAACTCCATGCCTACGGGGGTAGGGCATGTAGATGGGGTCGTTGCGTTCTTCAGGGAGCGAGCTACAGAAGGCAGTCTAGGGATCAAAATTGGTATCCCAAATCCTCTTCCGCCACTTCAGCTGTGCCTTGTAGCCTTGGACGGTTTTGGGAACCCTGTTTACCTTGTCTTGCTAGTAGTCTTCAGGATCTTGCCTCCATCTGGTTATTATGAGGCTTCTTTCCTCTATCCACCTATTTGCAAGATCATTAGCCAGATCCTTGATCTTGGCTAGAATACCTAGAGGCAAAGTACAGTCTAGAGAGCATGGATAAGCAAATGAAAGTTCAAATGGCCTCGTCTGGAACTCCCGTTGATGCCATATGTCCAAGATAGGATAGGGATCCCCCCGTAGTGGCACAGGCTCTTTAGGGAATTTCTTGGCAGTGATCGTGCTCTGCATTGGGCTTCCTCTGCTAGTTCTTGTCTTCTTCTTCTGGCTGCCACAATGTGCTTGGGAATATGGGCATCTTCGGCCTCATCAGGTGGTAGGTCTGGTAGAGGTGGACTGGGTATTCTTTGTTGCTCTTCTTCAGCATCCTACTCAAAGTCCGGACCCTCTTCGACATTCTGTTTAACAACTGATGGAAACACTTGAGGTGGTGGTGGTGGCTGCTCATGCTCTTCAAACCCAAGTTCCTTAAGCTCAACAGTGGAGAGGTCAACACGGCGTAGGTAGTGAAATTGCTGCTCTTTTGTGATTCATGTGCCTATTGGAAGCTCTTGTTCTTGAAGGCCATACTTTAGTGCTTGGGTGGTGAGTTCTAGGGTTAAGAAATCAGTGTGTAGTTCAGTACAAAGTGTCGATAGTATCCTGTATGGCTTAAGAAACATTGAATACCCTTGTAGTTAATGGGTGGTGGTAGGTGGACAATGACCCTGACTTTTGAGAAGTTAATGGCAATGCCATTCCTTGACACTATGTGCCCTAGGATACATCTGTGCTTCACCCAGAACTGGTTTGCATCTAAGCATATCCTTGAAGATGGTGTACATTAATCATTGAAAGGTCACAGGTGCATTCATTAGCCCAAAGGGCATAACGATGTAGGTGAATACATCCCACCCCATGGCAAAGGTAGTCTTGTGCCTATCGTCAGGGTGCACTTGCACTTGATTATAGCCATAGAAGCCACCCAGGAAGCTGTAGGCTTCTTTGCTTGCTACCCTCTCCAACATGTGCTCGGTATACGGTAAGGGATAGTTGTCCCTCTTCGTAGTGGCATTCAATTTCTTGTAATTCACGTACACTCAAATTTTACCATTCTTTTTCATAACGATCACTATAGGTGATACCCAATCCATGTGCTTAATCTCATATATAAATCCCGCCTTCAGGAACTTATCGATTTCCTCCTCCACTGCATAGGCGTGTTTGGGATTCATAGGGTAAGTTTGTTGCTTTGTTGGCACCACATCTGGAACCATTGGGATATTATGGGTCACAACCCTAGAATCGACTCCTTTAAATTCCTCCAAGGACTAGGCAAACACATCAACATACTCTCGTAGGAGAGCAATAAGTTTAGCCTCCTCATCCTTACTCAAGTCACCAGCAATGAACACAGGTTGAGGCTTCTCACCTTCCCCTGCCAAGTTGACTTCCTTGACCTTGGCGGGTCCCTCAATTGGCTCACTGGTTTGCCCTTGTCTCTTTGCTCCTAGTAGAATCACCACTCTATCACCCTTCTTAAACTTTGTGAAGCGTTTGGGGAGATCCTACGGCTTCTTTTGCCTCTCTACTTCTGAGTCCTTAGTTCGCTTCCTGGCCTCCTCCTTTAGCCGTCTGTGCCTTAGGTGGACTGGCAGGTCCCCTTTGGTGCATTTGACCTTAGAGGGTTGGGGTATTTCAGGATCACTCTCCGTACTGACTTCTGACTCCAAGTTAAACTCACATCCCTCGCTTGAGGAAGGAGTTTCACCAGGGGGTCGTAATTCAGTAGGTGTATCTGTCTTAAGCACTGGAACTACCAATTGTTGCGCCACTCCTACCTGCTCATAATCCATGGCTCCTATGTGCTCCAACTAGGATCTATTGCACTCCATCCGCATGACTCCTCTTTCATTCCAGCCTACCCTTTCCCTTCTCGGCCTAGAGTCTGCCTTGATCTGTTCGATTGCTCTCCCTTCAATATCGTATTCTGTCGTGTCCAACTCTTCCTTACTCTCGTCCCCTGCAGAGCGACAGCACTCGTACCCCTCATCATCGGAGTCTTGCCCCTCTGACTTTTCATCATCCCCCAGGTTTTCCTCTCCAATCTCCTCTTCGTCAGTGACTAAAGCCCAATTGTATAATAGGTTAAGATCGTGCGTTTTGGTCCATTTCCACTTAGGCCCAGCCAAGAGATCACTTAGGGGTTTTAGATTAGCAGCCTTGTTGCCCTTTAGTTTATCGGTCAGAACTCTATGATTTCCTGAAGCTCGAGCTTGTTGGTGGGGATATGGAATGAGACTGGTTTCCCTGGGTCACGTGAGGTTCCTGCCATCATGGAGAATGGCACGGTGGGCTCCTTAGCTGGCATGCTTGGTGTTTTAGCAGCTTGCTTATACAGCTCTTCCTCATTTGAGAATGGTAGGTCGATGGTTGCCATGACATGTATCCAATCCCGCTCATCCTCAGGGCAAGGGATGTACTTGGTCAATGATCCGTAGGGTTTGCTTACATGTGCATCACCTTTTAGCATGGTTGAGATAGCATCAAGGTCAGTTGGAGTAGTCTTCCAACTATCCATCTCAACCCTTACCACTTGTGTTCTACTCCCCAAGAAGATGAGATTGTTACCCCAATCTTCAATAACTCGCGCGTTCCTCATCCAGGGTCAACCTAGCAGTATGTCGTAGTCCACTCCCTTCATGACAATGAAGTTCACGGAAAAGTGCACCCTTGCGACCTTCACTGGCCAGCTCTTTAGGACCCCGAATGGTCTGATCTTCATTCTATTGGCCAATGTGACATTGAACCTAGCCGTTTCCATGGGTGGTTTTCCCCAGGCCTAAAGAACTGTGTGGCTCAAGACACTGACACCGACGCCTGTGTCTATGATTCCTTTTTGTGTTACATCCCCCAAGGCTAAGATAGGTAAGACTGCATGCATCTTAGTGCCTTCCTAGAAAGCATTGATGTGCAGTGACCTTGGAACTGAGTGTAGCGTTAGGCTTGGAATCTACGTGACTACATCCTGCTCTTGCAAGTCAGCGATAGTATGCTCCTCTTTTCCCTCCACCCAGTACTTTAATTCTTGCCATAAGGAAGGGTGCTGCCGAAGCAAATCTCCTAGGCTCAAGGTTATTGGAGTGCTTACTAAAGTGGTGAGGAGGTTGCTGGGTGGTTTCCTTCCTCCTTGGTGAGCACTCTTTGGCCATATGTCTTGGTTAGCTTGCTAACATGCTTCTTCCGGTCTTGCCTCTGTGGCATCTCATGTGGTGTAGGTGCATTCCCCGATTGAGGTCGCGATGGTGAAAGGGGTGTACTCACACTAGAGAGGTCTTCAATTTGGTCTACCAGTATGGGCTCTACGTCCTTAAGGTGTTCTTGGGCATCCTTGATCCACTCCTTGACTTTGGCTATAGCCTCGAGTTGCCATTTGGGGTGGGGGTATTCCCCTACCTTGGCGCTCCCTAGTTCTACTGTCTTATTAGCTGAGGTCTCTGCCTCTGCATCAGTGACCCTCTTTCCTGTCACTAGCGTTGTAGCTTCCTCAGTCTTAAGGGTAATCTTTGCGTTTGTTCTCTTTCTCCTTCTCTTGTGGCTTTTCTTTCCCAATGAGGCTACATCCAGGTTACTTGGCCTAGGCAATGAGATGCCTGCATGTTTTGTATGTGCTCGCGTCATGACATGTAGTGTGGGATGGGCGTATCCTCACTATCAAAGGTCTCCACACCGAGCAACCCCAAGGGTACTGAGGGAACGTTGAAAGAACTATTTGATGGCTTCCGTCTAGGACAGTCAAGAAATAGGTGTGTGATTCCACACTCGGTGCATCGAAGGTCAGCTTTGTCCTTGTTTGCTTGTTCCCTTTCCGGGTAGCGTGATGAAATATGGCCTGGATGACCACATGTCCACCATGAGATCGGATCATGGCTTGGTTACCATGAGATCGGATCATGGCTTGGTTTTCCAAAGCCTCTGCCTCTTCCTCTACCTAGCACCATCACCGGTATTGGTTGGTAGTCCATCAGGACTGGATTGCCTTCCTCATCATAGGATATGTATGGGTTCACGTAGGTCTCCTCTTCACTAGGTTCTTCAACATAGTGAATAGGAGCGTCACTTGGTGGATGGGTTACATAGGGCCCTGGCGGTCTGGGTATGCCTGTTGGGTTCATCTCTAGCCTAGGAATGGTTGGTCTTGCGTCATTTGGTGCTGGAAGCGCCAATTGGGCTCCCTTGCCAAAGAGGTTAGGTGGCATGTTGCCTAAGTATGGAGGGTTGTATTGCTGCGTATATGGGAATCTCCTTGGTAGTCTACAATGTAATGTGCCATGACCGAACCTACCATAGTTCAAGCACGGCCTAGATCTAGGATCTTGGCACTTGGTTGGGAGGTGGTTACCGCCACAGTGTATACAGTGCACATGTGACCACACAGGTTTCCTCATTTGGTCTTGCAATTGTGCAAGCTCCATTCTCACCTCAGCTAGCTCTTGGCCTTGGTCACCACTCTTTCCCTTATCCTGTATGCTAGAGTTCTCTCTCTCTCATGAAACTGTTGACCGCTCTGGAGCTCTCTGACTTGTACTGTCCTGACTGGTGTTTCTCATGCTTCGCTCCCTAAGCTGATTTTCTACCCTTTTTTCCTCTTCAAAGACTCTAGCTAATATGCCTCAATGTAGAGTGGAGTTACTAGCCAAAGCCTTGTAGAGCTCCTTGCTTCGAATTCCATTTATAAATATGGTAGACACAGCCTTCTCATTAGGTCGCTCATTTGCAGGGATCCTCTTGAAGAGGCTACGCACATGAGTGACATAGTCCCTTACGTATTCCTTTTCCCTCTGACTGACATTCATCAACCGGACGATGAGATTTTCAAAGTACACTGCCTCAGAGAATCTCTTGATAAAAAGGTCCTTAAGACGGGAAAAGTTCGTGTGCTCAGCTACATCTAGACTAGTGTACCAAATTCTCCCCTTATCATCTAAGCACAGATCGAAAGCTTGAGAGCATTGTGCAAGGTCTGTGAGACCGTTTGCTTTGCAAACGTGTTCAAATTGCTCCACAAAGCTATATGGGTCATTTCTAGGTTCATACTTGTCTAGCTGCTTTGCTACAATAGGAATTCTAGATTGCCCCTTTGCCCCTTGTGTGTTCCCTAATCGCGAGAGTAATGCAGTGGAGGCTGTTGCGCTCTGCTCAGCGGACGTATTTTCCATGAGCTGCTTGGCTATGAGTTCACTCAATGATAAGTCAGCCTCTATTGCTCGTTCTCTCTCTGCATTTGGCCCTGCTTTAGCTGCACCAGCCAAGGCTAGCACACGTCGGGCCTCATACATGTCTATATCTTGTTAGAGTTTCCTAGCCTGCTGCTCGTGGTTATAGGAAATTATGCTCTCTAGCGCCTTTCTAATCGCCTTTCTTTCCTCTTCTAGGCTTGCTACCACTTCCTCTACTGGTCTGCCCTAAACTACCGTCTTAGTCAATAAGTCGTACTCATTGACTAACTCCTACACTAAGACGGGGAATTCTCCCAAGTCGAGTCGGTCCTCTCTTTGTCCGCCTCGTGATCCTGACATTGCTCCCACTTCCAGCTCCACAAGGTCGTCGATCAATTTGAGTAGCTCTGGCAGTGTTCGATCCTCTATGTTGTCGCCTTCTTCTGGATCTTTGTGTCCTGTGAAGGTCCTACTGATGGGGCTCTTAGGCACCCAACTATGTTTTGGGATATTCTCCTAATAGTGGGTTCCTTGATGCTATTATATCTCATGATGAGTTCTTTGTTATTGAAAGCAGTTGTCAATCTTATTCACAAGTTGTGCTTCGTGCTTTCTAGTGCTCAGTATGAGAACATGCTTTTTCTTTTCTTGTAGTGCGCCTTTGGTGATAAAATCAAAAGTGAGGTGCAGATGCAGGAAATGCTCAATGGAACTCCACTCTTCCCCTCATATTCGTAGCCTGATATGTCTCTAGGCACAGGTTCTGGTTGATCTAAGGTCGTACTAAAAGTCCATGTTGCATTCTCTATTCTGCTTCAGGGTTGGTTGGTTGGTTACCGAAAGTCAAGTCAAGTTCTAAACTAGGTCTGCTCAGTGTCTAGCTATTTGGGGTGAGTCCTCGATTATCCTATATGGTCTCTGACTTCTAAGGGCTAAATTGGGTTTCCAAGGGGGTCAGAGATGTGAACAGGGTGGCCAGGACTGTCAGGCAGGTTCAAAAACCCTCTATTTTAAGTTCTAGTGAAGTGGTCCGATTGTGGGACTCGGACAAGGTTGTCCGATTCTGGGAATCGGACGGGGACTGGTTCAATTGTGAAAATCAGACAGGGTGGTCCGATTCTCACACTAGGAAAAGTGGTCCGATCCTTGCACTTGGTCCAATTTTGGGACTAGGACATGTGGTCTGATTTTGGCACTGGGTCCGATTCTCACAGTCGCGGACGGGGTGGTCCAATTCTCTTAGTCGGATGGTCCAACTCCAGAAATCGGGTGGTCCAATTCTGGGAATCAAAGGGGCTGGTCCGATTGCGTAGACGATAGCCCACGGGTTGCATGCGATGACTCAAGCTCAGCACCTACTCCATGGAATCATCCAGTGCCTTCTAGATAGGTGCAAAACACTACAAGGAAATGCTAGGCATACCTGGAATCACTGTGGTGCTCGAATCAAATTGCACTCCAAGGATCTTCCTACAGCTTTCTCTCTCTCTCTCTCTCTCCCTGGCTCTCAAGCTCACTCTCTCTCACAAAGAAAAATGTCAAATGTGGTCTTTCCTAGTTCCTTGGGCTTCTTATTACCCCATCCCAGCCTGCTGTAATCTTAGAAGCTAATCCCTCACACTCTTCCAACCAAAAATTTGAATTTGTGCCCCTATTTCCCTATTTCTAGCAACTGTAGTACACTTTCTGTTTTCCTTCTTTTTCCTATCCTAATCTTAACCTAATGCAAAAAAAATCAAAAACAGAGATGGAGATGGATGGTCCTACTCTAATATTCAACAAAAAATCAAAATACTTACTTGCTCCAAGGATTAAAACCTCCTAAATCTCCTAACTATCTCGAGCACCAGTTTGGGCTGCAAACCCTACTTCTATGCTCAATTCGATGCGCACGGTGCTCGAGGCTCGATTCCGTCGGTCCACCATGATGTGCATGATCACCATGCCAATGGAGCTAGGAGTTGCATTAAGAACCTCAAGAAAGCCTGTGGTGTTGTCCCACACTTGAGGACCCAGTTCATGTAAAAGGGGAGGTGCTATGGATGTGACTTATGGAGATAGGTCTAATCGTAAGCATGTAAACTCCCTAGGGGTGTCTTGCCCTTGATGTGCCCTAAGTGTAAAGTGGGGGAAGGGGCTAGGGATATAATTGTCCCTAGGTGCAGTGTTTGTGACACTCTAATGGTATATGAGAACTCCATTTCTTCCTTTTTGTATACTTCATCTTTTGTCATTTCTTTATCTTATTTCTTTCTTTTTCTCTTCTCTTTTTTTGTTTATTTATTTTTTCTTGTTTTTTTAAACATTTAATACATTGGGAGGGAGCATGCTAGACGTCATCCTGATGCTCTTCAAGAACAACACTACTGTAAGGGGGCCTAAGAGACTTGGTAAGGAAGGGCTTTTGCTTGAGAAAAATCATAAGTACCCTAAGATAATTACATGTAGTAATAAAGGCAAGGTCATGGCAAGATTGTAATGTGCCCACCTATCGGTTGTCCAGGCATGTTTTTAGCGGTCTATCAAAAGACAAATCTAAGTGACACTGCCCGCTGGCACTCCCACCTATCCGTTGTCTAGGCATGATTTTAGCAGTCTACGAATCTAAGAGACACTGCCCGCCGGCACTCCCACCTATCGCTTGTCTAGGCATGTTTTTAGCGGTCTATCAAAAGACGAATCTAAGAGACATTGCCCGCCGGCGCTCCCATGGAATGTTACAGGGTTTGTCGCCTAGTGTTTCTTGAGTCCGCCTCGCAATGAAACGTTCACGGCCAAACCCACTGGGATTTACTTGAAATGTGAGTCCCTAATGGTCAAGGTCTCTTGACAACATTCTAACATCGTGCATCCTGGATATCCTACTTTACATAGAGATGCCCAAGCCAAAGTAGATCCATATTGCACTTGATTCAAAGAGAATGGAAAACGAGAGGGACGTGCCGCTCAACATCCCTACCCATAGGGCATAGTCCCTTTTTGGTCCCCTAAAATGGCATGAATCATGGTTCTAACCTAACAATTCCTAAGGGTCAAATGTCATTAAAACCTGGTGAGAAGCCTCCTAGTTCTTTGGGACCACCCTTCCATAGGATGAACCTGTCTAGGGTTCTACCCACCCACTTTCCTCAATAGGAAATTTTTAGTTATTTAATTGGGTCCTACCACATTTATTTTGTGACATTTAAAAACAGCTTTCTTAATTAAGCCTTTTTTGGAACAGGGTTCATTCGCGTAATTTATAGCACAGACACGAAAATAGAGCAAGCAATCCTTCTGACAAATAGGTTCCTTAACTTATCTTCAAGTTAATCTTTGCCTCCTGCCCATACAGGAAAAATTATATGTCCCTTCTACCCTGTAGAAGTACCCGGCCTAAATCACATGGCACGACAATTTCCATCATTTATCTAGAAGAGGATCTTCCAAAGCCACTAACGTTGGGGCCACATGGATCCTCAACTCCATTCCAGACTTGACAAGGGGTGTCCAGAGCTCCACCTAATCCACAAGCTACCTAGGTGTGAAACATTATTTTCGTGGTTGGCCTTTTCACCACTCAACCTTCAGCCCATGAATCAAGTAGTGCCCTTTTCTGGTTGATCTGCGATGCGATCATGGAGGTGATCCACCCGTGCAAAATATCCTTTCCTTAATTAAATCCCTTAAGACTCAAGCATAGTCAAGGCAATCAATCCTAATATTATCTTCCAAGGAAACATTCCTTTATTCTCATGGCAATTTGTCATCATAGACCCCCACCATGAATTTACCATCAATTCACAAGCACTTGCAATAATCACCTAAATCACAAGCCAACAATCAATTAAATGTAAAATCATTTATGGTTTTGTTTGATCAACCAACAAAAACCAATTGCATTTTTCCAAACAATGCAAGAATAAACGTGATAACATTTTCATCTGCCACTTAGGTGTAGATGCATTTACCATACATGGATGAGTGCAATTTTCTTTTTCATAGTTTTAACTCTTGCACTTGAATATGCATCCTACAATAATAAAGATGGAATTTATCCCTTTCAATGACCTATTCTCATGCAGCATAGTACGGAACCTAATGTATCTCATGTAGGAATCAAAGCAAGCAACTAATAGTTTGGAAATGTATTACTTATATCCGGTATTGTAGTTGTATTTTTTGTGATACCCTCACCCAAAGCTTCATTGCTGGTTGTGAGATTGCCATCTGCACGCGACATTCTTTGCCTGGGGGCCATCGTCTGCAAGTAGATTCGAGAGATAAAGAAGGAGGAATGGATTTGAGATGGAAGAGCGTAAGAGAAGATGACTTAGTCGAAGACCGAGAAAGGGCGAATTAAGCTAACTCTCTCCCTCATAGCCTCTCTCTCTCTCTCTCTCTCTCTCTCTCTCTCTCTCTCGGAGGGGTATCCTTCTACCTCCCTCTCTCTACCTCTCTCTTGCAGCCTCTTGAGATCTCCTTGTGCTTTATTATGCCTTTCTAACTACTCCCCATGTCTCATATTTAAAGCTAAACAAGAGAAGAAGGATTGTGGTTGAGAAGAAGAGCTCTTTGTGGAGGGGATCTTGGAAAAATGAGTGATCTAATGCTCAAGTCATAAATCTGATGGTTCCATTAGCTCCGAAAGAGGGGTAAAACCCCAATACACTGGATCAGAAATCTTCCAGATCACTCCTTTTTCTTCTTCATGTTCGAAGTGTTGTTTGCTACCTATAAACTGTGATCACAGCGCACGCGCTTTTACCAATCTTTATTTTTTGTATTAAATCTCCAAAACCAACAAAAAAAATCACCTTTTTTTTTACATGACATCTAGTTTTTGAAAATTTCATATCTTTTTAGGATATTTATAATAATATCTAAAATATGCTAGTTTTGCTCAAAAATCTAATATTTTTGGACCATCCATACTATACACATTAACACTAGTGATTAATATTGCTCATAACTCTTGTTCATGTTGTAACTTTCGTGAAGGGTGGCTACAATCCTTGTCAATTCAAGAAAAATGTCAAATTACAACTCTTGGTTTTTAAAAATATATTTTTTATTAAATAAGAATTGTTAGTTATAAATGTTAGCTAGTTTTTACTTTAGTTAGTCTTTAGTTAGTAACCTTACTAACTTATTAATTGACTAACTAACTTTCAAACTAACCAACTAATATTTAATTGCATGGAAATATGACAAGGATGAAAACTTATTGATGAAGTGCATGATGGATGGGCAGATGTTCTGCTTGATGAAGGTTAGACACTCCTCTAGATTCCTTGCATTCACATTGTAGATCCTTGGGAAATCATACCTGACATGCACATCCAGATTATAATCTACCCCTATTCTCCACAAACATAGCATATAGGTGGGATCATTGCACTCATCTGTCATGGTGTTGCAGAAGGCCATCCAAGCATCAAGGTTAGAGTCCCAAACATGTCACTGCCATTTCGATTAGGCTTCGTATCCACTTTCTACTCTTAGCCTTCTTTTCATCCATGATTAGTGCCCACTTGTACAATAGGTTCAAGTCATGCACTTTGGTCCATTGCCACTTCGACTCTTGTCCATGAGGTCCTTGAGAGATTTGAGATTGATAGTTGGATTACTATAGTGAGCTCTCTCGTCAAGTATTCAAGAATCCCCTAGAGTTCAAGTTTGTTAGATTGAACATGAAAGGGGATGAGTGTTGGTCAACTGCTAGAGCTCTTCACCATCATGTATAGTGGTAATGATGGTGGGATCCTACTCTTCAACAGCTACAATGGTGTGACTTTGTGGGACTCGTCGACTACTCTAACATCCTATTTATAATCTTCCTCGTCATTTGAGAATGGAAGATTAATGGTGGCTATAACATTTTCATCCAATTGCGCTCGTCTTCGAGGCAAGGGATATACTTTGTTAGTGGCCCATAGGAATTGTTGATTTGTGAGTCTTCTCTCAACATAGCGGAGATGGCATCTAGGTCACGATCGGTGTGGTCTTCTAGGTATCCATCTCAACTCTTGTAGCTTCCAATCTTTTGCTTAAGAATATTAGACCATTGTCCGAGCCTTCTATCACTCATGCATTGTCGGAGGGGTTTTTGTTGAAAGGTCGTATCCACTGGGGATCAAAGATAGAAGGAAGTAGAGGATAGGAGATAGAAGAGAAGAAAAATAATAGACAAGAGATACACAAGATAAATACAAAGCTTAATGAATCAAAGCACTATGTATTGATAGAACCTGAAATGTCTTATTTGGTACTACTCAAAAGCAATCTCCAAGCATTATATTTCTTGGAGCTTCATTGTAGACCAAAAATGTGTATCAAAACAGTAGTTTTTTCTTTGTTGCTTAGACCACAAATTTGATGGTTCTGTTGGCTCCAAAAGGGGAGGTAAAACCCCAAGACACCTGATCAAAAATCTCCTAGATAACTCCTTCTTCTCGTCCCAGTTCAGAGTGTTGCTTGCTACATGTTAACTGCGATCACAATCTCCAAAACTGGCTGAAAAAGTAACATGCTTTTTGCATGCCACCATATTCTAAAAGTTTCCTATATCTTTTTAGGATATTTGCAGAAAATAATATCTAAAATATAAAAAATAGGCTAAAATTATTCAAAAATCTATTATTTTTAAGCCATCCATACTATGGATATTGACACTAATGACTAGTATAGCATTGGCTCTCTAGATCAATAAGAAAGTCGGATGACAATGCACTCTAGAGTTTTTCACACTATGTCCACGTTGTGGCACAACATCCACCCCCTTTGAACCTCACATCCGCTAGTATGTGCCAAAGTCCTAGTTGTCACCAGATTTTGAGTTCTCCTCATTCTCTACAACCATATTGTTTGCTTCTTCATCTTCTGTATCATGGCCACTATTTTCTTCTATGGCAACTCATAGGCAGTAGATTCTTGCCTCTTGAATAATTTGATTCTTTTCCCTGCTACCAAAAGTTTTATGGCTATCCCATCTAGCTCATTTAATGCATAAGTAGCATTATCAAACACATATCTTACCACATAGGATCCAAATCATCTTTTGGATAATTATATGCATGGCACTATGTTGGTTGTCTAAACTACTATCATAAACCAGTACCTGATCCCCATCTTATATGCTTCTTGGTCTCACTCTACTTGTTTTGTCAAACCATTTCTTGTTATGTATCCTTGCTGCCCTTAACTTTGGAACTACTTCCACTATGTCTTCTGACTTTCTTTCCAATTGTCTAATCCGTAAGGCCAACAATTTCTCTCAATTCAACTCCTCTTCCCAAGGTAGCACACTCGTTGTGATTGTCATCTCTTTTGTCGACATGATATTTTTTTCACCATACATCAATTTAATAAGCATATATCCTGTAACAGCATTATGAGTTGTTTTGTTAGCCCACAAAGCATAAGGTAGCAATCATGGCCACTCTTTTACCCTCTCTCCACATGCTTTTGCCAATGCCTTCACAATAGGTGGATGACCTCTTTCACTTTTGCCATTTCCTTCAAGGTTATAAGCTGAAGTTAAAGCAAGCTTCATCCCCAACCATGCAAAGAAATCATGAGCTTCATTTGCATCTAGGTCACCTCTATCTATTGTAATTTTTCCCACACAACCATACCGACAAAAGATCTCTTCTAAGAGGAAAGTGCACATTGCATTTGTTGTCTTAGTATGTAGAGCTCTCCTTTCCACTTGATTAGTCAAGTCTTCATGGGCAAGTACAAGATATCTCATTTGCCAAAGAGCTATAGGCATTGTGACTAGATCCACCACCCACTTAAAATGAAGAGAAGGGATATGTGGCCTGCAATCCATCTCGATGTCTCACAGTTGAATACATTTGATATGTCATACATGTTTTCACAAAGTGAGCAACATCCTTATACATGACTTGCCACCAATATCTTTCTTTGATTTTTGTAAAAGTACCCCAAACTCCTCTATGACCAGCCCATAAGCTTTTATGAAATTATTGCATAACGTTTACTTGTGAAGCTCTATCACCCAAAACTCATAATGACATAGCTTGTTTCTTTTTAGCATGTTTCCACAAGTATCCATCTTTTAAGAAAAACCCATAGGCTTTTCTCTTGATCTTCTTAAACTCCTCATATGATCACTCATCTCTCTTTGATAATGTACTAAGGTATTGACCAAATTCTCAGCCACTCTCCTGCATTGCTAATCGTGATTGAATAGCTAAAGTGTCTCCTCTTTGCTGTCCAAGCTTCTGTTATAGTGTTGTAGCAACTCCTTGCATTGCTAAATTCACTCTTACAACATCATTTTCAACTGCAAGAAAGTCATCTTCTTCCTCCTCATCCATCATCCCGTCTTCATTCTCATAGTGTGCGCCCGAGACAACATGTCTACCACTAGGTTATCTCTTTCTACAATATGTTGAAATTTAGGGTTCAAAGATTTGATGTACGCAATCCACTGAAGCATAGCAATGTCTGGGGTAGCACAACTAGTAATCATACCCAATACAGGCAAACAATCAGTCTCAATGACTACATAAGCACCTATAAAATACTCTTTATCACACTTAAGGGCTGTCAAAATTCCCCATAATTCTTTTTTTACAAGTGGATACCTTCTCTGTCATTCAGTCAAAAATTTAGCACCAAAATAAATTGCATATATTTTTCCTTCCCCATCATCTTGCCAAATTTCCCATCCAATCACGATTGGGCTCAAATCAATAGTAATAATGATAGGCTTTCCATGTGAATAATCAACCTTTCTCAATAATGTAGGAGCCGATTTCAAGAATTGCTTCAAATTCTTCATTGCTTTTTGATTGATTCCTTTCCCAATGAAACCTTTGACCTTTCCTCAAGAGCTGATATAGAGCATCAGCTACATGTGCAAAGTGAGGGATCTAAATCTACGCACCCAACAATCTACACACCTCTGATACATTCGTGTATATATCTTGCATTAGATCAATCCCATCTATTTTTACTAGTGATGGTCTTTGCCCATAGGACCCAGATATGCCCAACAATCAAAACCTCTTCAATTCCAAAGACAAACTTTTTTCCACAAAGAGTTAAATGCACCTCTTCTAGATGTGTCAAAATCCTTTCACAATCCACAATATGGTCTGCAACAAATTGTTTGCACCCATGAGTATCCATTTCTTCTTTCTTTTCATCCACTACACACCCTTTGATTGGAACATTATCCAAGAAGGGCATTGTCAATTACCCAAGGGAGTCTTCATGGTTGTGATATCCTTGCTCTCATTGCAAGCTAAAACTGAACATACCCTGAGTAAAGATCACCCAAACAATAGATCTCTTTGCCTACAAAATCCTTTGCAAATTCATCAACCACAAGACCTACACCCACATTTCTTATGGTCACTTTATTGACCAATTGCATGTCTTGAATAAATCTCAAAGCCCCATTCTTTTTGGGTACAGTAAACCAATGATTTGAGTATATGGCTAAAGAGAGGGCTCCAAGATCTTCATGAAAAAATTTTCATTTAGCAAATCCATTAGCGTTAGTAAGTAAGCTTTAGGCACTAGAATAGGCCTCAAGTTCCATGGTATATGTGGCACAATAAATATTACCATAGAAGAGACAACATTTGGATACACACAACCTATTTTAGTCGGCTGAAATGCAAATGATTTTCTATGCCTAGCCAACATCTGCATAAAATCTCTTTTAGCAGGCAAAAGAAAACCTTCTGCACCAACTTTCAATTCCTGTAATATTTCAGTGTAAACTGATGACATATATCTTTAGGATCCCGTAAGCTTGGCTACCTTGAAACATTTTCATATAGACCCTCTTTTTATGGTGGAAGCAACAAAGAAATTGATATCATATTTTTCTCAATTGTCTTATACTTTTTTTTCCACAAGTACTTCAGCCCATTGTAATCCTTCTTGTTGAGTAAACAATGCTATAAGATCATACATGTCCAAAGAACATACTGAAAAATTTCTATTTTTAGCCTCATTTTTTGCATGTATAGTTGATGAAATTTCAATCATAGTGTCATTAATATTCAACCCATAAAATATGCCTGAAAAGCCTTCATTTTTAGCTAACAATCCCAATGTTCTCAGTTCCTTAGTAGCTTGTTTCATAGATATGCGTTCAGCCTTGCATATAGTTTCCATAAGCTTAAACCAACATGAACAATTTGTTGTAAACTAAGAATAACCAATAGTAAATGCATTCTTCTTTCCATCAAGAGGCGAGTATATCCTATGAACACCACTATTGTAGCCCTATATTATAGTAGTGCTTAATAAAAATCTTGGTCTTTGAATTCCCTTGCATTTGGAGTCAAAGGAGACTGTCAAAGCGTATCCCGATTCCTAGGATGTTTAACACAAATGGTAAGAAATTGGAATGCTTTCCTCCCATCCTTACTTTTGACTCTTGCATAAGCAAAACCATCATCAAGTACCTTTGTTTCAATATGCACTCCTGTACTATAGGGATGTCTCGAAATCACTGCATATGAGGAACTATCTTGCGCAAAGAAGTGTTGCTCTTCTTGTACATCACCAATCGTCACTTTTA
The DNA here is from genome assembly GCF_053477565.2 of Lygodium microphyllum. Taxonomy (NCBI): domain Eukaryota; kingdom Viridiplantae; phylum Streptophyta; class Polypodiopsida; order Schizaeales; family Lygodiaceae; genus Lygodium; species Lygodium microphyllum. The sequence continues at coordinate 103,290,661 of NC_141142.1, forward strand.
CATTAGCACATACAACATAGAGCTCCCCCAAAGAATTATTTGTAGCCCTTATACACCAACCATGATCAATGTCCATAGGCCATGCATCATTTTCATACAATCCATGCTCAATGACATTAATCTCAGGCCCATGGTCAAGCAAAGCAACATAAAGAGTTTCACACTCCCCTATTTTCACTACCGTTTTAGTGGTAGGCCTAGCCCAATGATGTCTTGTGTAATGACTTTGAGGAATAAATCCTAGAGTCTCTTCCCCATATTGTTGCATTTTCCTTACTCCACTATGTATATTGCTACAAGACAATGCATTTTCAGCCACTTTCTTCTCTTTTCCACATGTTATCCCCACTGATTAAGTAGCATCTTGCATAGATAATCCTGTACTTACATCATGCTTATATTCAGCCTGAATACCCAACAAACCAATTTCCTCTTAAAATTGCAACAATATACTAGTGGTATCACCAAGGAACTGGCGCTTCCTCTTAATTATGTCAATGATTTCATCATGAAATTTTGGCTTGGAGATGCCAAGCACCTCTCCCAAGGTGAATTCCACCTGACTATTTAAGATCCACTCTTCAAGAACCTTCTTAAGATCTGTGGTTGTCTCAATATCAAACTGGAACTTATATCCTAGCTGCTTGCCCTTCTTTTTGCCCTCTTGTTTGCTATTCTATTTTTGTTCCTGAGATTGACCTCTTCCATAACATGCTCGAGAGGTGGTTGATTTGTAGCTTTAGGCTGATCCACACTTCTTATTATCACTCTTTTAGATGTCCCTACATGATCTTCATCTCTCTTTCATTTTTCTTCCACAAGTACATTTGTGTTTTGCACCTTTGGTAAATATGCGTACATTGAGTATGCATCTACCAGTGATTCCCAACAAGTTATGTCACGAATGTCTTGCCTTGCAAGCATGAGACATTTCACTATCAGTAACTTTTCTCTTTTGAGTTGCATGCAAAGAATGTGTCCATATTGTAGTCTTTGGACCATCACTTGTCCAGGCATTCTATCCAACTATAGACCAAAAGTAGAAGCTTGTACAGCCGCATAAGCATTTCGGACAGCCAAGTCTTCCAACAACTTCTGCATGCCTCTCTTTCCAAAATTCAAAGCAAGAGCTAATCTCGTTTCTTATGCATGGATCTTGCCATCTTTCCAAAAGATGAGCTATTGTGCCAAGGTCTCCTGATAAGCAACACAATCCTTTCTCTCATGCTACAAACTATCACACCACATACATCTTTTCCCTAGCTTAGGGGCTACTTCCCATCCCCTTTCCTCTTGTCCTTTTTCATTCAATTTTGCGACCTTCAACTAAAGATCCTACATACCTTTGACCAATTCATCTAATACATCTTCCCTGACAATGGGAACAACAGGTACAACCATAGGTTTGTCAAGATTGTGGGAGAGAAGGAAGGAGTCTCACTTGTAGCTTTCTTGCTTGCACAATGGGGGAATACACACAAGGATGGAGGCTGAAAACAGTTTTTCTCTTCTTAGTTGTGTAAGCCAAAAAGAACTCAAGTACAAAGAAATAGAAGAACCCTATATATGGGTCTCAAACCAAACTCAACTAATTAAGGTGGCATACTAACTGAGCCACGAACTAGAGTAGATAAGGATAGCTATCATGTAGCTATTATTCATGGGCGGTGTACCAACCGCGTCTGCAACTGACAAGTCGGTGACATAAATACACAACGGCCACCCTGGCGTATCACGAGTGGAGCTCGATATCTCAACACTCCCCCTCGAGCTCAATCCCAATTCCTGCACACCAAGCAGGTCTCTGAACTTGCGCAGCTTCTCTGCGCCCAATGCCTTCGCAAATATGTCAGCTACCTGATCCTCTGTGCTGACATAAACTAGATCAATAAGACCTAGTAAAACCCTCTCCCGCACATAGTGATAATGCACCTCAATGTGCTTTGTTCTAGCATGATAGACTGGGTTATTTGCCAAGTGTATACTACTCATTTTGTCACAATAAATGACAACTGGCCCATCTGTAGACTGATGCATATCATAAAGTAGCTTATGCAACCAAGCTACCTCACATGCAGCCATTGCTGCACCCTTGTACTCAGCCTCTGTGCTCGACAAGGCAACTGTAGGCTGTTTCTTGCTGCTCCAAGTGACTGCAGCACTCCCAAAAGAGAACACATATCCACTGACACAGGTTGCTGATTTTCAGGAGGCAGTCCACGATTTTCAGAAGGTAGTCCACGCTGATTCCTTCCTTTGACTATGGCTTCATTTGCAAGTGTCCAGCTTCTTCCTCATTCCTTACTTTCATCTCCTTTGCACTGCAAGTTGTCATGCCCATTCTCCCATAGCCTCATGGATGAAGCTCTGATACCATGTTCAAAGAGTAGAGAGAGAGAAAGGGAAAGACTCCATATCCATGAGCCTTCAGGCTCTCAAGCTCATTCCTTCATTTCCACACACTCTCAACTGAAAAGCACACACTCTACAAGTTAAAGTGACCTAGTGTAAACGTAGACTAGACTGACTAACTCTAGTCAGGTCACTGACTGACTACTAACCCGACTTATTTAATGTAGTCACATGTAGACAGCTGTACACACTAGCTGTCATAGATGTCGGTCATAGATGAAGACACACTGACGGTGAGCTTGATTTATAACAAGTATGCTCTTATGTTGGCATGGTAGATGATGTACCAATCTCTTCTCTTCTTGCACCTTCAATCAAAGAAAACCAAAATGTAGAGTAAATACCATTAGATAACAATAAATAAAGATAGTATAAAACTAACAAAGATCATTACATTGAATGCGCATCACAAATAAAAATACTTAGGATGTTGACATTCCTAGACTACTTCGTCGGAGATATGAATCCTTGATCCTAGACCACTTAGTAGGAGATATGAATCCTTGATGCATAGTGATGAAGCAACCCACATCTTTACTTTCCGACTCATTCCAATCCATGTGTATCTTATCTATGTAAGATTTTTTATAGTTGTGATTCTAGTTAGGGAAACCATGCGAATACAAAACATTGAATATAACCTACTTGTGAGATATCAATAAATAGGGGAAACATGATGTCTATATCAAAATTGAACTCCACATGCTCAATGAATCTAGGTAGAGTACTTATAATAGCATGGTTAGTAACTACACGTAGAGTATGTTGTAGATGCTTTTGATACTCAAAAATTGGAGAATAGCCATAATTTGGAGTAGGCATATGCAAGAGATAATAAAATACTCAAGAAAAAGAGATATCCATAATATGAAAAAAACTATTTTTCAAACAAATTTTAAAGAATATCTAAAAAATATGAGAGACAAGCTATCGCAAGGGAATATCAATAAATATTTCTTTTGGAAAAAGCATTTCATATCAGCGTACTTTTTGGAGTACATTCTTATACACAATGCTTGTAGTAAAATTTGCAGCCTCTACACTTTCTTTCAGTAAGAATTTCACATGAGATGATGATTTCACCCTTTAAAAATGCTACATAAGTTGACTATGTGTAAATGTTGGTGCTTTCAAATAAAGCCCAATAATAGACAAAACCTAATTTTGTGACATATTGATTGTCATAGAAAATGCCATTCAAATAGGAAATTGCATTTGTTTCTTAGTAAATGGAAATACAAATGGCTAGGAATGAACATGATCCTAGGAATAAAAACCCTTTCCCCCATATTTGTCCTTGTTATTATTTTTGCATCTACTAGCTCTCTATTAAAAGCCTTGCATTTCCATCTTGTTCCATTACACAATCTCTTTTCTAGATTTAAGTTTTTAAGAAGAACTATAGGTGCATTAATCTTCAATAATAAAAGACAAGGGGAAAATCCACCTTTGAGATCCAATGTATTCAAGTACTCTACAATAAGTCCACACTATAATACTATGCAACTTCTCTTGGCATCAACTACAATGCATTATGATTTAAAGTGGAAGCCTTTGTATTTCATGATGTAAGTATTGGCATGCTACTTGAAATATATTCCAACATCAATAATAGTTTGATTACTCAATGATATATACTATTAATCAAGGCTTCAATAGATTGTATTTCCAACATCATGCTAGATGAAATCTACAACTTGTCTCAATGTCCACCCCATCACTTATCCCTTGAATCTAGCTACTAAAACCATAATCACGTAAACCACCGTTTATAAATAAATGCATATTCTCAGGGAGTCTTAGCATCTTAACATACTACCATAAATGAGAGTACCATAGAGTCAAATTTACAATATCCTCACAAGAGACCTTGATTACAATTGGCGAGATCTATCTAAAAAATCCTCCAAAAAAGTTACCTTTCCACAAAATGGTTAATCACACCTCATAATATCCCTCAAAGTTATATGAATTGTCTCAAAGGCATATCAATGTATCATAGGAGCCTCATTCCACAAATTAAGACTTGATCGTCTCAATAACTAAGTGAGGCCACTTTGAAAGTGTATATTATAGGTGGATTGACTATCTAGTGCTAATGGTATTTTAGACCTTGAGTGAGTACTACAACCACCTAGTAGAAGCAAGGCAAGTATATATAGACTACCTACCACTATCGTTTAGAGATGTTTATTATTGAGAGAAAGAACTATATGTCTCCATAATTTCAAGTTTTTTTAATTTTTGGATGTCGAAAATAAAATAAAACTTGAAATTTCCAAATCAAACTAAATTTTAGCAAGTGTTGTGAAAAGTCAAAGAAAACATTAACTATGGAAATTAATGACCAAGGGTGAAAGTCACATTAATCTAAGCGCATTCAAGTGAGATAAAAAATAAAAAATTATTATATTTTCTTCATCAATTATTGATAACATGTGATTTGGGAACCTAAAAGTTACATAGTTTAAAGGCCTAGGGCTAGAGTTATAGTAGTGAAAATGATGGGGATCATCCTAAGATGATGGAATCATCAGATCCTGTGTGTGTGTGTGTGTGTGTGTGTGTGTGTGTGTGTGTGTGTGTGTGTGTGTGTGTGTGTGTGTGTGTGTGTGTGTGTGTGTGATACTTAGCAAGCCTTAACTATTAAAGACAGTCCTTTCTTAGAATTGCAAATAATGAACACTAAACCAAGAGTTAGTAAAGGGTTTTTGGAGAGATAAGTATGAGATATAAAAAACATGGAGAGTTCAACACAATCTTTAATAAGCTATTGGGAGACCCTAGAGTTACGTGGCTTAAAGGGCCTAAGATTATGATAAAAATATAAGAAAGATGGGATTGTTTCAAGGCCGATGAAAAATTGAGATATGAAAGGAAGATAGGGATTTTTTCCAATATATTTACTAAAAAAATTTGAATGCTACTTCTGAGTTTCATATTTATGTAGTTTCTAGAGTTTTTTTCTTATGGATATCAAAAATAAAATACAATTGTATTTTTCAAAAAAAAAAGTATATGTGTAATGAACGGGGATCACGGGAACATGGCATGGGAACATACCAGTCACACTAACGGTATATAAGGTATAAGAGGGTATTTTGAGGATGACAGAAATTATCAAGAAACTCTCTTTTCACCTTCTCAAGCTTCCATGGCTTCTTCTTCTTCCTCCTCTTCTTCTTCCTTTCTCCCTCTTTCTCTCTCTTCTTCTTGCCTTTCTCTCTCCTCTCCCTCTTCTTCTGTAGTCCTTCTCTCTCTCCTTCCCCTTAGTTAGGACACTTAGGTCTTCTTCATTACAAGTGTTATCAGAGCTTTGTCCTTGATCCTTCTCTTTCCCATAGATTTAGGGCTCTGACAGTTTCCCACAGTTAGAAAACTCCAGTTACATCTCTTTCACAGGTACACAGGAGTACTCAAGGAGGCTGTCAGCCCTCTTGAAGACTATGATAGCCTTTTTTGGAGCTTTCCCAAGAACCATGGACACATCTGGAGGCGGGCAGACAAATTTGATAGGTCGTCACTAATTTTCATGCAAGTTTTTTTTAGGGTTTTGGGCAAAAAGGAGGGTAGCACAGTTAGAGAAGGCCAAAAGCTCAGTTACTTTTCAAGAAGACCTTCTCTCTCCTCCTTCCTCCAAGCTGCCATGGAACCTCCATCCCAAGAACCTCAGGAATCTTGTTTCCCCCTCTTCCTCAGCAAGAATGGTTTGTCCCAGTGCTTTCCCTTTAGCTGGAGCAACATCTAGAGCAGCATCAAGCTTGGCCTACCCTGTCTGGAGCCTCCAGGAGCAGCCCCGAAATTTGCAGCGCAAAAAATGGGTTGCTTCTTGGCCTGTTGGATAGCCCCCGTAGCCCTCCTCTCCTCCCTGATCTCACTCCTGGCTCTTGGCAACCCTCTTGGGTAGCATTGAAGGCTTCCTCCTCAGTTGTTGGACTCCCCTTTCCACTTCAAGAAACCCCGATCTGGTGCAGTCCATGGCAACCATGGAACCTTGGCATCAAGCTCACAAATCTTGAAGATTTTGGTCTTTTCTTGGTCCCCGAGAGTCCCTCTTCAAGCCTAGCTCAAGATTTCAGCCATCAAGAAGCACAGGAAGAAGATTAGAAGCAAGATTTGAAGACATGCACTTGTGGATAGCCATGGCTATGGGAGTAGAGCTTCAATTTCAGCAAGAGCTCTTCATGGGAAGGTCCTCAGCCATCCTTCCCCAAGCTTGACTTCACCCTTTCTTGACGGAGCACAACCATTTTGGAGCTATGGAGCATGCAGGATCAAAGTGGAGCTCTCATGAAGGACTGAAGTGGTGGCCGCCTTCTTCTCCAAAAGACTCAAGGTAACCGATTATTGGCTCTCATTCTCTCCGTTTAAGCCTCTTGTTAAATCCTGTCCACTTGTTTGAGAGAATGTATGAGTCCAAGTAGATAATAGGAGTCCCAAACATTGTATGCATGCTGAATATTAATCCTAGTCATTTCCCTTTGATCTTATGGCATTGGAATGGATTTTACTCATGCTAAAGCTTCATTGAGATTATATTTTTGCTTACGCATAACCCATTTGGCTTCTTGTGAATTGGCTGAGCCAAGAATTGATAAAAAAATCCATTGTATAAGGGTGAGTAGGCAGTGAGTCACTGCCAGTAAGCTCTCTATCCCTATTCCCCATTCCAATTCCATGCACTTCATGAAAAGCCCAAAATTTTGATTCCTGAAATGCATCTCATGCTAGGTGTTTAATTAATAAATGTCTGCCATGTATATTCCGAGTGAGGAAAAGCCCGATGCCAGGAGAGGTGGCAAGACAAAAGAGGGGTGACCCCCCCTTGCTATCAAAGACCCTGAAGGGATGTACAACCCGACCCGGGGGGAACTTTGCCCACCTCTTGGTGATCTGAAGCCCAAAGAATTATTGCAAGTGCAGGTACATTTGATGGAATAGACCGAGCCCTGATCATTTGAGTCTACAGCCCCTACATGCATTGGTAATGTCATGAACCACTTGGTAATGTATGGTGGATACATGCAAGAAGGCTAGGGTATGCAGTTATGGAAATGGTCTCAGCAATGAACTAAAGATGCAAAGGATGTATGGCTCTATGTGGCATTGAGAGCCACCGTTGAGGCCCTGGATGTTTGGGATAAGACCCTCACTATTGGGATAAGGTAATCTCCTTGAGGGAGTCTTTGCAGGGTATTGCTGACAGTCAGTTCAGTCCTACACAATCAGCCCACAAAAGTTGATTACAACAAAGCCTTCTTGTGTGATTGAGCACAGGCTCTATATCTTGATTCGAAGAGGGCATCCTTCCCTTTGACAACTAAAACACTCCCCATTCCGCCTTATGGTTTGGGAGATACACTCAGTTTTGTGCTCAGAGGTACTGTGGGACAAGTAGCAGACCTACACACTTAGCCCGAAAAAGTTGATTACAGCAAAGCCGCTTCTTGTGTGACTGAGCGCGGGCTCTATAGCTTGATTCGAAGAGGGCACCTCCCCTTTGATCTGAACTAAAAACCTCCCCATTCTGCCCTACGGTTTGGGAGATACACTCAGTTTTGTGCCTAGATGTACTGTGGGATAGTCAACAGTCCTACAGAGTCAGCCCACGAAAAGTGATTACAGCAAAGCCCAGATCATTTATTGTCAGAGATATTTTTACATAACATCATAGAGGGGATTGAGAGCTTTCATTTGAATAAAAAATTTTGGCAATTGGAGCTTCCTAGCTCAAGATATTGTCATTTCTGTAACAAGGGGTCTGGTGGACTGCACTTGGGATGGCAGGCCACAAGGGTAAAGCAAAGGCCCAGGAGGAATTTCAGCGTGAAATAAGGGAATCCCGTGCCTCAACGAATGATCCTAGCTCAGCCCGGGAGGATCGTTAAGACATGTTTGAAGAGGGTGCTCCCGAGATAGACTGCTTATCTCTGCTCAACCAAACCTTATGCCAACATGAGACCCATCATGCTGAACGACATCGAGAGATAGAGCAACGCCACAGGGACATGGACACCTGCCAAGATCACTATCATTTTGAGATGATGGCCAAGATGTACTTACTCATAGAGTGCATGGGCGCCCTCATCCCCGCCATTGTCCCCCCTTCGGATCGACCCAAGGAGTATGTCCCTCCCCGTGAGGCTAACCGCCCTCCCCCCTTGGAGACCGGGCATAGCCCACAAGGTCTCGGTGGTACCCATGGCATTCCCCATAGCACTTATGAAATGGGTGAGCCATCCACTTGACATGATGAGCCCCTCCTTCCCGCCCCCGTTACGAATCCTTTAAGCCCATCCTTGGCACCCCAACTCCCCCATAACGGAAGCTATTTGCACACTCAAGGGAATGGCTCCAATGCAAATCTTGGGTAGTATGGAATGCACGGAGTGCATGGGTAGCATGCACATGGAAATGGGAAACATGCATATGGCAATGGGCACCATGCATATGGCAATGGGCAGCATGCATATGATAATGGGCAGCATGGACATTTTGGACAGCAAGGTCCTAATGGGCAATTTGGTCCTAATGTAACGCAAGGGAAGCATGGCCCCCATGGAAATTTTGGACAGTCGGGGATTGGACAACAAGGCATGTATAGGCAGCATGTAGCACATGGCATTCATGGGTAGGAAGGCCCAAATGAGCTACGTGACAAGATTGTGTTTACTAAATTCAATGGGCAATCCTCATCCCGAGTTGAACTAGAGGAATGGACCTCTAAATTGGAAGCCTATTTTCTCATCTACCCCCGTACCGATGAGGCAAAGATTATTTTTGCCTCCCCTCATTTAGAAGGTTTTTCCCACACATGGTGGAGATTCGTTCAAAGAGAAAATCAGCAGTTTCGTGATTGGGAAGAGTTCAAGATGCATACGATCCAAGTTTTTGTCTCCCCGGTAGAAAAAGAACACTTGGCTAGGCAATGGTATCAGTTTGATCAGCAAAATCTCACCGTGAGAGAGTACACCAACCAATTTATGAGCCTATCCATGTATGTTGAGATAGTCAGTGATTGCATAGATACATTTATGGGCTAGATGTGCATCTCTTAGCTGATGTAATGGCTCAAAAGCCAGCCACCCTGTTTGTTGCCATAGAATTGGCTGAACGCTATGGTTGGAAATACCGTCGCAATGAGGGCATGCAACCCATTGCACGACAACAAAGATGCCCTATCAAGAAACCCCCATATGCTAGTAATTATCGCAGCAACAATGCAGGGAATGGCAGCCCCAAAATCCTTACTTACCCCACTTTAATTGCTAAAAGGAAATATGGTAGTTTTGGGACAACACCACTCTCCAAAAGTGACCCAAAGTATGTTGAAAATAAGACAAGGAATGGCTTCAGTCCTAACGGTCAAAAATTCATTCCTCCTAAAGTTGTCAAGGATAGAAAAGCCAAAGGCTTGTGTTTTAAATGCAGGGATAAGTACACAACTGATCATGCATCCAAATGCCCCTTCAAGAACGCCATTGTCAAGTTTAATAGCATGTATGTGCTAGAAGATAGTGACAAGTTAGAAGAGGACTTGCATGACAACTCTCCCATGATGACACTTGCTGAAAATGCTGAATATGAAGAGGATATTGATACCAATCAGTTTTATGACTCACCGGACCGGTTCCCTTTTGACCCCGGTGGCTGCCCCATTGGTGACATCTGCCCCTTCCTGCCTTGATCTTCAATGAAAAGCTCAACCCCCTTGGAAAAGAAGAGTTGGACTGCATGCAAGCTTTACTTCAACAATGCAAGATAAACCTCAAAAGGGCTCAAGAGCACATGAAACTCCATGCTGATGCAAAAAGAAGGCCCCTTGACTTTCAAGAGGGTGAATTGGTACTCCTCAAGGTCCCCAAGTCCCGTTATGCTACACTAAAGGACGGCTCTTGCAACAAGTTGGCACACCGTTACTATGGGCCCTACAAAATCATTAAGAAGGTTGGGGACTTGGATTACCATCTCCAACTCCCTCCCACTACTAAGATCCATGATGTCTTCCATGTGAGCCAATTGAAACCTTTCATTGGCACTCCCAAAGATCATGTAGAGGAGCTACCATCCATAGATGAGGAAGGCCTTATCCAGTATATTCCTGAAGCAGTCATTGGGCAACGTTAAAAGCAACTCTGTACCCGTTCCATACATGAATACCTGATCAAATGGCAAGGCCTACCAATAGAGGAAGCCTCTTGGCGCCCATCATCTATTTTGGATGAATTTTGACACCCAAGGAGGCCGTATTGGGGCTGGAACTTAACCATGACACTTGTTTTGGGCTACAGTCTGCTTCTAGACAGCCACTTGTTTAACACCAGTTTTGGTCCTGGTCCATTTTTAGCCCCATCCTACATAGATGGATTGAAAGTACACCTTGAGGGCTCCATGCCAACACCTTACTTGCCTCGATGGAAGCTCCCTGGTGGAAGTTATGGCTGTTTTTCTCCAGCCATACCATCTGGGACAGCACATTAGTAATTCCTGGACATCCCTCTATTTTGTAACAGTTTTGGTCCTGACCTGATTGCAGCCCCGCCCCACCCACATGGGCTCCGTAACGACACCTCAACTGTCCCATTCGAAGTTTCTCACACAAAGTTATGGCTAATTTCCTACAACACACCCTTACAGTCCATGACTACATCCCTTGTTTTTTAGGACAAAAACTTTATGAGACGGGATGGTTTGTAATGAACGGGGATCACGGGAACATGGCATGGGAACATACCATTCACACTGATGGTATATAAGGTGTAAGAGGGTATTTTGAGGATGACAGAAATTATCAAGAAACTCTCTTTTCACATTCTCAAGCTTCCATGGCTTCTTCTTCTTCTTCCTTTCTCCCTCTTTCTCTCTCTTCTTCTTGCCTTTCTCTCTCCTCTCCCTCTTCTTCTACAGTTCTTCTCTCTCTCCTTCCCCTTAGTTAGGATAGTTAGGTCTCTTTCATTACAATATGTAAATTTTTCAAAAATTAAAAGAAATTATTGACAATGGACATAAAAACCAAGGGTAAGAATCACATTACTTTAAATGCTCTCGAGTGAGATAAGAAAAAAGTACTAAATTATAATGCTTCTTATTACATTAAAAGTATTTATTGTTACATCAAAGGTATTGATTGCCACAAGAAGATAAAGATAGTGGAGAAAAAATTTTACTCCATAATCCTCTAAGCTACAACAGGTTTAGAGGAAATTTCAAGTTTTATACTCCAAAATATTTTTTGGTCAATTGAGATCGTTAAGGTGACATTTCATAGTAGAGTATGAAACCTACCAACACTTATTTTTAATGAGTGTACTTGTTGTAGCAAATAAACGTGCTCTTACATCTAGAAGAATGGTAATTGATACCCTTTCCTATAACAAGTTCTTAGTCATCTCATGTCCCCAAAACATAGTCCACATGCCATTTACTAGCACATTGATCAACCTATTTGTCTCACATACTCCTCCAAAAAGATTCTTTACTTCAGCCCTTAATTCTATCTAGACTTGTTGAGTAAATTTTGGAGTGTGCTTTGTCTCACACACAATTTCATGAAAGCCTTTAGCTTGTTCATGATGCAACTATCCCAAAAAGTTTCCAAGAGTACCATCAACATGTACACAAAAACATGTGTGTATCTCTAACCTCTCTTTTATCTTGCTTTCAAGGGATTTAAAATTTATTGAACTTATACAAAATTTAGCTTTTCTTTCAGGTGTTATAATTATTTCATTCTTTGCAAGATAAATATATTATCTCCTTGCTACTTCTTTCATTGTTTGCATGTTTGCTTTCTTAGGGTCTAGATTTGGACTATCATAAAACATAGAAATGATTCAACCTAAATATGTTTAGAAACTTATGATAGAAAACTGGACATGGAGAGAAAAAACATGCCTTTCATACCCACATAATTGTGTAATTGGTAAAATGGGGCATTGGGATAAGTAATATTTTAATAATATACTTGGCCACCCTAGCATAAGTACAAAAGGTGTAAGGGACTTTTTTTAGACATCTTTTGATCAATAAACAAGTATCTTTTCTCCATTGGGATAAGTAATATTTTAATAATATACTTGGCCACCCTAGCATAAGTACAAAAGGTGTAAGGTGAAGAAAATGTTACTTGTTTTGATTACCATGGTTATTGCATCAATTCAAGAAGACCTAATGCAATCATTGATAAACTTGTGAAACAATCACTATGGACAACAACATGTTAAAAGGTGGAGCCAAAAGTGGAAGTAGAAGCAAAAAAAGATCAAGAGCTATGGAGGTTTAAGCAAGAAGAGAGAGATCGGTGTATGGGAACTCCAACAATCACAATGATTGACTTGCCTCCCGTTTAAATTCTATTTTCATGTAAAGAATAAATAATAAAGTGATAGTGATGGGCGCCTGCCACCTACATTGGATAAGTATACAAGTACTATATATAAGTAAATGTAGGCAACCAAACATAGGTGGTCTTTAACCCCCAACAACATCCCACTTAAAGGTGAATGTGCCTAATTGAGGAGTAAAAGAAAAATGAGAAAAATACATGTAATAGAGTACAAATGGATGAGGAAAGACATCATCTTATCTTACGCCCATCATCTTCCTAAGGATGTCCTCTACCACCTCTCTAATGAAGTGATAGCATGCCCCAATTTTCTTTGTCTTTGCATGTAAGATCAAATTATGGACCAATTGAATGGCACTCATCAAATTTGAATATAGTGTAGAAGTCATATTCATACCAAAATCTACAACCACATGGTCTAGTCTTCTTATTGCAAACCTCAATTGGCTGCAATGTAAGCCTCAATAGTAGACAAGACTATACAATTCTGCACCTTGGACATCCAAGAGATTTCACCTTGAGCAAAGGTAAAGGCATACCCAAAGGTGGAATCCCTACTATCTGCACATCCTACATAATCTAAGTTAGTGTAACGATTCCTAAAACTTGGCTATCATAGCAAATGCACATATCTATAATGCCTTTAAGGTATCTTATGATACCCTTCACAGTGACCCAATAAATACTATATTAGAGATTTTTGTGAATCTCCCAAGTTTCAGTTTCAAATAAGGAGTAAAGTTTTGACCAAGTGGCTAAATCTTAACCCCATATTTGAGAGTGGGACTTAGGGAAAAATCTTATATAATATCTAGGGAAAATTTTTCCTTCAAGTAAGGGAATAAGATTTGACCATGTGTCCAAATATTAGTCACATTAGGAATTCCCAAACTTTATGAAAATTTCCAAATTCCTAAATATGTGGTTAATATTGTTTTCTAGGTATAACCATATTACATGCCACAACTCCCACTACAATTGCTATGTTAGGACAAGTGGCTATAATAGCGTACATTTAACTATCCACTATGAATGCATATGGAACCTTGGACATCTTGGATCTCTCATTATATAGCTATAGATAATCGGTCTCTAACTGACCTTCATATGAGAAGGTAATGGATAGCCAATAGGCTTACCATCGTACATATGGAATTGCTCAAGTACCCTATATGTGTGCTCCTTCTACGATAAGTAGAGAAGTTTCTTAGAGTGATTTTGTGTAATGCATATACCAAGGATGTGTGAGGAATATCCCATGTTCTTCATTTCAAAGCTCTTCTTGAGATGAGTCTTTAAAGCATCTAGCTTAGCATAAGTACTACCAGCTGTAAGCATATCATCAACAAAAGCACCAAGATAATAAGGCTACCATCGTGGAACTTCTTTATCAATAAACCTAGATCCATATCACTATGGGAATATCCCTGCAAATACATGAAATCATAAAACTTATGATAACATTCCCTAGGTGCTTGCTTAAGCCCATAAAGACTATTCTTCCATTTGCATACTAAGTGTTCCTTGCCTTTTTTAATAAAGCCCTTAGGTTGGTACATATAAATATCCTCGTGTAGGTCTCGTCTAAGAAATTTTTATTTACATCCATTTGATAAAGATTCAAAGAAAACTAAGAAACCAAGACCAATACCAAGCGTAGGGTAATCATCTTAACCAAAGAGAGAAGACCTCATCAAAATCAACTTGTACTCTCTAACTTGTACATCCACTTGCATGGAAATGAATGCTTCTATTAGGCAAGGAAACTAAGTCCTATGCATGGTTCTTCTACAAGAATCAAACTTAGAGTGTGTAGCCCTTTCCCAAGAATGATAATCATGTGTGTGCGTAGCCTTCTCATATAGGTAAGTGATTTAACAGAGTTTGTCACCATTACATAATCCATAGAGGACTCATAATAACAATTTGGAGGACGTGAAGCTCTAATAAAGCATCTTAAAATTGGTTGTGGATAACCTTCCAAGCTTGTGGTTCCCAAAGACAATAGCACATCTCACCTATATTTCCATATCCAAGAAAGATACATTTGATTGTCTTTGGATCCAACTTATTGTGCTTATCATTGGGATTATGGTAGAAAGCCTCACATAAAAAGACTTGCAAGTGTGCATATGAGAGAGGTTTACCAAACCATACCTCCCCTGTAACTCTATTACCAAGGGTAGTAATGTGATACATGCTGCCTCAACCCAAAAGTATTGTGGTAAGACTGCTTGACTAAGCATGCTATAGACTCTTTCCTAAATAGTAATATTCACGCATTCTACAACAACATTATGGGGTGGATGTATGGGGTGATCAATCGCTACTTAATATCCCTCTAATCACAAAGCTGCACAAAACCCTTAGAGACATATTCGTCCCATTCTCAAACCATAGGTATTTTAGCCTATATCTAGACTAGTTCTCAACCATGGTAAGAAAGCATTAGGAAAAAAATGAACTCATAAATGGGCCCTTAAAAATAATATATTTTAAGATGTGGTCCTTTTGGATTGTCGAATAGGAAGGCTAGATGCTGACATCCATGGAGGGTGAGTCTTCTCTCTCCAAATCTTGGGTTTTCTATTAAAAAAAGGGGTAGTGGGGGATTTTTAAAAAGGGAGAATGAATAGTACACAAAATTTGAGTTTCTCTCACCTCGTATTTCACCCCTTTTTTTGGACGATTTTCAATTTCAAATTTTTTCCCTCTCACAAAATCAATTTGACCCAAAAGTTGAGCAACATACCACTTTCCCTCTCTTCTCTATACTCATGAATTTTCGTCTCCATTGAAGCTCCCTGCGCTGTGAGTAATTAGGGTTTTGAGCGTTCTTCTTACCTCTGCACTTTCTTTTCCATGCAACTCCAGATTTTGGGAAAAACACAAGTGCACATCTCTCTTTTCATTTTCTCTTTTTTGCTATTTTTTCAATAGGGTTTGATGTCATTTCTTACTGTTATTGTTGTTTTATTGTAGAGGTTGTTTGGGGCAGGAGACAGACGTGTTCATCTCTCTCTCTCTCTCTCTCTCTCTCCTTTCTTTCCCCCCTCTCTCTATGTGTTTTTTCTCTTTTATATTGTGTTTTCAATAGAATTTTATGTTGGTTCTAATTGTTGTTTTCTTACAGAGTTTATTTGGTGCAAGAGGCAAAGATGTTAATCTCTCTCTATGTTTTTTTTTGGCTGATATCTTTTCAATACAACATAATGTTAGTTCTAACCCTTGTTGTTGTTTTATTGCAGAGATCATTTTGGGTGACATTGCATAAGTGCTCATCTCTCTCTCCCCTCTCTCTTTCTCTCCATGTGTTTTCTATTTTCTACTATTTTTTCAGTATACCTTCATGTAAATATTAACTCTTGCTATTGTCTTTTGTAGAGATCAATTTGAGCAAGATTGGATAGGTGCTTATTTCTTTCTCTCTCCTGTGTACTCACACTCTCTCTCTTTCTTCCTCTTTGGATTTTCCCGTTTCTACTATCTTTACAATAGGGTTTGATGCTAGTTCTAACTTAAGGATCAATTGTTGTTGTAGCACTTAACACAAAGTAGAGCAGAGATTCTATAGCTCAATTTATAGGTAAATCTGCCATATTTTGTGGTGCCAAAATTTATTCATTTAATTAGTGACTTTTATGTTTGATGGGATTGATGTTTTCTTATGCCCATCATTTGCAATGGGTTTTGATTGACAACGATTCAATCTTATCTTCAACAGATCAGCTTATAGGTAAATTGGTCCTATTTTGTATTGCTTCTATTCATACAATTATCTAGATATTTTTTGCTAAAAGGGATTCATGCAAGTATTTTTGTTAAAAGGGATTCATGCAAGTATTTTGGTTAAAAGGGATTCATGCATGTATTTTTTTTGTACATGTAAGTATTGTACAAGGTTTAGGTGAAGCACATAATTCTCGATCTAATATTTTGATGTGGTGAGTGATTCCTTTGTGTTGGATGATATGGATTTATTGAAAGTCGATGGTTCAAAAATCCTCTACTTTATTGGTCCTATGTGTCCATTCGGATCTCCATGACAATTGGAAATGATCCATGAAACTCTTGTATCATATCATCCATATAATACACAATATATTGAGTCTTAGAATATCTCAGGTGTCAATCCAATGTGCCTATTAAGATTTGCATGCCATGTGGCTACTATCCTTGTAACAACTACTCTATAATACCCAGATTTCATACAATGTATTGAGTCAAATCAGACTCCTATACATTACAATAAAATTTATTTTGGCAAAATTCATTGAGTATTCTTGTGCTATTCTTTTCGTTATATTTCATGTAAATTGTGTGACTAAAGTGATGCCTTGAAATTGAATCTATACTTTGTGTCGATGTACATATCCACATGTGTTTTGATGTCAATGTTTATGTCTATTTACAAAAGTGTAAACATCTCTTAATGCCATGTTGATTTGTATGGCATACTGGTGATTACTAGACATACTTAAAATGCTTATTATTTAGGGGTTAGTACATACTACTTTACATCTAATGCGTAGGTTATAATGCTTGAGAGAAGAACAAGCATTCTCTTGATAGAAGTACGTAACAACAGAAAAGATGAAGAAGGAAATTGGATCACTGACACGTATCATTACTCGTCTTGGGTATATATGCGTCTAAGTATGAAGGGATCTTTCACGGTGAAAGCATCTACAATTGTAGATGTATCAAAGCACTGGAAGGGTAAAATTTTAGCTCTCAGACAAAGGAATGTTGATTCTCACCTTGTAACAGAGGCGTTTGTACAACATGTATTCATGCAAAAACAAATAAATTTGCGTCCACTGTACCCTTTCAACAAAACATTGCAAATAGTAAGTATTTGCAACTCATTGAGAATGAGAAATTTCATGATATCTATGTAACAACATGTCACGTATTTACAGAAGTATACCCTTCGGATTGCTGTGAGTGGAAAAATGTTGAGAGTTTCACATGTTCTTTTAAGTGTTACCACCTCGAAATTGGTAGATTGCTCTTTGAGGGGCGTACAACTAAGCAGCTCACAGATGACCTTGTTTTTTTCTATGACTTCAAGTACATATTTCCCAAGGGGGGTCAAGAATATGGAACCCTTAAGTCTATGCACATATCAAATCTTGTGTAGTAGCGACATTTTGCACATGTGTAGCACGAAAATTTCGGCAGACATATTGAATTCTATGAAGTCAAGCACCAGCTCAAAGAATGTACATCTAAGTTGGTTCATACCAATTGCAATTTTTGCACACATGTTCAAGGAATGTAAGGGTTTGAGATGTACCAAAAGCACATACGTCATAAAAAGTGCATCAAAGGATTATGTAAAGGATTCTAGGAAAAACTTGGACATAAAAAATGACTCACAGTCTTGACAGAGTGGAGTGTCGAGTCACAACAAGGGACATGGCTTTGAGGTAAAAATTTTCTCTCTTGGTTGACTATTATCTTACTTTGGGATGAATCTGCTAACTTTCCTTTCCAATTACAGGTACTTTGTCACATGACAGACTTTATGCCTAGTGTTCAAGTATCGTAGATGGAGGATGCTCAAGGCTAAATGGTTGTGCCTTGATCAAGACATGTGTGAAAGTGTAGCTGTGGATGTTACTATCATTTGTGAGGGCCGCGAGCCCCAAGTGTTGCAAATTGAGGATGATTGGCCCCTAAGTATAATGCGCCAGGAAATTACAATGTTAATTCAGAACCCAACTGTTAACTTCTATTTTAAACTAGATGGTAGGAAAATTTGAAGCCAAGCTGAGGATACTATTACGAGCGGAAAGTGTATGGCTCCACATATTTTAGAATTTGTAGAGTCTCCCTAAAATCCCAACACCACAAGTTGTAATATCCAACACCTATAAATTTTTGGATTTTTTTGGCCAATAGAATATTGTTGCTTGCAAACTTGCAATATTTAAAAATTATGATATTTATGCAAAATCGTACACTTGTTATACAATTTCCACATCAATACATTTACATATGCATGTAAAATTTACAAAGATGTAAGTAAAGCCATAACTAAATATCGTATGCAAATAGCCCTTAATGGTTTAAAACTTAAGGTTTTTAAGATAGAACTAGTTTAGTTCTTGTTTCATTATTTCATTTCACACTTTCTCTCTTCATCTCTTTATATCCACCACATCTCCTACCTGCTACGATGGATGCTCATGCATATTTTGATGAGTGGATCCATGAGACTATCTTTGCCAACCAGGATGACAAGATATTTTAGGTTTTCTCTAAGAACTTCAACCTTGAAAGCATGCCCTCATTGCTGGATCCCCCCCTTTAGGTTTTGGAAGACTCTGTGAGCACCATTGCTACTTGCACATACTCCATCGAGGGATCCAACATGACTTGGGTGCCTCTAGAATAGTTCATGGTATTTTAGGCAGGGAAGAATCACCAAAACGTGGTGAATTGGTGTCTGGCCCATGTGGATCCTTTGCATAGAGTATGCACTATTCCCATGGGCAGCGCACCAGGTACAACACCTTTGGATCTCGTGGAGTGTGATTGCACATTGGCAATTTACCTCCTTGCATTGGATACACCCCTAGAGGAGGAGAGGGATGAAGATACAACTCCACAGGTTATTGCTATCACATACACGAGAGGAGAACCAAGTGAAGAGATCATAAATGTTGAAGAGGAACATCGGGTGGTGGCAGAGCAAGGGTTGTCTCTCATGGTGCCATCTTCTTCAAAACAGCCACAAGTTGACAAATCCAACCTTGCCTCCTTGATGCCATTGAAGTAGATGGTGTACAATACTTGCTTCTATCAGATGTGCTGCAATACTTGGAAGTGAAGGAAGAAGAGCTTTTTTTCATCCTAGTCAAGGATTCGATGGAAGACCTTATCAATTATGATTACATGGATGTGCATCCGACGATGGCAGAGATTGAAAGATATGATGGCATAAGCTTAGATACAGTGAGTGCCATCATAGCAGCATAGGATCATATTACCTTGTTTGAAGAAGATTACCTTATGCCGGATGCTGAATTTGAAGCACTACAGCATGATCTATTCAATCTAAGGCCCCAACTTCCTACCAAGGAGTTTGTAGATCCCTCTACCGAAAGAGGTGCCTCGTTGACACACGAGGAAATAACACAATATTAGTGAGTTTGGGAATCTCCCAATTCCCATTTTTTGAATACTAAAAAGGTGGCATCCAGATAACATGCCCATAAGTTTCTCAAAACCATATGATGTGACCTATCATTGGAAAGCGCTTGAAAATGAAATCTATTGAGCTATAGAGCACTCGATTTGGAGTTATAGTGTTAAAGTTATGACAAATCCAAAGATTTGACCACGTGTCCCAAACTTATGGGAAATTCCCATATTCCCCAATATGGTGTTAAATGAAGATACAATATGATCTAGAGAAGATGATATTTCTAATTATCATATATTTTTATGCAACGAAACTTGACGGTAGGGTGCATTGGGTCCCTGGAGTCCACCAGTGAAATCTTGGCAAAAAATGATACTTGTAGCTGCCGTCTCCAAAGTCTAGCGTTTAGGGCCCAGACTCTAGAGACTTTGGACAGGGCAGCTGCATGGATCATTTTTTGCCAAGATTTCACCCGTGGACTCCGGCTCGACACACCCTACCATCAAGTTTCATTGCTTTTTGAGAACTCTAGGTTAGTTGCTAAATATATTGTTTGATTTGACTTTGTCATTCAGAACATACTGTATATAGATGAGTTTGCATCAAGGCAAGGAGGAGCTCGGCATGTGGATCAAAGGAAGGATTCAACTCTGAAGGATTACATTCGAAACCTTGTTGCAGACTTGGTGGTCTTCCATAAGAAGTGCTCACCAGGCGGGCAAGAAATAATCATGAAAATTCAAGCTTTGACCAAGTTTGGATCTTTTCGAGCGATACTTGTGACATCTATCCTGGAGAAGGTGGTGCTAATTAAGTAGTCAAAGCTTCTTTACTTGTTTGACTAAACTCATGGTGGAGCAATGTATGTGCTTGCTACATTAGGTGACCTTGATAAAGTAGTACATGAATGACGCATTCGCATACATTAACATAATTCAACGTGTAGTACTGTACTTGCAATTGTGTAAGTGTGACGATAATGTGTGGTACGTGAATGACACATTCACATACATTAACATAATTCAATGCATAGTATTGCACTTGCGATTGTGCATAAGAAATAACGTAACTCGTATACATACGTATTATTACTTTTGATGTGTTCATACATTAAACAAAATTTAAGAGTTGTGCATTACAAGAAACAAAACAAAACAACTTTACTCAATTATTTGAATTTAGTACACATTGCATGAGATATTATATATATATAAATAAATATTCCAATGTGACAGAGTATACAAAATTTTTTGGCCTTCCAAGATGCTATAGTGCTATAACACGCATTACCAAACCTTGCAACATTAATCTCATAACCTATGGAGGAGTCCCCTTGTCGTGTCAAAGCTAAATGATAAAGTTCATGTCTTTATATGTGATTGTGACATGCTTTACATGGTTGGACGCAAGCTATGTATCATCAAAGAAGTCGATGAGAAACCCCTCTGTAGCTATTTGTAGGGCCTATATAGTTGCAATAGTCTACCTTCCTACTGGTGGGCCCAAAATCTTCCCATCCCTTTTAGCTCCAAGTCTTGCATGACTTCCTGAAAAACCTTATAAAAAGAACTTTTTGGGATGAGAAGCTCATATCCACGTTGGATTCTCCTTATCTCCCGAAGGGTGACAGTCCTCAATTTTCATCTCCTCTTCTTCTGTGGTGGTCCTTATGCTCTATGTAGAGCATCTATTGCTGCACTAGAGGAGGCCCCAGCTTGTGCTCTAGGTGGTGGGCCTTAGCATGAGGTCTTCCTGGGGTCGAAATGGCGGCATGCTTGCTTGGTGCGTGCCATGCAAGCTCAAGGAGGAAAAGAGAGGTTGGGGTTGTGAAAATGGAGGAAGCAAAGAAAGAAATATGTGAAAATGAGAAGAAGAATGAACTTTTAACCCATTTAAACCCCAAAATCGGGTTAAGGCAGATCTTTTGCCCCATGCTTCCACCATGTTTCCGTAGAAGCTATGCACAGCATTGATAAATTCTTGCTTATCTACATTGTTAAACACCATCTTGCGAAGTAAGGAAGCCAATTTGTTAAGACTTATCCAAACCTTATCTTTGGCCAACCTCGTTTTTCCTCCATTACTTCGATCAGGAACTGCAAAATGTAACTTTTTCCACCCATCGTAGTCCTGCAACCTATGAACCATGACATTCCCTTCCTCATTGATGGGTGCTGAGAGAAACTTCCTAGCCTTTGCTCCTCCAAAGCAAGGCTTTTTTGGCAAGTTACTAGATTTTCCTGATCTCTTCTCATCTTTTTCAATCATCACTTGATGCTTGTGTAGCCCAATGTCTAATAGCACTCGCTCCACATTCCTACACGTTGCAATGGCTTCTTTTTCTAGTTGCATCCTATAAGTAAAGAAAATGTATTCATATACAGGTTTCTCCATGATTCTAACAAAAGAATGCAATGAAAAAATGTGAATATGATCCAATGGAATGTTGAAGATGGGCTTCCAAGTGGGATCTTCTCTATTGCGCGTCGGTGCAACACTTGTCACCCTTTGCCAGTTCTTCTTTTCATCCTTTCCTTCCACCCTCTTTGTCAAGCAATATAGGCATGGATTCTTTGTATTTGCATCATTGGAGATTCCACACATGCATTTTAAAGTTTTCAAGTCTCCTGCAAGATGCCATTCAACCAAGTATTGATCATATTCTTCAACTGAGAGCATCTCACCATGTTCGTGACGATCTATGATGCTTGGAATGCTTGTGTGCATAAAGAACAGTTGCAGCACCTCAAATGTTTCCTTAGGAACTTCAAATGTAGCAAGCCACCACACATGGCACTCAGATTAAACACTAAAGTCCCCTAGGTTGTTTTTGTTGAATTGTAAAGCTCTATTCATTAGAGTTACACTAACTCTTTCAAGCTTTACTCCTTTGATGACCTCACTTTCATCTAATTTTATAACAAATTGTAATTTACCATTTCATTCCTCAACAAGCATATTGTAGTACATTACCATTGTTGACTGCACCTTGTACAAATCTAAATAGTAATTGTTGAGTTCGGTGAACTTCACCTCATATGCATTTTTGGTTCCAACCTTTAGTGTTTCCACGCATTGAATATGAATGGGATCTCCTATTAGCTCCAAGACCTTTGTATTAAGTTGCCGTCGGGCCTCTATTAACTTTGAAGGTTGAGGAAGAGGCACAATTCTATTTCTCTTTAGTACACGACAAAACCCAGTCTTCACACCTTTAAATATCTTTGAGTAAGTCGTTGTGCTAATACTGGCCTTGTCACAAATAGATTGTGCATCCACAGCTAAGAACTCATTTGACACATCTTTTAATGTGCACTCAATCACCTTTTCCTTCGCAGCCTTAAATTTAGGATTGCTCAAAGCGTTTTCAATTTACTTGCCTTCAGCAATCTACTAATACACGATCCAACCTCACCCTCACCTAGGTTCTCTTTCTTAGCTACCTTACATGCTTTGATACGTCACTTCCACTGGCCGCTATTCACAATTAACCCATTGATTGGCTTCTTCTTTCATTTGCACTCCTGTGTTAGCTTGTTGTTGATCTTTCTCAAGTTGTCCAATTGTGCCTTTGCCTCCTCATATGAGATACAATGTCATGGATAGTGTCCTACATTGAAATAATTTGATTGTTTTGTTGAATTATAGTGACATTCAGCTGCACCACTTGTCCTATGAGTTGTTGTATATGAATTTGATGTGCAGCGATCACATCATGGTAATTTTCTATGGTTGCTTGGCAAGTTGTAAATACTTTGAATGCTTGATCATTGAGCCGCCTAGTGTAACCAAGCAACCCATTTTCACACTCGCACACATACTTTAGCAAATTTGTGATTCTTGAGAAAGTTGGAGGTCTATTGTTTAAGGGGTCAATTGGGTAAATTCCCCCATCAACCCACAAATCCACATGTTTCAATCCCATTTGCTTGTAACTCTGCAAAACCTTAGGGTTGACACTAGTACACTAGGTTCTTTTGAATAATGGGGTGTATTCAACCTCTACCTCAATATGCAACTCCTTCTTTCCTGTATTCATTTTACTATTAATAGAAATGGGGAGCCTACTTGGTTGTCACAGGAGGTAGAGTGAAGATGCATAGCGAGGCACACAAAGGTGCCAAGGGAAAGGAGGATATAAATAATTCACTCTGTTAATGAAGGTTGCATAAACACAAAGAAGAGGTCACAATAGAGCCATGAGAGAGTATAGATATGGGGAAAAATAGCTCAGAGGGTAGGGATGTCCAAGACTTTTTGTATTTTAGACATTTCTATTTTACTTCCAAAAATACTTCCAAAAAACACGAAATTTGACTTGACTGAAAGCTAGAATATAAAAAATCCCCAAAATATCTTAAAAGGAACTTTCGAAATTTCATTTTTCTGGTTCTCGATTAAAAAATCAATTACCTCGTATCTATTAATCATTTCGTGTTGAAAACGAATCACCACACTTCCGTAACTGAATATAAAATTTGGTTGAAAAAGACTTCTTGAATGAGGACAAAGAAGGAATCTGAGTATATCTTTGTAGATAATATAAAAAAGGAAAAACAAGATTGTAAAAGTGAAGAGAGAAGAGGATTATTTTACTATTCTTCTCTCCTCTTTTCCTTGTTTTAAGGAGGAGAGAGGGGGGGCTAAAAGGCCCATTTGTGAGTTCATTTTTTTCCTAATGATATCCAATTTATGCTTAATAAGATAGGCCCAAACCTTATATGAATGATCATCTATGAATGTAACAAAATACTTCACACCACCCAAGTACTGATAGGGCATGGAACCACAAACATTGGAATGCACAAGAACCAAAGGCTCATCCATACATGTAGAACTAGACTTCTTATGCAAGCTACAAGTCTGCATGCCATACAAATAATAATCACATGAATCTAAATAAGAATAATCCAAGGGTGGGAGATGCTACAAATGGGTCAATACTTTCATTTCTTTCAAATACATGTGCCCAAGATGATGATGCCATAAAGATACATGTGAAAGATTTATCATAGAAAAAACACAGTAAAAAGACCTAGAAACAAGCAAAGATAGAGGCTGCCAACCTTGGTACCTCTAGCAAACACAAGACTATCCCACATGTGATCTTCCATGAAGAATCGCCAAAAGATACATTGCACTTTTCATTATTCAATTCTTTAGATAAAATAAGGCTTTTAGTCAAAGCTAGGATATGACATAGATCATAAAGCACAAAAGAAGCACCAGTATCAAACTATAGTCCAGTATCACCTATGCTAATGATATTCAATGCAGTGTCATCTCCTAGTCTAACAAAAATTGTAATAGTATGATAGTTATGAAACCAATGTCAATGTAGGGTAACATGGAATGAAGCCCCCAATCAAGAAGACAACATCAAAAGTAAGAGGACGGGGTGCATTAATCAACTGAATAGCATCAAGAGATGAAGTAGCAAAAATGTAATCATTGACCTATACTCCAAGCTATTGATCTTCTCTATCTTTACACTAGACTTAGGTACAATCTCAGTGGACTTTGAATTTTCTTGTACATTTTCCTTGCCTTTCTCATTGTGCCTATCATTGCACAATTTATGGCATTATGGCCTAATGTGATCTTGCTTCAAAAATGGCATATCAATGAGGACTTACAATTGTGTGACTTACTACTATGAGATTGCCCACCACACTTGCCCTTGTTGAGCTGTGAGACTCTACCATCGTTATTATTACCATTTCTACCTCTAACAAATAAGTGCATGAGAAGTGAGAACTCCATCCATAATCTTCATATTTACTTCTCACTGCATATAAAACCACCCTCAAGGCAATTATGTATCCTATGACTTTGGTAGTGTGACAAGCAAGAACAAATACTTTATGTTATCCTCAAACTTGAAGCCCTACAAGATAATTTGGCTAAAAATAGAGTGAAACTCATTCAAATGAGTAGACATAGGGGGTGGCCTCCTTCATATGAAGGTCTAGAAGCTCCTTCAACCAATACAACTGAGATGCAGGACCCTACTTGTCATTAAAGTCTTCTATCGTCTTCCATAAATTCTATGCACTACTAGAAGTAGAGATAACAATGAAATACACCTACTTAGACAAAGAGAGTATGCAATTCGACTTGCATAACTCATCTAGTTCATCCCTCTTAGCCATGTCTTGATGCATTATCATTGCCCTTAGCATGCTTCAATACCTTAGTCTTAGTATTTTCATGTGTGAAGTAGTCTTTAAATGCCTCATGAAGTGTCATTATTTAGGCAATTTTCAAGTATGAGTTGAAGATATATTACTAGTATCTCTCATGTTTTTGCTCATTCTTGATAATTATGACATGATGTATGATGGACTGTCTTGAGATAACATAATATATGATAATCGGTGCCATGTTTTTCTCTATGTTTTTAATCTATTTCTAGCAAGTTTTTTAATTCATGTATTTGATTTGTTATTATGAGTGTTGTATAATGTATTCTCATGTTCCTATGTCATTATCAATGTGTTTTCTATGAGTTTCTTGATACAACATTATAAGTTTTTTGCATTGCATGTAGCAATGTGTTGTATTCCTATATGAGGCACTGTAGTTCTATTATGCATTTCGTATAAATTAGGGGCTACAACATGTTGGTGATGTTGCCATTGTCATCCTAAATCTCTAGTTTGAAGCTTTGCTAAAAATAACTTTGTTTTATGGAAGAAAATCAAATTTCCTATATGCATTTTCAAGGGTTTTCTATGTATATACCCTACATTACTTTTTTGTCTTTGGTTTGAAATACCAAAGTAAAAATTGCAAAGTTTGATGGCAGAAATTTGATTTTTTTGTATGAAGCAATGATAGATTTCCTGCAATAAGATGATACATTTCTACCATTGCTACCCTGCATCTGTGATTTCAAAGCCTAATCATAAATACCTTTGTTTAATGCTAGAAATGTGAAATTTTTTGTCAAAACGTGAAGAGTGACAATTACCTAAGTAGTGGTGTACTACTTGAAGTAGGATGATGCACTCTAAAGGTTTCATTTTGTATTTTTGCATATATGTCAAACAAATATCCATATCCATCAAATGTCATCTTGACTCGAAGCAGGTTGAGAGAATTAAGAGAGTTATTGGCATGACAACAACAAGGGATATTATGGAATGATGGTGGTGAAGTAGGTGGAATTGGCATCTTGTAGGAAGAGGAATTTACAACATATAAAGAGGACTACTAGGATGATGGTACTCTGTAAGTATCACTTCTATGTATCATTTCTCTACTACATCTACAAAATTTCCTCTAAGATTTCTAGAAAGAGAGGATGAATTGCATATCTATGAAGATCAATCAACTCCTCCTAATCATGTGGCTAAAAGATTACAACATCCAGTACTAGGAAGTATGGTGCTATTAAGGAGTAGAGTAGTCATTACAAAGAAGCCACTTAGTTTTAATCCCCTACCCCCATTGAATAAGCAAAATCCAAAAGCCACGAATCCTAGCCCACCATTCAATCCCAATGTCAGACCCTCCAAGTTCTCTAGAAAGAAGAAAGGGGATCCGAACTACCATGTCACAGAGTTCCAAACATGGTGAATGGCTAGTAGTTTCAACAACATGTTTGGGGACCAAGTCAAGCTATAATAGCTTGCTCCAACATTTAAAGATAAGGACATGGATTGGTATAGTAGCTATGATGCTAGACTTTTCACTGTATATGATGAAATCAAGAATGCTTTCTTAAGAAGATTTAGAAAGCATAAGACAACTATAGATGTCCTTAAGAAGTTGAAGTAGATTCGGTGTTAGTATATGATTATGCCCAAAAATTTAAAAATTTACTAAAGACAATGAATGCAAATGATAGACTTTCTATAAATTTGCAATGTTCATACTTTGTAAAGGGATTGGACAAAACCATTGCTAGAGAAATTGCTAATGTTGAAGTGCAGGGAAATAATACTATAGCTGTGTTGATTGAAGTGACATAAAGGGTGGAGAAAAGACTTGGCAAAAATAAGTCCAAGATGAAGAGTAGTAAGGATTCTTTTGATTCTGATTCTGAAGATTCAGACTTTGATGACAGTAGCGATGAGGATGATTCCTCAGTAGGTGTAGATTTAGATATCAAATCAAGCAACTCACTTGATGATGGAAGTAAACAAAGGTACAAGAGGCATTAAAAAAAATCCAAGTATGATAATGGTTCTTTTAAAGAAAAGAATAAAGAAAAAAAAAGAGGATAAGCTTGAAAAAACTGTTAGAGAATAAAAAAAAGAAACAGTTGTTGGATATGTGAGTTATCAATACTTCAAGGAATGTAAAGTCATGCAGCATATGTCAAAAGACTAACCATGAGGCTAAAGAATGCTAGCATAACCCCACAACTAATACTGACAGCAATGGCACCAATAAATCAAATTACACGAGGTAGCACAACAACATGGATTTTGAGATTTTGGCAAGAAGGGTTGGCCACCTAAACAATGGAGCAATGACTAGCCAAGGCAATGGAACTATGCCCAATAAAGACAGCGAGGGCCTTGCTACTAGTTTGGCAGGTAGGGAATATTTCAAGACCCAACTGTGAGTTATGGGCACTCCATAAGCCTAAGAGGGCAATGCAGACCCGAAATAAGTAAGAAATGCAACTGATAAGAGCACCCATGGAGAGCAACCACCAGGCACCTACAACATTGGTCTTAGTCAAAATACCTACAGAGGTCACGGAGGGCCAAATGGTAGGCCAATAGCTAGAGCAAATGATTAAAGAAGTTTTGCAACAAAATGTGCCAAGTAAGGGTGTTTTAAATGCAATCCAACATGGATTAGAGCCACATGTTGATTGTGATTGTTTAAATTGTATAATTATGAAATATTCTCCAAATAAAGCATCAGTCTTAGCCATAATAGGGCTAAATCCAAGCATAAGATAAATTGGAATGACAAGGAGAAGGCTAGGGAAGTAGTCTTCAAAGAAATTCAAAAGTTGTAGAAGAAAAATGCATCAAAATAACTCAATTTCACACATCCCTATATGAAGTGCCGATGAGTTAATTGCAATAGGTAGAAAAATAATAGGATTTACCACTAATAAGGCTACAATTTGGTGGCCAACAAAACAAAGTCTGGATCTCTATGAACATTTCTAAGGTTCACATGAGTTATATGCTACATTATCTAGATCATCATTATAACTAACTTTAGAACAAATCCTTGAAAAGCTCTTAGCAAAGATTATGTTGAATCATGGAAAAGTCTATAAACGTTATGCTGCAGATTGTAAGGAGATTTCTAAATGTCAAGTCGTCATCCCCACACATTTTGAAGTAGCAGATTACAAAGTGCCAACCATACAAGTGGACTACTTGGGCATTACTTTTGATGATGTATTATTAGATGGAGTGACAAATGATTTTTGATGCCGAGGAGTGCTTAAAAATAGCCAAAAATTTTGAATTTCAGGGGAAAAATAAACTTCATCGAAGGCGGCGATGGCAATCAGTACAATTTTAAGCGGCAATGCCCGAAAAAGGCTTAAAAGACCCACTTGATGACAGTTGATGAGTTTTCATAATTTTTTGGCATGTCAGACGAGACCTTGGGAGATGCCTGGCAGTGGAGGACTTTAAGATGGACACCCTAGATTTCTTGGACTGCGAATTGGGTACCGGATGCGAGAGATAGGATGTCCAGGAGGCCAAGATCCAAAGGCAAATGGGAATGGGACTTAATAAGTCCCACAAAAAAAATGATTTTTAGGGGGGGTGGGAGGCATCATTTTTTTGGCGCTGTGCAGATGAAGGCACCTTCTTGCCAATCATTGAGAGAGGCTATGGGGCTGTAAGCAACCCCCCCAACCAACTAGATGTATGATCTATGCTTGATCTTTGCTCCCCATCGCTCCAGACCACACATCAAATGGCTCCCTAGTTGTGGAAATCAGATTTTACTCTCTCTCTCTCTCCTCCCTCTCTCTCTTGTAGAGCAAGGGGCAATTCTTGCGTGTGAAGAAGAATGAAGCCCGGTTGGTGAATGCTCGTCCGATGCGGTACTGGATTGCTTCCAAATCGAAGGTTGGCTGAAGACGGTAGAGTGGAGGCGGGCTGAGCATCAAATGGGGCTTGGTTTGCAGACCCGCAACAAGTTTCAAAACCCAAAATAATAAAAAATTCATGGTAATGGCATCTTTACAAAAAAAAAGGCTCTTTTTCCCCATTTGATGAGGTTAGCAATGTTCTTATGGGTTGAAAATTGATGGACATGTTTTTTATTGCTGGTTTTAGTCTTTTATAATTAAAAAATAAAAAAATATACACTTAAAGTGTGAAAAATAAATGGAAAAACCCCGAAAAGCATGGTTTTTAGAGAAAAAATGGAATTTTTGGGCTTAAGATGGGAAAAACATAAAACAAAACACCAAATCAAATCTACATGCTTGCCGTTTAAGGAATCAAGAGCCATAGCTCTGAAATAATTCTAATTTTCTTGCATTTTTATTGATAAAAATAAGAAAAAATGAAAAAATGATTTTTAAAAGAGAAAAAAATAGGGAATGGACGAGGTAAATTATGGAAAATTATGGATGTGTCTGTGAGTGTATAATGAGGATAAAGTATGAGGGTTTGCCTCAGGTTATCCCCATTTATATGTTTTTTTTTAGTATTTATTTCTTATTTCGTGCCAAATACACATGAAATCATCCCTTTACCTATGCAACGAGGCAAAACCTTAAATGATAGGGGAGGAGGGAAGTTTGAGTGCTGAAATATAATATAAAATATGATATATTTGCTACATTATTCATATAGGATGACATTAAGTTAAATAAAGGGAAGTACAACACGAGTGTAAGGCTCGATATCTTCTCCCATCGCAACAATTACGCGTTAGTGTATGGAAACATGAAAAGAATAGATTTGCACAATGCACGAGGCTGTTTTTCAATTGTTTGAGCACTTAATCATATACACATTTGCATCAAGCATCGTTAAATGGTATCAATTATAAGCTCCTGGATGCCTAGCACTTGGTTTCTTTAGGACTTGACCCGTGTAGAGAGAGTGAGAAACCCAACTGTAGGTCTAGACGGTGGGTCCAAGGGGATGGATAAGTGAGGATAAGTGCATCGAGGGGCCAATCCCCAAGATGTAGGAGAGTTGTAGTAGGGCCACAGCAATCAGCCGATGGGTTGCCCTGTATTTGTGATATGTGACATTTATTGTTGCCGATATATGGCCGATATATGTATAATCTCCCCCTGAGGAGATGGAAAAGGGAACATTAGTTGGATTACAGACTATAAACATGTAGTGATTAGTGTTTAGGATAGTGTATCCCTCGATAGATGCTCGTGGCCCACAAGGCTGTGTGATGTGGTTGTCTATTGAGGGCATGAGGTTCGGCTAGTGCCTTAGCCAGTGCCAGAACATTTTAGGTCCCATCAGTGGTGTGTCTGTCAAGAGCCGCCAACAAGTGGTGGTTCTTGAATCTAGGGTTTTTAGGGACCAAATAGTTGGTTTATGTCCTTTGACAAGGACCGTCAAGCTGAAATACAAAAAGCAAAACATGCTGAGAGGGCTAGACGGCATTTGGAAATCGTAAGCCATTAATCTCCTCAAAGGAGCAACCTATTGCGCAAAAGTGGCAGTGGTTCTAGTAACCTAAGTGCTAGAGTGGTTCTTCAAGTGCAACTAGAAGTCTTAGTACTTTCCTACTTCCAATTTATCAACCCACGACAAGTAGGGGTGTAGTTTTGCCTACACAAACTCCTATTGTCAATCCGTTTGTAGCCATGGCACAACCTATCGCAATTCCAGCAGGGACACCAGATTTGCTGGCATTAGGAGCATCATTGCCCATTTTCCATGGGTTAGCAGAAGAAGATGGAGAAATCCACATTAAGGATTTTCAAACACTCATGTTCAATTATCGAATCCAAGACGAAGGACACCTAATGATGTTCTTCAACATGACATTAAAAGGAAGAGTGGCAGTATGGTACCATGATCTCAAAGCTGAACCATAACTAGTAGTGTCCGATTCTATACGGCTTTCCATAGAAAGTTTGCCCTTGAGAAGGGTGGACAAGATTGGTTGCGTGTCTTGAATGTAATACGCCAAGAGCTGAATGAGAATGTCCATGCCTATGCCAAGAAATTAAAGCAAGTTCTTCGTAAACTAAATACTTATATCCCCATTCTAGCAGCTACACAGTTACAATATTTCCTACATTAATTGGATTTTAATATCTAGGTATAGCTGAGTAGTGTTGCTTTGGCCGATATTGACACTGCTATTACCCGAGCAGAAGGAGTAGAGTCACACTTGCAAGCGACTTATGTAGCAAGGATAAATTGGAATGGTAATAACTTGGCCTTGACCAATGGGAGTCAAGGGGATCCCATGTCAAACATGAATGGGAGAGGAGGGATCATGCTAAATTTGCCTATGTTACCAGCTCCTCCTAGCATGACTATGCCCATGGATAGTCAGGTGGCCTCACTAAATAGTGGGGGCCAAACAATGAATCCTAATGTTGTCCTAGTAGGTCAACGGCCAACCCCTAATCAAGTGGTTAGGCCCATGGGACGACAAACTGATGATTGCGTCAAGTGTCTCTAATGTCCTTGGTGAAGTTAAGGACATGATGAAGCACTACACCGATATGATCTTTGAATAGTATCGAAAAATAGCTGTGGATGTCAATTTCCTTAAGAAGAAACATAATTTCATAGGGATTCGACGCCCTCAAGAGGGTGGCCCCTCAAGATTCAGTTGTAAGTGGTGTGGTGGCCAACATTTCCCTAGGAATTGCCCGAATGTCAAATGTGATATTTGCGGAAAGTTTGGCCATTTAGCTACTACCTGTTGGAGTAAGATCAGTTCGCTCCAACAAGGAAGTAAACAACCTAGTCCAGGTAATCATCACGCACAAGGGAATAATCTCGAGCAAGATGAGGAACCAAGACAAATACTGCAACAAGGAAAGGTTGTTGTAGAGGAGTTGCCTCATGGCAGTGGAGTCAGCCTTATTGAGGCTGTACGTGTCAATGATGCTGAAACTTCTAATCTACGAGCCATAACAAGAGGGAAAAAGATTAAAGAGGGCGATAAAGGAACTGCAAAACCTATCGAGGAAAACCCTAAGCAGGATGCTAGGGAAAAGCAAGTCCTGAATCTGGATATGGAAGGTGAACCTCTAAGGCTTGTTGACGGTAAAGTGGATCTTGAAAAGGATAGAGAGGTGCCAAGAAAGAAGAAAAAAGTCAAAAAAGAGACACGAAAGCTGGCGGTCCAATGACCAAAGGAAAGAATGGTTTGGTGCGAGAAGAGAACTTTGGCTAACTACCATGACTTTGACCTAGCAAGTTCTCTTTGCGAAGTCAAACCAAATGTGAATCTCCTGCAACTTATTAAACTTTCTCCAAGAGTACGCAAGGAATTCAAGAAAATTCTGCGTATCGAGTATATAGTAGAACCCTTGGGCATAGCTAGAGTGGGAGAAGATTGGTTCGATCATGCTGAAAAGCATTGCCCTAGGGTTCCAATGTATGTGGATGGAATATCAGTGGAGCACGCTATGGTGGACACTGGATCCTCCGTCATAATCATAAGTTCAGACTTGATGGAGTGGCTATGTCTCAAAATTCAAAAAGACGGCTCCACACTTCTTAGGATGGTAGGTGATAGTCTAAGACAATCGGAAGGTTGCATTACTAAAGTCCACGTTACTATTGCAAGCGTGGAATGCTATCTGGACTTTAGGGTGATAAGGTTTGCAGGATGTCCTAGCTATTGAGTTTTGCTAGGAAGGCCCTGGATTTTACGAACAGAATGTCAAGTCTATATACCCACTAGTCAAGTGATTCTAGGTCGAGGTGCCCATCATGTAATAGTGGATGCTTACCCTGAGTCTCCTCAGAGTGAGAGAGCTCCTTTATCCTCCACTGAACTAGAAACAGTAGATGATCCATCTAATAGTGAGATGTCATTGAGCGATGGATCTAAGGAAGGATCCACTACAGAGGATATTTATCAGATAACCTTGAATAAGCCGATAGAGCCTTATGATCAAATAAGAGATGCGAATGTTATTGAGCTAGACCTTCGTATGCCTAATGATTCGCGGCCAATCAAATTGGGTTCTATGCTCAGTTTGGAAGAGCGAGAGGACTATGTGTCCCTGATTCAGGAGTTCCATGACATCTTTGCTTGAGCTATGACGAACTTAGGGGTATTCCTCCCAGTCTAGTTGTGCATACTATTCCTATAAAGGAAGATACCCACCCTGTACGTTAGAAAGTAAGGCGTATGCCTTTTGAATTAAGGGACGGGTTGTTCGAGGAACTACAGAAGTTGCAGAAAGCGGATTTGATCTTCCCTGTTTAGCATACTAAATCGTGCTCACCAATTGTGATTAGGAAGAATAATAATAATTAGATCCGGCTTTGCGAAGATTTTAGAGATTTGAATAAGCAAACCGTTAAAAGTTACTACACATTGATTAACCAAAATTTGGATCAACTAGCGGGTAGGAAAATCTATTCATTTATGGATTGCTTTGCAGGGTATAACCAAATGGCGATTGCTAAGCAAGAAAAGCTAAAAATGACGTTTATTACTATCTTCAGTACCTTCGCATACAATGTGACGGCATTTGGGTTATGTAATGCACCAAGTTCATGGGAAAGAACAGCCGACAAAACCTTTGGTGACATTTCCCCCGAGGAATCGAAAGTATTCATTGACAATCTGGGGGCAGCCACTGTAAGGGATAGACAGTTAATTATCTTGCAGAAGTGTTTTGAGCATTGCAGACAATTCTACATAGCTCTCAATGCACAGAAGTGCATCTTCGGAGTTCCTTATGGGCTCTTTTTAGGCCATGTGGTCAGTTCCATAGGGATTGCGACTGATCCTGAAAAGATCAAGGTCATAGTCGCATGAGTCCATCGCGTACTCCAAAGGAAGTGCATAGCTTTCTGTCATCGGTAGGGTATTATCGGAGGTTTATCAATGCCTTGGCAGAAAGAATGTTGCCACTGACGAACCTATTATCCTTTAATTGTCAGTTTTCATGGAGTGATGCTTACAAAGTATCTTTTGACTATGTAAAGTAGGAGCTTGCCAAAGCACCTGTTTTAAAAGCACCAAAGAGGGGTGAAATGTTCTATATATTTTTAGCAGCAATTATGTATAGTATCAGCTGTTGTTTGGCCCAAATTTGGGAGGAAAAGTGGTACCATCCGATAGCTTTTGCTAGTCAAAAGTTGGGCATACTAGAAATTAACTACACCTATATGGAGCAGTTGTGCCTTGCGATGGTATTTGCGAGACCAAGAAGTTCAAGCACTACATTCTTTATGAGAGGGTGGTTTTTTATACAAAGGCCGAAGGTCTTTGATTGTTGTTGAATAAGTTACAGTCGCCTGATCGTTTAGCAAAGTGGTTAATCACTTTATAGGAGTTTGATTACGAGATTAAGAGCAAGCCACCAAAGCTTCAGGGCATTGTCAAGTGTCTTGTGGATTTCGAAGAGCCAAAAGAGGTCGTGGCTGAAGGAAGTGACATGGAAACATTGTTTAAGATTGATACGGTGTCTATTCCCTCTTGGTATGCTGCTATAACGCACTATCTTTCTACGAGAGAGACTGGAGCTACTCTATCAAAACCTGAGAAGAGAAAGATTAAACAACAGGCATTGAAATTTTCCTTGATCATAGGGACATTATATCGGCAAGGTGTTGATGATATCTATCGCCGATGTGTGATGCCTGAGGAGGTTTCCTTTATTTTGGAAGAGTGCCATGACTCCACTTGTGGAGGGCACTCTGTTGGGCGGTTGACGGCACAAAAGGCCTTACGAGCTGGTTATTGGTGGCCATCCATCTTCCAAGATTCATTTGACTATGTTAAGAGATGTGATACATGTCAAAGACATGACAGTCGAGAGAATAGGAAGCGTCCACTTACGCCTATTATGGCTATCCTTCCATTTGAGAAGTGGGACATAGATTCTGTGGGACCTTTTACCCCATTGTCTAATACTCAGAAAAGATACATTATAGTAGCAACTGATTACTTTACAAAGTGGTCAAAAGCACGGGCGACGAGGCAGGACAATGCAAAAGAGACTGCTAGTTTCCTACTTGAGCAGATCACTTGCCGTTTTGGTCTCCCAAAGGAAATAGTATCAGACCGTGGAACTCACTTTTTGGTAATTAGAAGCCTGATTGAAGCATGGAGCATTAAGCATAACAAGATGACCCCCTATAATCCGCAAGACAATGGACAAGTTGAAAGGGCCAATAAGCAGCTTGTGGGTATCCTATCCAAGATAGTCTCTGAAAAGAAACAGGACTGGGATACAAAATTATATGTGGTGATTTGGGTGTATAATACGACGTTTAAACGAGCCACTGGCCATGGCCCATTCAAATTAGTTTATGGGGAGGAGTGTGTCTTGCCCTTATAAATTGAGTTGTCAACCATAAGATTCACAATCAATCATTCTTTGGGTAATGAAGATGCCTTATTTGAGTGGTTTACGACTATAGCCCACTTGGATGAGCTCAAATGTTGTTGATAATGAGGCAGGACTTGGTCGCTTGTGGGGAAAGTTATCAGACCAGACGTTATATGGCAGGTGATGGTTGATATGGGTAATGAGAAGAGTAGCGGAGACCCATCTACCACTATTATTCTTGGACCCATAGGTTGATTTGACAACATGTTATGCATATGCCTTGCTATATATGCAGGAGGTATGTGTCATAACTTGATGCATTTAGTTTAGGGTTGAGTGCCCTGTCTTTCCCCTTGGAGTGAAGCATGTGTTTGTATATCTGCCTTCTTTCAAGGAGGGATCTGTTGAGATATCGAGCTCCACTCGTGATATGCTAGGGTGACCGTTGTGCATTTATGTCACTGACTTGTTAGCTGAAGATGCGGTTGGTACACCGCCCATGAATAATAATTAGATGACAGCTATCCTTATCTACTCTAGTTTGTGGCTCAGTTAGTATGCCACCTTAGTTAGTTGAGGAAAACTGTTTTCAGCCTCTACCTTTGTGTGTATTCCCCCATTGTGTAAGTGAGAAAGCTACAAGTGAGACTCCTTCCTTCTCTCCCACAATCTTGACATGGTATCAGAGCCTAGTTCGTGGTAAGGAGCTCAAGAAAGCAAACCAAGTTCGCGGTGTTCTGGTAAGAGGACCAGTATTGCTTTCATTTTTTGAGTTTGTGACTAAGTCTCTGCATGTAGCACAGCCAAGCTAAAAACTAAGGAAGAACCAAGCATTTCTAGAGATGAACAAGCATTATATGTTGGCAATAGGTACAAAGGTAAGAAGGACCAGTTTTTTGGTGATTTTTGCAAAAGGACCGAACACATTGAGAAGTTTTGCCACACCAAAAAAGGTCCCAAAAAGCCTATCTTGCTGCAGTTAAAGAATAAGAAGACCATGGAGCAAAGGAAGAAGAAGAAGAAGAAGAAGAAGACCACCAGGAGAAGGACAAGCCTCATCAATGCTTCTATTCTGATAGACTTTTTTAGCCTTGTATTTCCTAGCTCTAATGCTTCAGACATAAGCTTGTAAACTCCTCATGCAGCCTTGTACTACAGCCTCTGTACACTTTGTGAGGCCCCTGCTTACAGACTCTGGATGTCCACCATGTTTGTGGTACACACACTCAGTCTGTTTTGTGATAGCCTCTCGTATTTTTCCATGTTTATGGTGTGCCCACACTTTGTAGGTGTTGCTCTCACTAAAGCCTCTACCTCCTAGGAACAAACGCACTAAGGGGGACCTGCCATTCCACCTAAGGCGTAGATTATTGAAGGAAGAAAGGAGAGGACAGACTAAGGAATTAGAGGCAGAATAGCAGAAGAAACTGTAGGACCTACCAACACGCTTTACAAAGTTTAAGAAAGGTGATAGAGTAGTGATCCTACTGGGGGGAAAAATAAAAGGACAGACAAGTGAGCCGATCGAGGGACCCGCTAAGGTCAAGGAAGTCAACTTTGTAGGGGAAGGCAAGAAGCCTCAACCTATGTTTATAGCTGAAGACATGAACGAGGGGGAAGAGGCCATTCTCATTACGTTCTTGCAAGAGTACATGGACGTGTTTACATGGTCCTTAGATGAGCTCAAAGGAGTGGATCCTAGAGTGGTGACGCATAACATACTAATGGCCCCTGATGTGGTGCTTGTAAAACAATGATCATACCCTATGAATCCAAAACATTCCCAAGCCATGAAGGAGGAAATCGATAAGCTGATGAGGATAGGATTCATCTACAAAATAGAGCACACGGACTGGGTATCACCAATCATGATAGTCATGAAGAAGAACAAGAAGATCCGAATGTGTATAAAACTATAAGAAGGTTAATGATGTGACAAAAAGGGATAATTATCAGTTACCATACACGGAGCACATGCTCGAAAGGGTAGCATGCAAAGAGGCCTACATCTTTTTGGATGGCTTCTCAGGATACAACCAGGTGCAAGTACATCCTGACGATAGGCA
Organism: Lygodium microphyllum; assembly: GCF_053477565.2. Taxonomy (NCBI): domain Eukaryota; kingdom Viridiplantae; phylum Streptophyta; class Polypodiopsida; order Schizaeales; family Lygodiaceae; genus Lygodium; species Lygodium microphyllum. The sequence continues at coordinate 103,329,090 of NC_141142.1, forward strand.
CAAAACTGCATTTTCCACTGAGTGGGGTGTCTTCGCTTACATTGTAATGCCCTTTGGTTGATGAGTGCACTTGCAACCTTTCAGCAAATGTGCACCATCTTCAAAGATATGCTTAGATGAGAGCTAGAGTTGTTTATAGATGACCTATGCCTGTACTCTAGTTGGGCAGAACACTTGGAGAAGCTGCGAGTAGTCTTTGAATGATGCAAGCTTTACAATCTGTCATTGAACCCCTTGAAGTGCCAGTCCTAGGTCAAGCATGGATGCATCCTAAGGCATGTGGTATCCAAGAACGGCATAGCCACACTCTTCGAAAGTTAGGGTCATTGTCGACTTGCCGCCACCCAAGGATTATAAGGGAGTTCAGTGTTTCTTAGGTCGAACCGGATACTATCATTGCCTCGTGTTGAATTATGCATTGATTGCAAGACCATTGTATAAGTTGTTGATCATGTTCAAGTGGACTGATGAGTGCCAACGAGCATATGAGGAGTTGAAGAAGGCTCTTACAACTGCACCAATCTTACGAGCCCCAGACTAGAACATCACGTTCCATGTGCATGTAGATGCATCTAAATTTTCTATTAGAGTTGTCTTGTGTTAGCCTAGTGAACATAACTTAGATTACCCCATGAGTTTCGCTAGCAAGCAGCTCAGTGAGACAGAGATGGATTACTCTACCATAGAAAGAGAGAGGTTGGCCATGGTATTCGTTGTAAAGAAGTTTTGACACTACCTCCTGGCCACGCCTTTCACCTTTTTTGTAGACCATCAAGCATTGCTATATCTTATAAATAAACCTTGCACTACTAGACACATTGCTAGATTGTGCTTCTTCTAGAATATGACTTCTCTGTGGTTGTGCACAAGGGCAACTAGCACTACATGGCTGATCACATGTCCTGAATACCCACAGGAGAAGCCGTTGGACAAGGCATCACTGATGATTTTCCAGATGCTCACCTCTTTGGCCTGTTTAGTGAGAAAGATTTGTTTAAAGCTTATCTAATTCTATACTAGGCTGATGATATAGTCCAAGTGCTAGTGCAACATAGTCTACCTGAGAGATCTATTGAGAAGGCCAGGCTTAGGAGACTCATCGTGAAAATCAAACCTTATCAATTGATAGCTAGTCAACTTTATAGGTTAGGGTAAGACGGGTTGCTACGACGATGTGTGTGTGAGCACGAGATGCACAACGTGTTGAGCGAAGTGCATGGTGGGATAACTGAAAGGCACTTGAGTGGGGATACGATGGCCTGCAAGGTGCTGCAATCTCAGTTGTGGTGGGCCACCCTATTCTGCAATGCTGCTAGGTTTGTAAAGCATTGGGATGAGTGCCAAAAGACTAAATTTTATGCACGAAAGGATAAGATGGAGTTGACCCCTCTCATTGCATGACAACCCTTTGAAAATTGGGGAATCCACTTCATTAGACCTATCACTCCCACAGCACAATATTCACAGGCTAGATACATCATCATGGCAGCTCACTATCTTCCAAAATGAACCGAGGCACGAGCCACCAAGAAGGATGATGCTAGGACTAGAGCAAAGTTCTTATGGGAGCAAGTTATCTCACGTTTTGGTTTCCCTATTGAATTAGTAAGCAAGCAAGGCACTCACTTCATCAATGAGGTGATTGCCTATTTGCTCTCAACCTTCTTAATCATCCACAGGAAATCCTCACCCTACTACCCTCAAGCTAATGGCCAAGTAGAATCCACGAACAAGATCTTAGTCAATGTCCTTACAAAAGGTATTTTCTACCTCGCAAAGTGACTAGGAAAACAAACATATGGCAGCATTATGGGTGTATCAGATAGCCTATAAAATGGCTGTGGGATAGACACCCTTTAGGTTGACCTACGGGACTAAGGCAATCTTTCCACTAGAATTCTTTATCCCTAGCTTGAGGATAGCAGTACAGGAAATATGGGAAGGGAAGGAAGCTTGGATCAACTATCTCATGGAATTGGAATGACTCACTGAAACTTGGCTCCTAGCCACCCACGCCCTAATTTGTGAGAAAGCACGATAGAAGATGTGGTTTGATAAACACATCAAACAATGCAACTTTGAGTAGGGAGACCTTGTCTTGCTCTACTCGGTAAAGGGTCACAAGCAAAAAATGAAATTCTGTAGATTAGGATCTTTCAAGTGTGCACCATTAGTAGGACGGGAAACGTAGAACTTGAAAGCCTTGAAGGAATGGGCATAGGCTTCTTTAATGGCAATCAAATAAAGAAGTACTACCCTCCCACACATCCATTGCATGATCCCCCTATGCTAGAGGCCCCTATCAATGTCTGCTTAGCCACCATCACGGAATTAGAGGACAAGGATGAGGAGGTAGTAGCACCAGTATACCTATGCATCACGACCACCGCCTAGTGCACACACACATTTGATGCCTTGATTGACAAGGGAGTTAACTTCAATGTCTTGACTTATGCTCAGTAGACCCTCATTGGTCAACCATAGTTATAGCCCACCAACGCTAATAGCCCATTCGGGGGCAATTCATATGCACTCCTAGGAAAATGCAAGATCGTAGTCTATCGAGTCTGAGAGCCTACAAGTCCTCTTCTATGTATTGCCAAATACGAAGGATGTAGGTCAAGAATTGCTGCTAGGATGCACTTTCAAGAAGCAAGCACACTTCAACATGGACTACAAGCTGCAGCATATTCACCTTTCCATTGGCAACATTCGAATCGTTACAGCTTTCAGCAAGGGCAACAGGACTCCAGTAAAGCATGCTATGCCACCGATAGAGCTACCTAGGAGCAAGCCTAAGGAGGGGGATCATGAGTCATCACAACCCACGCGGACTACCAAACCACCGCCAACTAAGGCCATCTGCACAGCCACAGATCCCACTCTTAAATGGGTGCCAAGGCACCAAAAGTGAACTACTTGTAGCAAGCCAAAACCACCCCACAAGGCTAACAACTATTATTCAAAACCTAAGAGACCGACCTACCGCTATCAACTTAGGCGCAAGACGCAATGGATTCCCAAACATCGCCCAAGGATACTACAAAGGCAACACATGGATATGGATACCCAAGAAGGGAAATCCTAGAAGCATAGCCCAACCACGACTTTGCTTGCCACCTCATCCCCAAGAAACCCCACTCCCAGTAAGGTAGTGAACACCCATGAAACTTCAGCTGCAAAGCCTACAAGAACCCGCAACGGTTGTGGTCAAAAAACCCCAACCAATATATCAACTGAAACAACAGCTTGATACCCCAAAATCATCTAAGTCAGGAGAGCTTGGCACCCTAGTGCACCTATGCGAGAGGAGGGCAACCCACCGTCTATGCCACTAGAACCACCCTCAGTACCCCAAAGCAGCACTGGACACATAGATCAGACTATGGAGCACCCCTTGGAAACACCGCTATCTAGTCCACTACCCCTAGAACCATCACTATCTAGTCCAATCCCACCGCAACCACCAACAGGTCTTAGGCCTTCCTATGAGTGACACTCATTTCTATCGGTTGCCAATGACCTTGCTGAGAATATAGGAGATGACTTGGTGACTTGCATCAAGCTCTTGGACAAGACTTTCATCAAGTTTGCTAGGATCTATGAAAGACTTGTGACCTCAGCCTACTGGATGAACCCCTTGCCTCTAATGTTCATTCTTTATCCTACACTTGGGAAGAAAACGAGTTCATGACCATAAAATCCCCCAAGGTCGCAAAGGAGTTGACCAATAATGGTGAGGAACTCACTTGCCTCGATGACTCCTCTGACTCATCATTCTTACAAAAATGGTGTAACCTACATCTCCAATGGGAGAAACAGGGTCACCAAGTAATGACTAATGCTGAGCAATGACGTGTGGTTAAAACAACCGAGTATGACCCAACTTACATAGCACCAACCTCTTTCAGGGTCTTGGAAATCACCCAAACAAACACCTAGACAACCAGGTCTTGGCCCACCCTTACATTGATTGCATCCTTACGGAAGAGGAGCTACATGTGGCTAGCCACATTAACTCGGCTGATTCCCTAACCGATGTCCTAACTTACATTACCCAGGTATGTGTTAGCCCTCATAATCTTGATCGTCATGCCCACTTGGAATACAACCCTGACTTCTACGATTGGCTTATGCCAAAGTAGAAAGCACCATACTGTGTCCAAATGCCCTTGCCTCTCCCATGTCCAATCCTAGGAAGGATTCTCATCATTTCCCAAGGGGGAGAGGGTAAAGTGATTAGGTGATTAAGAAAATTTCAAAAATACTTTGGATTGAATAGGTTGATGCTCTAAAAATTTCATGTCTCTAATTCAACTCGATTATTCTCTCCATGGAAGAAAAATCAATTTCCTGCTTACTAAAAAAGTCATCTGAGGAATACTAACGTTGGACTATGGTAAATGACAGGTACCCACAATGGTAGGGCAAGATAAAGGTGCCAAGCTCCCTTTCATGTAAGAAGAGCAGACTAGGTACAGCGCGAGTGTCAATACAAGGGAATTTAGCCATCTCACCTTCAAACACACACTGAACTTGGATGAAACTATCCTAGAAGAGCTGGTTGTAAAGCAACTAGTGGATAAATGTGCCCTCTGGAAGTACGTGGAGAAAGTAGGGCAAGTAGTTGACTACATCATGTTTACAGAGTTCTTGAGAAGCTTTGATGATGCAAGGAATTGCAGCACAATAAACCATCACACAGGAGAAGAAGAACGTCAAGTGGAGGTACCGCTAAGCATTGCAATGATCAAGAAGGCCCTAGGTTTGGCCCCCAAGAAAGAAAAGCACCATCGAAGAGATGTATATGCCATGGAGTGAACAAACATGACATGCACATTGTGGACGGGATAAGTTTGTCAAACATCCCAAATCCAAAAGTGAGGATGCAAGCAAAGATGGCCCATGCTCTCTTCTTGAGATAGAGGTACAATGCATTGATGAATATAATTGACATGCTATTGCTAGAAAGCATAGCCGCAATGTCCCCTAAGGAAGTAGATTGGAACGGGTTTGTCTTGAAAACCATCAAGAACTCGATCACCGTCCTAGCCACAAGCGCAACACTAGTAGGAGGGGAGTCCTCACCCTCAACAGTTAGGTCAGCGCGAGCAAGAAGCTTGCCTCTAAGGCCTCCACAATCAGATTTGGTGGGGTCTTGATAGCAATCATTTAGGAAGTAGTGAGGGAGGCAAGAGGAGTTGAGGAAGAAGTGGGAGATACACCCCATCAGCCACCTTGCCCTGATGTAGAGCATCAAGCGAGCAAACCATCAGACCAGGGAGGGCAGGAGGTGCAAACATCCCAGAAGGAGGCTAGGGCACAAGAGAAGAAGAAGGCCACGAAGCCCTAACAACAAAGGATGGAGGAGATAACAAAAGAAGGTAGAGGTGAAAAGAGCCCAAAAAGAGTCCAAAAGGGTGGAAGAAGAATGAAGGAGGAAAGAGGAGAAAGAAATGAAGAAAGTGAGAGAAGAATAATAGAGAGCCGAGGAGGAGAGAAGAAGAAGAGCAGAAAAAGAGTTTGAGGAGCTAAATAGAAAGGAGAATGAAGACATGGCAAAGTCCATGCACAGGTCTGTCAAGGAGACTGATGGTGCTAGAGGGATGAACTCCCTAAGCCCACAATAGGAAGGCGAGCCCAAGGGCATCGTGGGAGCAGCCCCTATTGTTGCAGGAAAGGGCAAGGCCCCACTACATCCCCTCCCTTCAACTTTCATGCCCCAAACCACCACCACCCTATAGCAAATGCCAAGTCAAGGAAAGACCCAAGGCGGCAAAAGGTTGGAAGCATCCACCACCACAACACCACCTACAGTGCCCTCGACTACAAACTATGATGCCTATGTAGCTGAACTCCTAGCCTAGCTAGAGAAGGCTAAGGAAGAGAAGAAGGCTGCGACGACTGCAGAACTAGAGGCTGAAAGAGAAGTTTCTATGATGCTAAGGCTAAAGATGACACGGCAAGACGTGAAACATCAGAAAGAAACTTGAAACCTAAAAGAGCAATTCAGTGCCAAAGAAAAGGAGGCACAAGAGAATGAAGATCACCTAAGGCAAAGGCTAGAGGATGAAACCCAAGACCTACAGGCAGAGCAGTGGGGGCACAAGTTGCTCATCCAACAATACTCCGATCTCTAGCAAAAAATGGCATGGGTGGAAGAGATGAATGCAGAACCATAGGAGAGCCAACGAGAAGGGGACCAAGCATCAGAAGAACAATGTCAAGGATAGGAGGTTGCCACAATATTCAGGCTGTGGTTAGCAATGGAGGAGCAAAAGAGGCTAGAAAGAGGGATAAAATTCATGTTAAAGGAGAAGGACAAGGCCGTAGAAGAAGCCACCAAGAGCTTGTATGACAACCTGAGAAATGCCCAGTAGGAAGTGGAGGGACTAATGGCCATGGCCATGACCGAAAGAAGGCTGCATCGAGCAGAACTACAAAGCCAAGAACAAGTCACAGAAGATCTATCAGAAAGTCTCGTAGAAGCCACCAGCAATTATTGGTGGCTAATCAAGGTAGAAGAATAGCCAAAGAGCAATTGAACCACTGGGATAAAGAGAAGACCCAAATGCTGGAAGTGTGGAATGAGCAACCGCAAGTGGTAATGATGCTGTCTCAGGAGATGGAAAAAAGCAAGGAAGATCTAGAAGAGAGAGCACAACAATGGGAGAGGCACAACTTTGAAAGAGTACGAGGATTGACAAAGCTCTTGGCAGTGGCGAAGTGCAAGGGGGTGCTCGCAAAATTTAGAGCAAAAGCCACAGAAGTGTGCTCTGACACACAAAGGCAAGCATTTTTTAGCACAGTGCTTCATGTCACACAAGTTGAAAGTGAGGATTAGGTGGAGAGAATGAAAAGGAAGCTGGAGTTGACAACCAGAGCCTTGAGGTATGTCCTACAAGAGCAAGCACTCCCAAGGGGCACAGGCATAACCAAGGAGCAACAATGCAACCACTTATGACAAGTCAGTCTCTCCACTGATGAGTTCAAGGAACTTGGATTCAAAGAACAAGAGCAGCTCCATCCACCCCTAGTCCAACCCACAATGGAACAAGAAACCAAGGAAGGGCCGGATTTCGAGCAAGAATTCAAAGACGAACTGCAATTTAGATAGCATCATTGCTGAGCGCATCATTGCTACAAGAAGAAGAATAAGGGATCTCCTACAGCCACAACAACTTCCTGTGATGAGCCCATGCCACTACGTGAGGATCACCATCCCGTCTCGCAGCAAGAACTGACTATGTAGGAAGAGTAGGAGCTCCAATCCTCCCAACCCTTTGAGTTCTCCTTCCTCTACCCATGAGCCTTGGACCGAGTCTTACCCTTGGAGGTAGTGGAAAGGATCATTCATTTGGGCAATACTTTAGCAAACCGATGGGTCGAGGAGCAGGGCATCGTAATCACACAATGGAGGCGAGAACGTGTAGAGACTACTGGCAGGATAAGGTCTATCAGGTTTCCAAATCTATCCGAGGCTAGGAGGTGTAGCCAAAGTGGAGGAGGAGGATTTGGGACACCAATCTTGATGCATGGATGGCCTTCTACAATATACTATCGGAAGAAAGAAATGATTCTATCTACATGCCCTACCCTTGTAGAGATGAAGTGGATTACGATAGGGGATGCATGGCAAATATGACTTCCCGAATATCTACAATGTCAACACAACAACTCCCAAGGAATGCATGACATTTAAAGCAGGGGACTTGCACCCATCCATCAACTGCTTCTTCGAGGATTTCTCTTCATGCCTATACCCAACCTTCATAGCTACTTGTAATTACCTTAGGACCATTAGGCTTTTACGTAAGCAAAAGCCAACAACTGAGAAAGCGCATCCTCCCCCACTCTTTTTTGACATTAACTTAGGAATAGATAGTTGCACCATGGCTAGGCTCATGATGAGGTCAACCCTGCTTCCCTCTTTTTGTCTGAAGATCCTTGAGGACATGAGTAATACTCACTTTATGAGGTGTAATCACCCTTTCTTGTCAACCACACCTCTTAATGCAAAGCCTAGTATCAAGGAATACCTACAGAGCAATGCCTTTTTTACCAAGTCCCTAAGACAACCTTGTGAATCATCTGAGGAAGATCGGAAGCACACCCCTATATCAAAATGCCGGTTGTAACCATCCTTGGAAAATAAAAATGGAAACACTAGATCCTCCAAAAACATCTTGAGTGCCACAATCACTGCACCTAGGGTTTTATACCTAGCCCCATCCCCCACTGCACATGCTTATGGCACATTAAGGGCAGGGCATTCTCCCAAACCTATCTCCCTAAGTGACGCACTACACATGCAACAACACACGAACTGGGTCCTCAAGTGTGGGACACCACCAAGGGCTTGCCCAAGGTTAGACCCATCTCACAGTTCCACAAGCACGTGCACCGTGCACTACACGATAAGGCAGACATACCCCTTAGGGAGTGCACAACCTTGTCTTGCAGGTTAAGATTATGTCACATCAAGGAGAGGGCACAATGAAGGAAACTTTTCCAATAGCATGCTCAACCTTGAGGATAGGTCCACCATCTTCGGCTTCTCCAAGGAGGATCTGCCCAACTCCATTTTTAATCAAAGGTAGATCCACCCATGGCCAACCTTAAGAAGGGGGCTTGCCTTAACACCATAATCAATTTCAAAGGCAGACCTCCACCACAACCAACTCCCCAAAGAGACTCACTCCAACACCATCTTTAATTCCAACAAGCATAAATGCCTCCAACACATCCTCAACACTCAAAAAGCCACCTGGCTACCCCATCAACACCGCCATCCAACTCACAACCCAGTAGTGCCATGGGACTAGCACTTTGCTAGGAGGAAGGTAATGTTTACTACAGAGCAAAGAAAGTGAAAAAAGAGGCATCAAGAGGAAAAGCGTAATGCAAAAAAAAAGAAAAGGTGCCTCACAAGAGAATGGCTTGGAAAAAATCTAAAAGCATGGGAACAACCGCCAAGAGTCTAAGGTGCAACTATGGAAGCCGCAAGAAAGCCAAGAGTAAGAAGGCACACCTTTAAATATAAAGGCGCAGCCAAAATCTTTATAAAAGAGCGCTAGGCTCCCTCGTGTGCAATTTGTAACCATGGACGGGCGGTAGGAGTAAGCTAGCAAGTTAAGGCAAAGGGAAAAAGGGCCTACTAGGCCGTGGGACTGACCGTATAAAAAAGGGGGATAAGGGGATGACCATCCAAAAGGGATTTAGGATCTTGTATATAAAGTTGAAAAGTAAAGGGAGAGCTCATTCTTGGTGTGTGGCAAAAAGCTTCTTCTTCTTCTTCTCTTCTCTTCTCTTCTTGCTTGTGCCTGAGTGAGAGTGGGAGGGAGTGTGAGAGAGTGAGGGAGTGAGTGTGTGAGAATGAGGGATTGAGGAGAAGAAGCTTCCCATCTCCTCTCTTCATCTTCTTCTCTCCTCTTGTCTCGCGCGGCTATAGAGGATGGAGCTTGATGGAGAGGGATTGAGGTTGCTTGAGCTTGCTTCAAGGATCGTGGAGCTACCGGTGTGCAAGAAAGAGGAGGGTACTCGATCAAGCATCAAGGTAAGCTCACTACACACGATAGGTAGGGAGAGTGCATTGACTATGTGAGAGGTAGAGGTAGCCATGGACGCTCGGCTTGAAATGCTTGACCAACAAGCGGTCCATAGGTCTCGGGGGTTGACCAAGAGAGCTCCCTTCATTAGGTGGGACCTCCTGAGAGATGCTCCACATCAATTTTACTTCAATTATCCCAAATCTAAGCATCAAAGAGAGAATATCACATTTATTTAGGACAAAAATAGATGCACCTTTATTGCTGACTAGGATATGCTAATATTTTCTACAAGAATCTCTTAGTGCTAGCCGAAGTTGAGCCTAAGAGTGTTGTTGATTGGTCCTAGTGTGTTGCTAAAATCTTGGATGTGGAAATGGATAGAGTCCTTGGCACCTTGTTGAAATTAGCTTGCTCTTGGATAAACCATTCATTGAAGGGGAGGCATTATTTGTGCTCAAGTCTATGAAGAGGGGAAGTCCCTTAGCATTTATGGGTTTTAGGTAGAGCTCTCTCGTGCTTTGCAACTTTCAAGTTGCATGCTTCAAAGATTTGACTAGCTCAAGTTATTGGACCATGAGTACCTCAAATCTCCTGGTTCTAATAATTGTGTATATGTATGTATGAATACAAGAGTAGATGTAATGTTGAGTAATGTGTGTGTGCAGAGGGGTGTGTGTGAGTCATGTGTATGAGTATGTAAATAAGGAGCAAGGATAAGTAGTATGTGACATGTGTCTATGTATGTACTATGCGTATGAGTACATATGTACATGTGGCAAATGTTTCTATATATATCCCATAACTTATAAATACTGTGGTGAATTTAATATATTTCTTTCAATATTTGTTTCGCATGATGAATGACAAAAGAGCCTTCAAAATCTCAATATACCTTAGAAATGTTGGTGAATAAAAAATTTTGGAGTTATAACTCAACCTAATCAAGTTTCGAAAAAAAATGTAAAAAAATAAAAGTATAGCTATTTGGCAACATATAGCCACTAAAATCATCTATGGCAACCACGCATTGAAATCTTATGTTTGCAAAAATTCTAGTTGCGTAGCAAATGGATGATAAGCCAAAAAGGTTAAGAAGTCCAATTAGTTACATGCAACAAGTTCAATCTACAAGGATAAATAGGAAGTTACAAAATATACTCGATGATATATACGTATTTGTATCACAATCCACATTAAAATAGAGGTTTATGAGCTAATTCTTCTTCCAAACACATCATGATGGCATCACTCCACCTTAGAGATCAAATTTTTAATGTTTTTCTTACTTGTGTCTACTAATAGGGTTTTAGGTTCTCTTTTTGAAAGGCTCTACTATTATTATCAAGAGGTTTGGGGGGAGCTACCATGTGATGATTTTATAGGCAACCCACAATGCCTCAAGCATGTGTCAACATTGTGGAATTCCCCTAAAAACTTCCCAATTGTTGCATTTAAGACATCCCTTTGTTTGAAACACATTTTCTCCTCTCGATTTGTGAGTTCTTTCTCTCTATCTCTCGTAGGCTTGATTCTCAAAAGAGGGGTGACAAAAATCATGTGTGTGTGTGTGTGTGTGTGTGCGCACGCGCGAGTGCGCATGCGTGCATGTGCATGTGTGTGTGTGTGTGTGTGTGTGTGTGTGTGTGTGTGTGTGTGTGTGTGTGTGTGTGTGTGTGTGTGTGTGTGTGTGTGTGTGTGTGTGTGTGTGTGTGTGTGTGTGTGTGTGTGTGTGTGTGTGTGTGTGTGTGTGTGTGTGTGTGTGTGTGTGTGTGTGTGTGTGTGTGTGTGTGTGTGTGTGTGTGTGTGTGTGTGTGTGTGTGTGTGTGTGTGTGTGTGTGTGTGTGTGTGTGTGTGTGTGTGTGTGTGTGTGTGTGTGGACAAGAATTTGTAGAATTGCAAAAATCAATTCATAAAATTCATAAACCTGTGACAATATATCAACCCTCAAGTTTAGCATACTACAGTTACAAATTGCCATGAAAGCTACTGTAACAAATTTGAAACTACATGGAAGTATGAACAAAATCAAAAGGAAAATGTAGATAAGGAAGGACGTGTTTTGTTACATGCAAAACCAAGTAAGCATATCATTAGTAAGAACTAAGTAATAATTGTAGGGGTCAATAGCAATGTCTAATTTATATCCTAGTCGTCCTCTTTTAAGACGGTTTACCTTAAGAGTTATCCATGAAGCAAGTATGTAGAAGAGACATGTTGAGAGTATGAGCTGCATTAGGTGAGTAATTGATGAGTTGATTTGTAAAAGCCTCAAAGGGCTATTTATAGGCATATGGCCATAAGGAGTAGCATGGCTCTCATGCTGGTAAGAGGGAGTGTCTCCACACTTGTTTAATGTAGTGGGTTAATATAGTCCCTTATACTTAAGGTGCATGCTAATTATTATTTTTCCTTAAGTGAGTTTAGTATGATTATTTTGCTTAAGAATCCAATATATAGGTTTTTTAATTCCATAATGTATGGAATTACCATATTCCCAACAAATTAAGAGGGGGGTTTCTAATGCATAATAACAACAATCTTATCAAACATGCATAACACTAGGGCTTTGAGTTGATAATGAAAAAAAAATTGTGAAATGACTTTCATTTACCACATATGCAATCTATATGCGATACATTATAAAAGGGAAATTAATGGAGGTTGTTAGTTTAAGATGTACATGAACATAATTAATAACCATATCTCAAAAAATCAACACGTAACATTAAAGTTTCCACATGGAAATTACAACAAACAATATAAAATTCTATGCAAGTTGTCAATAAACATGATAGAATATTAATTGAAGTAGATCATGGAGCAATAGAATAATGTTATGTATAATTTACTAAAGGAAAAGGGACCTAGATGTGCTCTTTGTACAAAGCATGAGTTGGAAAAAATATTTTTCATTTTTTAATTGAGCATCTTTCCCATTAATGTAGATTGTTGGGCTAAACACACAATAGTCGAGACATTGGACTGAGTTCTATTATTTCAAAAGTTGCAACTCACTTTAGGAATAATCTCTCACATTGTCTTCTCAACACTCCACTCTAACTCTGTATCCTTCTCTCCAACCCAAGAAAGCAAGGATACAAGACTAGCTTTGAGGTGTAGTGAATTTTCCAACTTACCTTCTCATGTTGTAGTCTGAAAGCTTGAAGGCTTGAAGTTGGTTCCACCACCCAAAAAACACAATATGATGTCATTGCTCCTTCGCATCCGCCACCACCAAGCACACCAACTAATCGTTAGGGGAGATTTGAGGTCATTTTTTAGACATATAAGAAATAAAAAAGAGAGAAGTGTGATGCACTTTATAACAAATAGTATTGAAAAAAAATCATAATCTAGGGGAATGTTTGCCCTATTGTACCTTGGTACTTTCGTTATTTATGATTTATTAATGATAAACTTTAAAGGTGCTTCATGCACTTGTCACCTTCAATGCCTCACTACAACTTAGAAACTACCCTTCAATGACTATCTCAAAATCTTCTCTCTTCATTTTCAAATTTTTGCCTCAAGTGACTCTAAACCACATCCATAGTGCAAGCATGGATCACTTCTTGGTAACTCGATTACATGCATGGATGAGCATAAACAACATTTATACTATTAGAATATATTTGAGGTTAATTTTTGACCCTTTAAGAAATTCAGGAGAGAGAAACTTGAATAAAATTTATTTAAAATATTATTGAGAAAAAAATTTACCATCTCAGGGAATATTTGCTCTGTTGTACCATGGTTTTTTTTTGTCTATCATTCATTGATGATGAACCTCGAAGGGATCACAATCACTTGTCATCTTCAATGGCTCGCCGTTACCTAGAGACTTCCCTTCAATGTGCTTGTCACTTTCAATGCCTCCTCACACTTAGAGACTTCCCTTTAGGCTTCAATGACTCTCTCAAAATATTCCCTCTTTGTTTTTAAATCTTCATTTCAAGGAATTGTAAACCACATCCAATTGCAAGCTTTTGTAACTCAATTGCAAGCATAGATGACTATAAACATCCATATCACCTCCATATTGATCTATATAATGAGTATGCACCAATTCGTTAAAAGTTGGTAATACATTGAGTGCATTGGAAGCAATGAGATCAAAGGGTAGAAAGAATATCGATTTATGGATCGATGACATGTTGTATCATGTGGATCCTACAACAAGAATCACCCTTCCATCCTCTTCATATTCCTCATTGCTAATGTTTCTTAGAGATTATCATTAAGGTATTTTAGCTTATACCCAAAATGAGGCAAGCCAAGGGAAAATAAGGAGTCTTAGGACCCAACTATGTGCAACCAAATGGAAGGAGACAACACTTGAGTTGTGTGAAAGGTAGAGGGGCCTAAAGAATATTGAGATACTCAAGCTTGGAAGTGGAGGTTGTAGGAGAAGAATTACAATAATATGGTAACAATTAGTCACTCACCCTAAACTACTTTTATTTTTCTATTATGTTTTGGAAGCATCAAGTCCAAAGCAAGTGCTCATTCTGTGAACGCATTACAAATCCATGCTCGTATTGGTTTCAATGTTTGTGTTGTAATCGATAGGGCCATTATCCATCTAAAAAAAGCAACGAGGAACGTGGAGAGCGCATCACAAGCCTACAACAACATCATTCCTCCCAAAGTTGTAGGAAACATGTTCAAGTTTTATAGGCTAGAGTGCACAATAGCAAATGGGGTTACCATTTCTATTATCAAGTTGGATGAAATTGAGATTGTATAGGGTAAGAAGATGGAGAGAGTTTCTACCACCCTGATGAATAGGTCTCTTTACCATTTCTGTTTGTGGGAGAGTTTCTACCACCCTCATGAATAGGTCAAGTTTACGCATAGTAAAAAAGTGTCGAACCATGATATTTGCATAAAATCTAGCATTTGGGTGTCAAACGTATGCATTAAATCTATGTTTGGGCATTAAATGTATGTAAAATGACCTAGTTTGAGGAGAAAAGGGTGGGTGAAAGCAACCCTCCCACAAACAGAAAAAACCACAAAATTGAGGACAAAGTACACAAAATCTATGTGTAGTGCTCTGCCATTAATCTCAAAACTAAAAAGAAACCATAAATCTCTCACTTAATAATGAACAAATTTGTCATCTTCATCCATAGCTTCAACCATTATGCACAAAAGGAAAGAGCAAAAATTTCTACACAAAAGATAGAGGAGAGAGAAGAGAGAAAGATTGGCACCATATGAAAGGAGAATGTGTGTCTTGGAAGAAAAGAGAGAAAGAGGCACATAATCAGTCGTGCACTCCACCCCACCTTTTCCCCAAAAGACACACAACCCTTCATATTTTTATTATTTCTTTGATTTTTTTTATGCATTTGTATTCGTAAGGGTTTAGCATTAACATTTCAATCCTTTCTAACCTTTTGCAAATGCATACACATACACTTTTATGTATATCACTTATTTATCATGGATGTGGATGTGGCCCCCTCATGTCTATATCTCTTTTTGGTGATTTTGCAACAACTTAGTATTATTCTCTTGACAAAAATAAAAAAATTGTGCATGCTTAGATTCTTTTGTGCCTTGTTTTTACGCTTCTTTTGGGTGTCGTTGTATTCAAAAACATGAAGAACATCAAGAAAATAGGGTTTCTACTACAAGAAATTCTATCTTGTATCATCAAAAACCATCTCTTTCATCTTTTATATGATCACAACAAGGAAGAAAACATCATGAACAAGAAATCTTCATGCATCTTCATAAAAACAATGCTCCCACGGCTTTAATTTTAACAAAATCCATCATTCTCTTCATATTCTTCATAGAATTCATTGATAGATATTAAAAACACATAATAATAATCCACTTTTAATGGAAAGATATCACATATAATTCATCTTCAAAGGTTCCATAGCTTTCTCTCACAATCTCTCATAGATAGATACATTGTTTGGCATAGAATTGGCCATCTCTCTCTCTCTCTCTCTCTCTCTCTCTCTCTCTCTCTCTCTCTCTCTCTCTCTCTCTCTCTCTCTCTCTCTCTCTCTCTCTCTCTCTCTCTCTCTCTCTCTCTCTCTCTCTCTCTCTCTCAAGCAATCAATCAATCAATAGTACATCATCTCCTCACTACAATACTCAATAATCACTCACAATAACCTTCTTTGGTCATGGATGCCTCTCCTAAGAGGTGTGTCTGATATGAAAGGTCACCAGAACCACTATAGTGACTCTTCATAGCTCATCACTGTCACTTCACTCCAGTCTTCTCTTGAGTCTTTAGCAGCTACTTCTTTCACTTCCTTGAGCTCTTTTGAAATTACATTCGCCTCTTTCAATGGCTAAAAAACTTTCCCAAAGTCTCACATGCATTCCATATAATACTTACAGAGATATATAGAACAAAACATAACACGAATAGTGGCTCTACATAGAAGCTCAATAGAGGGTTACAGAAGGTCAACAGCAAGCATCAAAACCACAAAACTCATACTAAAACCCCATTCAGTCCTCAAAATCAACAAAAATCAACAAAAAATCACATGATATTTCAACATTCAACATATCCCCACACTTAACAAGGGAGGGTCCTTGCGACCTAAGAAAAAGATAATACAAGCTCATCAAATATCTCAACTCGATCTTCTTTAACATCTTCAATAAACCATCCAACCATGACCCCAACTTATAACATGTATCTAATAAAGAATACAACGAAAGGAAAACCCTTTATCCATTAACACATCTTATAAAAAATAGAAAATCATGACAAATTTGTAAAGGATATAAGAGGTTCTGCATCTTTGCTTCTTGGGCTATCCATCTACCACCATCACCATTACTGCAAATCTTAAAAAATATAGCTCTTGAACAAATCGAATATTCAACCACCACGAACCCATCACATAGAAATTAGCACAACACAAACACAAAACACCCATTTGAATGGCACCTCCAAAAGAGAGATATATTATAATGAATCATGAAAGATACTTCCAAAGGTTTCAATGAAGATGATCCCTCTTAAGGCTTGGTCATTGCGAAAACTTTCCATAGATAAGGATTCATCTACAAAAGTTTTTGGAGGATTCTGGAAAATTTGAAGGCAACACATCCTCTCTAGCAAGACAAGGTATCTGCTAGGCAAACAAAGGGCATGAAAATACAATACATCCAGTTGTTGGGAATCAATGTTCACATTTACATTCTTGCATAACTTTGGAATGGCCTTCGGATCATTATGTGAATGCCTATGCATATACGCTAGGTACCAAGCAAAGTGAGCTGTCAATCTCACTAAAGGATCTATAGACTGTGAATGTTGTTGAAAAGAATGTAGATAATTCTGATATGCTTGATTGGCAATCTTCCACTCCCTTGGAATTAATGGCCAATTAATCTAAGGTTGAGTAAGAGAATCAGCTGAGCTCCATCCTCTTCTTCTAGGAATCTTCTGATCAAACCATGCATATCCACTAACCAACTGAGGGGGCTAAGTAATAGAAGTGGTAGGAGATGGAAGAGGAACTAGTAAAAGAGAATGAAGAGATGGGTGGGAAAAATCATAAAATGAGGAATGAGCTAAAGAGGATTAGCTTAAAATTTAGGAGAAGCTATTAAAAAGGGTGTTAGTTGATAGGTAGGAAAAGTGGAAGGAATATGTATATATGGGGAAGGACAAGATGGAGAAGGGGAAAAAACACGATCTTCAATGAAAGAACAATAAGTAACGACCAGAATTTGAGGGGCACCTTGAGGTTGAAAAAGGAGAGGTAAAATAACTGCTAAGTTGGATTCATAAAGGGAAAAATAAGCATCATATCTATGGGCCATTTATTGATAATAATATAAGCTTGGGACTGATGGACCTAAGGTGGGTGGATCATCAATGATAAGCATCAAAGAAAGATGAATCAAATGGATGTTATTTGGAAAGATAGGCTAAAAGATCCACCCTCAGTTGGTTAATGGTCTGCACATGAATAGAGGCTTTATTTTGTCTTTGATTCACGATCATAGAGTCAATCATTCTATGTCACAAAGTTTCAAGGCACTCAGCCACTTTGGAGGAATAACACTGAAACATCTCATCTATCCGCAACTCCAAATGTCAGACATACAAAGCAGCTTGTAGGACCACATCCCCAACATACCAAGCTAAATCTTTATCATCTAGAATCAACAAATCGTCTCTCAAATACATATAAGACATCAAAATTGTATTTGAAGTCACAGAGTCATCAAAAACCATTTGAACTACTTCAGTCAACAAGTTAGAAGACTAGGTCCCACTCCATCCATACTCTAGAAGAGGTAGATCCATCGTTGAGATCTTAATATAAAAGGCCAACCTCTGTTGCTGATAGTGCATAAAAAATGAGTGATCTGAAGGAACATACTCTTGGAGATGCTCAAATGAAGACCATAATAATTCCATCCTGGACTGAAGCCTTTTCACTTTAGCCTGGAACAAAGGGCATAATGTGGCTTTTCTTTGAAGAACTGCTAAGTCCACAGGAGACAAATAAGGAACTAGTTGCACAATAGGACTCTATGAAGAAGAACGTGACTAAACCAATTGATTGATAAGTCACTGAATTTGAATGTTGCTTTGTTCTAGGGTGGTGTTAGCTAATTTAAGCTCCTCTATCTAGGCAGCTATCAAAACTTGAAACTCTTGAGATTCCTGCAGCAATCTATCCCTCTCCGCAGTCACATTAACCACTTAGGATTTAGTGTCAACCAACCAAGTTTGCAAACTAGAAATTTCCACTTTTTGAGCATAAATAATCTTAGTCTGCTACTCCATCTGGGTAAAAAGATCAGAAAACCTTTCTTAAGCAGAAGCTAGCTCATAATTTGTGTTATTCAGCTCTTCTTTGGTCTGTTGAACTTCTTCATAAGAAGGATAGAGCTGCTAGATACAAGTTGTCACCGAGAGCTCAAAAGAACTCCGGATGTCTTTGCATAAGAAGGGAACTGCATCTCCTGCTACCAAACATTGTACAGAAGGAATGGAAATCTCCAAAGTACCATTACGATGTGCTCTGAAAAGATTCGGTGTTGTGAGAAAAGCTGGCAATTGACTACTAGATTGAATAGAATGGAGATAGAGGAGGAACCATGGCTGATTCAACCCCTCATTTAAGGCATTTCCTTTGAATTACCACAAGAGGGATAGGATCAAGATCCTCAATGACAACATCACTGTTTTCAATAGGAGGAGGAGCTTCTGGTGGATCAATAAGTAAGGTAGGAACTTCCTTCAGAGAGGCAGCATATGCCAAGTAGACAGAAAGGTAGGAACAAAATGTAACATTAGTCACATTACCCCTTGTGGCTCTGACAAAGTGTTGATCCATTTTTGAAAAAAGATAAGAACTCCAATCAATAGTTATGCCTCTCAACACCATTTTGGAAGCTGTAAACAACTCCTTTGAAAGGTAGTTAAAGGGTGTTTTGGCAGGGATAAACCTATCCTGAAGAAATTGGCATAACTGCTTCCACACAGGATTAGAGATCATGAAGACACTGATGCCTAAGGTAGTAATAACCTTCTTTGGGTCCAACACATCATGTATCTACTTCTGCAACAACTTAAGGATATCCTTGTTCGAGAATAATTATCGAGCAGTAGAAAAAGAGTCTCGTCGATAGGGTAAAGAAACCAAGCTTTTAGGCATCAGTTGGATAAATGTTCCTCTTACAAGACCAAACCTCTTACTATAAGAGGCTAGAAACTGATCATAGATATCAATATCGTCCGGGATAAGTGGCAATGAAAGTGCTACGAACTTGCCTAAGCCCGCCTTGCTGATGAGATTTGAATCCAGTAATGAAGATAGTTATGAGATACCAACTAAATGTATTGAACTGGGGGAGGAGTACGAGGCACCTTTCAGATGGATTACACACACACCACACACATAGACAATCACAACGAATGCATGCAAAACAATAGGATATGAATAAGATATCGATCTGAATAAACTTACACATACTCAACCAACTAACTTGCCACCCCAAGGAGTTCACATCCTAGAAAAAATCTGGCATGACCTCTACACAAGTGCAACCGAAAGCTTCATGTAATGCAATATAATTAGACACCTTCAATCCCCATATTAGGCAGAAAAGAAAAAGACACACAGTATCCTCGACTGCCCAATGACCAAGACAAAAAGAGAAAATCTCAAAGGAAATAATCATGTTGACATGACACTGGAACTCTTAACCACCATAAACGACAAAAGACACTAGACAAGACTCCACCGTTACCCATCCCCACAAACCACATTCATTAAAAAAGAAATGTGTAGTGTAGGAGAAATAAATATCATGAAAATTTTCTTTTAATAAATTTATTAATAATGGGTAAAAATTTATTAGATTATAAACCTTTTTTCAAAAACGATGGTTCCTTCTTATCCTTTATTCAAAAATTATTAAGTTTGAAATTGTGTTTTTTAACATAATCCGAACTTCAGACCTTAACTAGGGGTCTCTAAATGCATCTTCATTAATTAAAATTTAATTTTTTATTTAGGACTTTTTATTTAGTACATGTACTTGTGACGACAAGTTCATTTTTAAATAAACTTAAATGTATCTATAGTGCACGAAGTACGTGCTAAGTGAACGGTGGGTTGATTTTAATTGAAAACTATGTGTGTCTAGCATGGATGCACGTGAAACTGTGTGTGGATCAAATTTTCTTTTAATAATTAATTGTGGCTTTGGAATAACCAAAAATAAAAGAAAAAAGAGAAATACTTAGCAGGGGTGTATGGGCAACTAAAAACTTGGCACACTCGTCCACTGATGTGATGTAAGCACTAATTGAATGCAACCACAATGAAATCCAATAAGCAGGTCAACTAGCTAGAAAATTGAGAGCACAAGCTTTTTAAAATGAAACACAATATAAAAATTTTCAATATGCTTTTAATGTGGTAATTAAATTTTCATTAACAGATCCATGGATGTGGTATATAATGCATAGGCTTAGATTTCGGTTTGTTTTTTGTATTTATGGTTTTTTTAAAGGTTTGGAATTATATATATATATATATATATATATATATATATATATATATATATATATATATATATATATATATATATATATATACCCAACCAGTTTCTCCGAATATTGATCTAATAATTGAAAAGGGTATGACGTGTCGATATGAGAGCCCAATGCTTTGAAAGGAGCATGTTGGGGTAGCCGTACTGGAAGGTGCGGCTGGATCACCTCCTCCTTATGAACGGTTGCTCCTCGGGTGGATAAGTAAGGCTTGGCATAATTAATTATTTTTTCAAAAGAGTTTTTTTTCCATTCTGAGACTATACCAAAACCACCTAGTCAAGTAGCAAAGAGTCCCTTGGTTAGATCCGGTATGGGTCGTACATGGGCACTGGTTGGAGTCGGCGGATTTCTGTATGGATTTAGACGAGCCTGAAAAGGATGTTTATCTACAAAGGGTTTTACGCCATCCCATTCTTCAGGAACTTGCTCTATTTCAGTCGTCGTTAAACAAGAGAGAAAAGATCTATCTACCCTCCCGTGTACTGCCATACTACGGGGTATTTCCTATTCTACCATGCTTCTCGGAAAGGGAGGAAGAAAAGGCCCTGACTAACCCTCCGTGGACGAACCTTGCGGAGGATGTAAGCAATTAACTCGTGGTAGACGTTCAGGAGGTATTGAACCCGTTGCTGGGGAGGAAAATCAAACCCTTTTCAATTATTAGATCAATATTCGGAGAAACTGGTTGGGTATATATATATATATATATATATATATGATTGTTTAGTTAATGTGTAAAAGATTTTTTTTAATGGAGTCATTTAGGAGTTAATTTCTTATGGAAAATAGTAGGCTTTCAATGTCTTTTGAAGGTTTCAGCTCATGTCAACTAACCACAATGAAGGATGGAATTTATGAAAATTTATTGGGATTTTTCGTTAATTTTTAAGATTTTTTTAAGGATTTTATGAAATTTTATGATTTGATGAGATTTGTTTATGTTTTTTAATTTAATTTTTTAGTGGCATTATTAGCTACTAGAAATTGTATAAAATTTTCAAATTTTTTTTTGGATTTTTCAACTAGTTTTTTAGAAAAAAAATTATTTATTTTTTATTTTTAAATTTTCTATATGTTTGGAATGGGTCAAAAGCATGAAGGAAATTGTGTTTGAATTTTGGGAATTTTTAAATTTTTTCTTATTTTTAGTTTTATTTTTTGATATTTTAATAAACTTTTTATTAAATTTTATAATTTTTGCCTATTTTTTAAATAAATTTTGTGAGTTCTCTAATTTATGGGATTAAAATAATCAAAGTTGGGACAACAAGATACTCGACAACAGCTGTGTGCGAACGACACGGGTAAAACAAGATGCACGTCCTCACACGTGAATGGGCACTTCCAGCACGCAGAAAATCCAAGACATGAACTAGCACGCGAACGGCCACAAAAATGATGCCACAAATGGATAGCATGGACGCGGGAGGCAGAACATGTGACTAAGGACCAGCAAGGGGGACTCGGAGGGTGCAGGGTGGAAAGGGGGGCTGAGGGGGGTGTGGTGTTTTCTTTTTGCTTTTTCGTCTTCTGCTCTTCAAGGGTGTGGAATCATTGAGGTGGGAAGGGGGGCTAGAGAAGGGGTAGGGGGTGATTCTGTGGGGGGGTGGGGAGGGGTGGGAGGAGGTAGTGTAGGTGGTGGAGGGAAGGCGCATGGCGACGCTCAGTGGAGGAGGTGGTGTAGGGTGTCCACAGGGGAGGCGGTGGTGCTACCCGCAAGGCAGCGATAGTGTTGCCCGCAGGGCAGCAGGTGCTCCACGGGGGAGGCGGCAATGATGCTCATAGGCGACGGTGATTACCGCAGGTGGCGGCCAAACCATTTTTCCAAAATACCCAAAGTTATAGAAAATTTAATAACCGACAAACCGTGCATTGGAATGATGGGCAATAAAAATGAAAAATGTCTAGGGAAAGGCATAGGTCAGGGCTATCACATCAGATTGCAGTTCCAATGTGAAAAATGCATACACATGGAAATATATGAAATGGACAAAATATTCATAAAAAATTAATAACTCATGATCCGTGTCTTGAAACATGGGACTATAAAAAGAAAAAGGGGCCAAGTCGAAGAGACAAATAGGGCTATAAGGTTGGATGTGGGTTCCGATGAACGGAGGATGCGTTCACATGGAAAAACATCAAAACAAGGGATAAAGGAAAACAGAGAAGGAACGTCCTCGGGAAGGGGGTGAAGGAGGATACGTGGGTGGGGAAGGGACCCCATCAAAGTAAAATCAAGACATGGTATACATGCACGATCAGATCATGGTAGATGCATAAGGGTATATAACATAGACGTGCAAGCACGCGTCCCCACACTTAAGTCCTTAACGGGAAGGGTAAACCAAGCAACAAGAACCTAAGACCACACATCAGACCCAACCACTAAAATCCCCACACTTAAAACATGACGGTCACTAAGAAACAGAAAGTGTAGTGTGAGAAAACTTTGCCCATGTTGCCAAGGATGGAAGCTGATGTCGATGTCATGTGATGTGTCGCAATCACCTATAGGAGGTACCAAAGTGTCTTTACAACACACATTCAACATGGTAGGGACCATGCAGTAGCACCTAGGTAGGCAACATTGCTGAGGGAATCGTGGGAATTCATTGATGGCGAAGGATAGTGCACTCAGCTATAGTCACTCAAATTGGAACGAAAGAACAGTCATTAGCCCACAATGGACATCACTCAATTGAAAAATGATGGAAATCCAATCTCACACCCGATTTAGAAATTGACAAGGGAGATGGTTTAGCGGGAGTATGCCGGTGTGCATAGTTGATGATGCATTAGTGCATCCAACCCCGTCTAGCATAGGTGCAAGCAGGAAGGCCAAGGAGCCTTGTAGTGTAGTGTACAAAATAGGGTGACGTGTCTTGGGGTGATGGCAGAGACCCATCCCGTATATGCATAGGGAAACAAGAATATACCTAACACCAAGTACCATAACATCCCTCAATCCGCACCTCTCAATAATTGTTTAAGGAAACATCGGTCACACTCAGCCCCCCCTCTATCTCACACTCTGTTGAATAGCTATAGAAGGGCAGCCCACTCCTGAAACCCATTGATGTTATCATCACTATCACTTGTGCAGAGAGTGTATACCTTGTGTGCAATTGATGGTGCAACTGTGCATCCCGCCATGTGGCAGCATACAGTACGAGAAGGAAGGTCAAGGAGCCTTAACAATTTTGTGCTTTCTGTATTGAGAGGCCCATCCTCTGTATGCAATGCTCCATTCACACATCTCACCTCTCTGTTGAATATAAAAAGGGCAAGGATTGGTCACTCACCCCACCCTCTGTCTCATACTTTGTTGATGAATACAGAGGGCCATCTATACTCACATCCCCATCTGGTTAGGATGAAAGCTCACGTCGTTCTAGGTTTGTTGATGAATTTTAGATTCATCTGGTTGATCATGTCAGCATGGATTGGTTGATGAAGAGGCATACCCAGGGAGGCAGCCAACAAGTTTGATACTTGAATTGCATGTTGGAAATATCGTATGTTAAAGGAGTCAAAAGAACTTGATGAGGTTAAAGATTCAACGCACTAAGGGAGGCAACTTGGAAAAGTCTGCTACAAGAGTTCTACTAGAGATTTAGCTGTCCTAAATTGTGGGGTGTTACCACCTTTTCCACAGCCAGCATCCCGTCCAAGGGTGTGTGTCACCTTTTCTTGGAACAAGACCTATTATGACAAGGAATTTCTTCATTTTCTCCCATAATAGTTTTATTTTTATTTTTTTCCATTTCTTTTATGTTCTTTTCTTTTACCCTGCTCCCGAAGGTGTTTCCACCTTTTCTCAAAGAATAGGTCAGCATGATAAGGATCGAAGTCATTTTCTCCCATTATATATATATATATATATATATATCTCTCTCTCTCTCTCTCTCTCTCTCTCCTTTTTTCTTTTCTTTTCTTTTGTTTTTTTTTCATGTTGAAAGAGGAGAGTGGCAGGAACTCCATGTATCAGAACCCTCCTCACCATCTCTGCTGCATCATATGGAAAGGAAGCCAAGGAGGGGAAAAAGGTGGCTATGAGGGGCTAACAAAACGAAGCCACATCATCATGATCGGCAAAAGAGGACTATCGGGAGCATTAGGTAAAGCCATATTGACCATCATGCAAGGAATGAGGAAGCTATTGATGGTGATTGTCAGGATCCCTAGGGAGGGTAATGCTTCTTGAGACGATAACCATTAATCAAGAAATGATCATTAGAAGTATCAATTGTCTGGATGTGGATAGAGCCATTAGGGTTGACGACAAGTACCTTATAAGGACCCATCCATCTTTGTTGAAGCTTTCCTAGAAACTTGCCAAATCGGGAATCATAGGCTAGGACTAAGTTGCCTTCTTGAACTTCTCCTTCTTGATGAAGCTGTCATGATAGGTCTTTCTATATGATTGTGTGGCTTCCATGCACTATAGAGCCATCCTACAAATCTCATTAAGACATTCCAAGTGCAAGAGATGGTGTTGCAATGACTTGCCATCTCCCAAGTGTTCTTTGATAGCGACACATAGAGAGGGTAGCTCAAGTTCAACAAGAAAGATAGTTTCTGTTCCATATACCAGTTGGAAAGGGGTCTGTCCTATAGTAGCCTTATGGGAGGTTCCGTACACCCAGAGGGCCTATGTAAGTTGATCATCGCAATCATGATGATGTGTGGCTATTGTTCTTGTTAGAATCGAGAAGAGGATGCGATTGGTAACTTCAACTTGGTTGTTGGCTCTAGGGTAATAGGGTATGGACTTATGATGGCGAATCTTATACAGTTCTATCAATTCTTCCATGATCTTGTTGAGGAAGTCAATACCTCAGTCATTGACGAGCTCTAGATAACTGCCAAAATGGGTGATGATGTTCTCATACAGGAATAGAGCCACGTTGTTGCCATCGGCCCACTTTAGAGCTTCAGCTTCACACCACTTGGTTATGTAGTCCTCAAAAATCAATTCCCCACTTCTCGAACGGCTTTAGGAAAAGAATAAGTTGTAGGGTGTCAGAGAGAGAACCAGGGAGAGAGAAAGAGGAGAGAGAAAGACTGTAGAGGAGAGAGAATAAGAGTGACGAGGAGAGAGAAAGACTAGATTTGGAGAGAGAAAGACAGGAAAGATGAAGAAGCCATGGAAGCTTAGAGCAAGAAGGGAGAGAAAGATTGTAAATGTATTGATTTGTCAAAAAGATGTGAAAAATTACAACTTATCTCCTTATATACCAATGTCAGTGTGACATGGCATATTATCAACATTTTTAACTATTCCCAACTTCTTACAATCCATCCCTTCCCAAAAAGGTTTTTGTCCTAAAAAACAAACCTAGAAACAAGCTAAAGAGGAGATGGATAGAACAGAGTACTACTCTGTATAGCATTACAAGGGATAAAGGAAAAGATTACCTAATACTCAATAGTAGTACTAATCTATACAGGAGGTCAAAATCAGCCTGTAGCCTCCCGGATCAAAAGGAAAAGTTGTATCTTTGCCATGCATAGGATCAACTTCCATAAGATCGAAATCAAATACTGCTGGAAACACGATCATCATGATAGTACTCACTAACAAAGTCTCCATTTCATGATGGTCTTCCAAGTCCACATGCTGTCCATAATCTTCCTTCTTGAACTGAACTTCTTGTTGTGGACTCATACTAGAATGGTCTTCAACAATATGTTCTCCATCATTTACATTATAATATTCAAATAGCAAGATTATTTTGGCAGACTTTGCCCTACATGTGGCTTGGTGATTACAAGATAGTGGCTTAGCACAACGATAGCATAAGCC
Organism: Lygodium microphyllum; assembly: GCF_053477565.2. NCBI lineage: Eukaryota > Viridiplantae > Streptophyta > Polypodiopsida > Schizaeales > Lygodiaceae > Lygodium > Lygodium microphyllum. Next base: position 103,355,518 of record NC_141142.1, read on the forward strand.
CGCAGCATGCAGTTCCCATATTGTATCATTAGTAAGGTGTCTAACACGTTTAGCTTTAGATAGCAATTTACACACCTGTTCATCACCATGGGTCAGCTCTATGATAGTTTTGTTATGCTGCTCATAGTCATCTTGCTATTCATGCATAACAGATAGCTGTCCATGCTCATCATGTACAACAGATGGCTGTCCATGCTCATCATGTATAACAGATAGCTGTCCATGCTCATCATGTACAACAGATGGCTGTCCATACTCATAACCATATTGCTCATGCTGTTCATACTGCATATGGTGATAATAGCCCTGCTGCACATCAGAGGGACAGTTAGGTTGAGCATATACATTTGCTTCTACTGATGTTTGCTGCTCATATACATAAGCATGTTGCCTTTGATCATTGATCCCACTGTATTGGTCATAATCACTTGCTTGCTGTTGATCAAAGCTAGAAGTGTACTGATAAGCATAACCATTTCTGTTACATCCATAAGAACTATTTTGTTGAAGAGATGGATGCTCATAAGCATAAGCATGTTGACCATAATAACCATTCTGCTGCCAAGGTTCAATGGAATGATACTCATCAGCATATACATGTTGTCCATAAGCATGAGCATTTGATCCAAGTGTACCATCAGCATATTGATGCTGGCCATGAGCATAAGCATTTGATTCAGGTCTTGCTATTTTTTCCATATATGCCTTTATAAGAGCAATACACTGTTCAGTCGAAGCTACAAGTTTGTCAACATTAGCTTGTGTTTGAAGCCAACGTTGTTCACTAAAGCTGGAACTATTGTTCTCAGCTGCCATTGCAGTCAAGTTGAAGAAATATGTTGTTCCTTGAAAATTAGAAGTCCAAATAAGGTGTATGATAGCTTGACTCGAAGGTTAGGATGTCTAGTATCAAGTAGAAATCCTGGTTTGAATTTAGAAGTAGCAATACCCCTCTCTGTTTAAGAATTTCCAGAACTGTCCATAGTAAACTGCTAGTGAACTACCGGTACCAAATAGGCTCTAGCTCGAGAAATTTGTGTCCAAATGAGACGTTTGATGGCTCCACTCGAAGCTTATGATGTCTAGTATCACTTCCAATTGTTCCTTTGTCGTTAGAAAGATGCTATTAATTTCTGTAGCAACTTTCCAAATCTGTCCCTGTTTGGACTGCACCCTGTTTTAACTAGTGCAGATGATGACACAGATGGCATGTACAACTCTAGCCTCCCACAATGCATCCAACCAATGTACTTTGGCCCATCTGCTGTGGTAGTAATGAATGAAAAACTTATAGTAGTCTGTGTCAGAGTGGACAGTTCCACTTTGGCCTTCTCTGCTGCTTCAGTGAGACGCTACAAAGCTTGCTTATCCCTCAGCAGGTCAATACCTTCTTCTTTCACTTGTCAAAATTAGATGCACCAAGTCTTGGAGTAGATGACAGGATTCTGCACATTCTTATTCCTGACTCCAGCAGTTGTACCATTGCTATCAACTCTGGGCACTTCAAACTTCAAGTGCAACTGACCGTCTATTGTCCCATTATCTTCTTCTCTCTTATCATACAATGCTGGGTCATGGCTTAAACTGTCAGATATCCGTTCACTTTTGAAACTGACTGCTTGAATGCTATCAATCCTTTGGAGACGGTTATCCAATGGAAAAGATGAGAAAGCAACAATCACATCCGCTCCAAGATTTGAAAACCATCAAGTGATTCTGACTCTGTTGCAAAAGTCTTGCATTCCCATGCTCCCTCAAGCTCTGCAACCTGAAGTTTAGGGGTGTTGGCAAAAACTGAACCACTTGTGGAACAGCCTACTAGAACTTCTCCATTTCTAAACTCTGACTCCCATTTTCTCTCTGAACTGTAATTTTCTTAAGAATGGGAGAATGTCTGCTCTCATCAGATAATTCTTGAATTCCAATTTCTTGCAAAATCCTGACACGAAATCTGGGATCTCCATTATCAACTAGGCAATGTTCAACTTCCAATGCATTCTTCTTGTCACTTTTAGTAACGTAAAACTTTGAAGTCTATCCAGCCCCAAAATTCTACTTTAAGGCTCTACTGCCTGGCCAAAGCGCAATATTAGAACCACTAGTATGAAAAGCCAGTAAGTCCACTCCAGAATCTGTGTCTGATGCATCCCTTTCATCAACACTATACTGTGTAGCTGCATCAGCCTCACATCCAACAGTGGGAAGCAGCCTTATTAACCGGTAAGATTGACTCCTGGGTTAGTGCCTCTGGGAAAAATGGGATGCGGAGGGAGATTATACTGATCCTGGTGAAAAAGAAGCACAAGTCGGAAATGATACGGATCTGAATGCTTCCAAAGTTGAGGAGGCTGAATCTGATGGGTCAGAGCCTTCGTTGAATGAAGATGATGCCAGCAATACAGTTCTGTGGTCCCTTCAGTTCAGTCCAATGAAAACTCCTGCAGAAAACTCATTACAAACAAAATGAGCTGCTTTTCTGCCTGAATAGTTGCTATTTCTTTTGTGACTTTCTCAATGTTTGCCTCAATATCCTGGACTGAAATCAAGATTTTTGTGTACTGCTCTAGGAGCTTCAATCTGGCAGCTACAATCTGCTGGATCTTTCTTTGTGTTATCCTAATATGATTGTCAATGGCTCAGAGTGCCAACTTGCTGCTCCACTTTTGCATGTTCTTTTCTGATAGCTTTCCTAAGTGAGTGCTTCTCACCCTGGATAGCAATTTTTTTGTTCTTTCTGTTTGTCAATAGCATCTTATAAAGCCTGTAATGCTTCATCACAATGTGCCAAAACATTTAGAGATTACTTCCATTGCATCATTATCTTGTTTTTCTCTGAGTTTATGCTTTCCATCTCAATCTCAGCTTCAGTGAGAGCATCCCGTGCAACTTGCCTCAAAACTCTACAGAAGGAACTCCTGCTCACAAAGAATGCTGCATGTACTTGCATCAGCTGTTCAAGCTTGCCATGATGTGGTGTCACCTGATGTAGTAGAATCTCTCTTACGCCAATTGGTAAACCAATTTGTTCATGATCGAGCAAGACCAGAGGTGATAGCAGTTGGATTGAATGCTATGCGGGAGCGTGGTATTACGATTGATATTGCTCTCTGGAACTTTGAGACCACCAAGTACTACTGTACTGTCATTGATGCCCCTGGCCATCATGATTTCATCAAGAACATGATTACTGGAACTTCGCAGGGGCTGATTGCACTGTACTCATCATCGACTCCACCACTGGTGGTTTTGAGGCTGGTATTTCAAAGGACGGACAAACACGTGAGCATACTTTGCTCGCATTCACACTTGGGGTGAGGCAAATGATTTGCTATTGCAATAAGATGGATGCGACCACCCCCAAGTACTCCAAGGCTCGCTATGATGAAATTACTAAAGGCTACAAATCTGGATTGGTACAAGGGACCAACCCTTCTGGAAGCTTTGGACATGGTTCAAGAGCCAAAGAGGCCATCTGACAAACCCCTGCGCTTGCCTCTTCAAGATGTGTACAAGATTGGTGGCATTGGACTGTACCAGTGGGTCATGTGGAGACTGGAGTGTTGAAGCTTGGTATGGTTGTTACTCGAAGGTAGCTGAGGAGTTACTTCTGAGACGATGGTAAAGAATGATGGTTCTGCATTTTGTTATTGTCCATCCTATGACTGTACAAGCACGCCAGTTCTGTAGCTTCCAAATTGGTGAACCAAAAGGCTGCTGAAGCTTTAGCTTGTCCTGCTGAGAAGCTTTCTATCAACCATCTGACAAAATTTGTGGTAGTCTCTACAGCTGCAGCCAACCGAATCATTGGAGACCTTAGCAAGGTTTGCGAAATGGAGAACTGTGATCAGCATTCCTAATGGTCTATTTGAGTTAGCAGTTCAAGAATCTGCATGGGGCTGGCACAATATGGTGCAGTTTCTCAGGACAATGGCCTGATCCCAATTGTGGAGCCAGAGGTCCTTCTGGATGGAGATCATAACATTGATATGACTCTTGAAGTTACAGAGAAGGTCTGGAATGAAGTATTCTACTTCCTGAAGTGATTGCAGAGTACACCTTGAAATTGCTACAACATTGAATTCCTCCTGGAAAAGGCAACCTGCTGTTTTCCTGTTAGACAAGTCGATTTGCCATTTTTGATGGCTGTTGAAGATGTGTTTTCGTACGCCCCCTGCAGATCGATATGGCTTCATGGACCCTACTGCGGGTGCCAAGCCAGCTGGCGGCCAAGCTCAAAACGTCCACCTCCTGGAAGTTCGACGACCCCCAGCTCAAGCGCAAACGGCGAGTCACCTTCTACAAGGCTTACCCTGTCGAAGGCAAGGTCAAGGCAACCCTAAGGAAAAGCGTCCGCTGGTTCAAGGACAAGTACTTCGATATGCGCTATGGATGGTGGTAAGACAAAGCTACTGATTATTCATAACGGCATACTATTAGCTTGCAGAATCTATTGGTTTCATGGCAGAATGCCTACTCTTTGTATAGGAAAGTGGAGAGAGATAAGATCAAGATGGGAAAGACTGTTGACCTTGTCTGCTTGAAGGAAACTCGGAACACCCCTGGTTATTTGCAAAGCCTGGGACCATCACACCCCATAATAAGTTTGTTGCTTCTGTCTACATCCTGAAGAAGGAAGAAGGTGGAAGGCATTCTCCTTTCTTTGCTGGAAACAGGCCTCAGTTCTATATGAGGACAACTGATGTCACAGGCAGGGTGGCCTCTGTTGAGACAGATGTTGGTGATCGTGTGTACTGCAACTCCACGTCAAGCATTTGGCTTCTTCCATTTTTGCCTCTAGCTTTGAAATATCTTCACTGCTGCGTGTCTTTAGGGTTTGAAGAAGAACAAAATATCCCTAAAGCCTCTTCAAAGCCTTCAATAATGGTGCTCCACTTGTTAAGAATGAAGAGTAAAGAAAGTTTCTAGCATGAAATGCCTTCAAAAACCTCATGGCTGAAAGCTAAGAGAAGATATGTGTTGCAACTCCATGAAAGCTTGGCAAAAGCTTGGAGAAAGAGGAAAGGAAGACCTCTTTTGAAAAGTAACCACAGTTGAACCCCAAACTAAGCCCGATTAACCATCCTTTACCCTAGTTACCTCCTTTTTTTTTGCATAAAATTTGATGACGTCCAGCCATTTAAGCCTTTACCCGCCATATCTGACCTTGGATATCTCCAGATGTAGTCATTTGCTAACTGTAGTTGTCCTGCAGCACTCCACTAGTCACTGTCTTGTACCATTTTTGTCTGAAATTGGTTTTGAAATAGGAAAATAGGAGTGAAAATGGAAGAAAATAATGGATCAAAGACTGAAGCTCTGATACCACTTGTCAGAGAGAGAACCAGGGAGAGAGAAAGAGGAGAGAGAAAGACTGTAGAGGAGAGAGAATAAGAGTGACGAGGAGAGAGAAAGACTAGATTTGGAGAGAGAAAGACATGAAAGATGAAGAAGCCATGGAAGCTTAGAGCAAGAAGGGAGAGAAAGATTGTAAATGTATTGATTTGTCAAAAAGATGTGAAAAATTACAACTTATCTCCTTATATACCAATGTCAGTGTGACATGGCATATTATCAACATTTTTAACTATTCCCAACTTCTTACATAGGGGCATGGCACTAGATTTAGTGGGCTTTCCTATTCGCTGACAGGCATCACAATGTTTACAGTAGTCATAGGCATCCTTATGGAGGGTCAGGGCATCAATATCCTACGAGCAAGACCTTCATGGCTATTGCTTCTCTTGCGAAGTGTCTGCCACAGTGCTCATCATGGTATGCTTTCATCACAATTCCAATCTCCTCTCCTACGACACATCTTCACACGACCTCGTCTTTTCTTTTCTTATACAGAGCGCCTCCTAACAGGGTGTATGGGGCTTATCCAATAGAAGCTTCTTCTTATCATGGTTTGAGATACTAGGGGGATATTGTTGGGTTGCCAGGAGGTTGGCTATGTTTGCATACCATGGGGTAACAATTCCAACTAAAAAGAGGGAAGCATCAAGGAGATCTAGATCATCCTACTCTTCTTTGTCATTGCTTTGAGGGATTCACGATAGATGATCAGTCACCTAGGACATGAGAGCGACCGGGTTCGGTAACCACTTCAAAGTGGAACTCTTGAAACAAAAGGAGCCATCTCATCATTCTTCCCTTCACATCGGCCTTGTTCATCAAGAAGGACAAGGCCTCATGATCCACATAGAATTTGAAGTTCCTCAACAACAGATAGTGTCGGAACTTCTCCAAGGCAAACACCATTGCTAGGCACTCAAGCTCCGTCATTGTGTAGTTTCATTCTCTGTCGGTTACTTTTAGGCTTGCATAATAAATACGTTGATCTAACTTTGAGGGGCTCTTTTGGTATAAGACTGCACCTAGACCTTCAACCAATACATTAGTGTGCACATGGAACTCCTTTGTTCAATCAAGAGGTTGCAGGATTGGTGCTTCAATCAAGCATTGCTTCAAGGTGTTGAATGCCTTGTCAGAATCATTGGTCCACATGAACTCTACATCTTTTCTTAGGAGTTTATGCAAAGGGGTTTCCTTTATCGCAAAGTGCGCAATGAATCTTCCGTAATAGCCCACATGTCCAAGGAATCCCCTTAATTGTTTAAGGTTGGTTGGGACCGTTAAGGCGGTAGTCTTCTGAATCTTGGAAGGATATGTTGCTATCCCTTGTGTAGAGACAATGTGGCCCCAAAGAACTTCTAACAAGACTCCAAAGACACATTTGTCAGGGTTGAGAGAAATCCCATACTCTCGACGTCTGTCAAAGCACTGCTCTAGGTATCCCCAATGCTCACAGGTTAGGCTATAAACACAAAAGTGATCGAGGTACACCTCAATGAAGTCATGCAGGTGGTTTTGGAATGTAGCCATCATCACTCGTTGGAAAGTGGCATGGGCATTACAGAGCCCAAATGGCATCACCCTGTAAGCATAGGTTTCCCATTCTGTTGTGAAAGTTGTTTTGGATTAATCTTCCTCTGCAATTTGGACTTGGTTGTATCTATTGAATCCATCCAAGAGGGAATACAGCTCATGGCCTGCCACTATGTCCAACAGTTGGTTTGTGAAGGGATAGGGAAATGATCCTTCTTGGTCTTGGAATTCAACTTTCAGAAATCCACACATATTTGCAGCTTTCCATTCTTCTTGGGTACTAACACAATGGGTGAAACCCATTCACTATTAGCCACTAGATAGATAAACTCAGCTTCAATGAGCTTTAGTAATTTGGCCTTCACTAAGGCAGAGTAATTTGGATTCATACACCTTTGTCTCTTCCTCACAAGTTTGGCATCAAGCTCTAGATCAATGTGATGTTGGCATACTATGGGATCAATCTCCTTCAGATCTTTGTATGACTATGCAAACACATCCAAGTTCTCCTTTAGTAGGTCTCATAGGACCAATAATTATTTGTCTAGCAGATTGATACCCACATTTAAGTGATGCTCGATCCCTTCAGCATCCACAAACATTAGTTGCTTTTCTCATTCCTCTTTGCAGATGAATGTCCCACGAACTACCTCTGGGTAGAGATCCTAACTCCTTCAAGGGAGTGATCTCCTCTTCTGATGATTCAATGGAATCAACTTCCTCTTTCAGTGGAGATTTAGCTTGCTTCTTAGGAAGCTGAAAGGGTATTAGAGTGGTTTTGGTTTGGTTTGAGGGTGAGTTACTTCTTGGAACAAAGACTTGTCTTCCAAGGATGCATCCAAATACGTCACATAACAAGAATCTTCTAGGTTCCGTGTAAGTTGTAGGGTTGGGGATTGTTGACAAGGTGCATTATCATCATCTTCACTTAGGAAGGGTAACTTTAGGTTACAAGAGCCACTACTAAAGGAATGCCTATTCTTCTTAATCCATTTCTTATAGAGGCTTTGCTTATGACATGACTCATTAATCAGTCCAAAGGGTACCATAGTCATTCTGTCGAAGAGAAAGGGATATTCTGCTTCTGAGGCTTCATGAACTTCTTTCTCATCTCTACCTTCTATGAGGAAGACATACTCATCTGTTACTTCATTGGAGGAGTCTGTTACGACTTTGATGGATGTGGATCTATTGCCGTTTTGTAATCCATACAACTTCAACACCACTTTGTTGGGTCATTTGCCTAGGGTTAAGGTTCCTTTGAACCAATCCGTCCTCACTCTTGCTTCAAAGAGCCAAGGTCTTCCTAGCAGTAGAGGGTATGAGGTCCCATAGGAATTTGGTTTGACCACAAAATATGTCAATCAATAATGTCTTCCTCAAAGTATTGTCTTCACATATGGAAGAATGCCCAAAGGCTTGATTCTGTTTTGGTCTACCACTCTGATAAGCCATTGTGTAGGCTGCATTCCTTGCAAGCCTAGATCCTTCATTGCCACATCAGTCATTATGTTTATTGATGAGCCTCCATCAATCAATGCCTCTACTATAAATCATCCTTCAATCCATATGCCAATCTCTGGGGTTCCAAGATCCAGGAAGGCATTAGTCACATCCACTTCCTTCATTGGCTCTAAGGCTCTGTTGGACTTGGTTGGTGCAAAGGGAGCAATCCTTAGGCCTCTTCTTCTTGTCAGTATGCTTTTGAATTTCTTTTGATAGCTAGGAGACAACATCAACAATTGTAAAAATGTTAGGTTAGGTTTAAAAGTGTCTAGGTCTTTGACCAAATCATATTCTTTGATAGGATCCACAAGCTTCTCCAATCGGCTAGGGAATGGAGCCGCACCCACTTTTATATTCTCTTTTTTTTTAGGAGCGGACACATATGTGCTTCTTCTCCCTAATGAGGTACTTTAGCATCCTCTATATCCTAGACCTCTGGTCCTATCTTTGCAATTGTCTATGTAGCTCTCTGTGGCTCTGTAGTGTGTTGTACTACATTGTTATGTACTGCACTATTCTGTTTCTCCTTGGGAAGTTGAACTTCACGGTCTTGGCAAGGGAACGTTCTCTTTTAAAACTATGGGTTCTCCTTTATTTGCCCACATTATTACAGTCACTTCCAATCCACCAAATTGGAAGCAGGTTCTTGGGTCTTCTATTGGGTATCAGGAGTAGCTTTCACAGGAGCTGGACTTAGACAGTCTTTTGCAATGTCGCCTTCTCCTTTGCATCGACTCCATAAGGGCTTGTAGTCCATAGAGCTTCTAGGGTTTGGACATTTTGATGAGATATGGCCCTTTTCTCCACATCTATAACACTCAGCTTCTGATCTCTCGACACCACTAGACTATTGACAGATGATTTTTGATTCTGAGAAGTGCTTGAAAATAGCCTAAAATTTTGAATTTTAGGGGAAAAATAGACTTCATCGAAGGCGGTGGTGAAAATTAGTACGATTTTAAGTAGCAATGCTCAGAAAGGCTCAAAAGACCCACTTGACGACAGTTAATGAATTTTCATAAATTTTTGGCATGTCAAACGGGACCTTGGGACATGCCTGGCAGTGGAGGACTTCAAGACAGACGCCCAAGATTTTTCAGACTACAAATTGGGTACCAGACGCGGAATATAGGATGTCCAGAAGGCCAAGATCCAAAGGCAAGTGGGAATGGAACTTAATAAGTCCAAAATTTATGACCTTTGGGGGCCCCGTTTGGGAGCCCCAACCAAAAAAAACGATTTTGTGGGTGGGTGGGTGGGGGGTGCCAATTTTTTCGTGCGGACGTGCAGGGAAGGCACCATCATTCCAATCATTGAGGAGGGGGCTATGAGGCCTATAAACAACCCCCCAAACCGATTGTATACATGATCTACACTTAATCTTCGCTTCTAATCGTTGGTCTCCGCTCCTCCATTGTTTGCCTGGTTGTGGAGATCTGAATTCAGTCTTTCTCTCTCCTCCCTCTCTCTCTTGCAATGGGCAGTTCCTACGTGTAAAGAAGAATGAAGTCCGGTTGGTGAATGCTCATCCCTGGCGTGGTACCGGATCACTTCTAAACCGAAGGTGGGCTGAAGATGGCAGTGTGGAGGTGGGCTGAGCATTAAACAAGGCCTAGTTTGCAGACCCACAACAAGTTTCAAAACTTGAAATAATAAAAAAATACATGGTAATGGCATTTTTACATAGAAAATGGCTCTTTTTCCGCATTTGAATGGCCTTCTTCTTTGACTACAACTAAATAGGCCTTTTGGGACCTCTTTTTGGCATGACAGAACTTCTCGGTGTGTCCAGTCCTTTTGCATAAGCCATAGAAGAGCTGATCCTTCTTGCCTTTGTACCTGTTGCCAACATATAATGCATGCTTATCTCTAGAGGTACTTCTTAGTTTTTAGCTTCTTTTCCTCCTCTAATAGTGATGCCTAGATATCAACAAGTTCATGATTTGGCATGTTGATTAAAGTTGATGACATATTATTATATTCAGGAGGCAAACTCTTAAGTAGAACACCGATGCAAACATCTTCTTCCATTTTAATGTTGATTCTTGCAAGTTGGGTTAGAAGTCCTTCCATGTAATTTAGATGTGTGGCAAGTGATGTGCTGGACTTCATTTCAAGCCTGAAAAACTCAATTAGGAGACCATACTTTGATGATTTAGACTGTGCACCGAACAAGGTGTCAAGTCTCTTCCATGTATCCTGTGAGGTCTCACAATTATCCACATGGTGGATATAGCTGTCATCTAGCTCCAGTTTGATAATGGCCTGAGCCTTATCATCGTTCTTTTGCCAAGTGCCAGCAAGATTCGCATCACAAGGCTTCTTTTCTTTTCCAGTGGTAATGGCCCAAAGGCCCTTCTTCATCAGGATCAATTTGATGCGGGTCTGCCAGGTATGAAACCCGACTCCTTTGAAACGGGCAGTTGGAGAATCTTTACTCATATTCGACTTGAGAGACCAACAGCCAATTAGCTTCAAATGACTGAGAATAACCAGGAATGAGTTGATCTTTGTATGTGTCAAAAGACACAAGCAATGGCAGTGAAGTATCAAAAGATACTAGTTTGAAATTTGATGTTTGTTGCTTGAGTTTGACTTGATGATCTTCAAAAACTTTTCATAGCTTTCCCTCCTTGCTGATTTTGTGGTTGAATACTTGCTGAAAAATTCAGATTAGAGTGGCCTTGGCTTGGTTTAAGTGGCAGGAGAGAGAAAATGAAGGAAAAATGAGCTTAAAGGTAAGTGGCTATGGTTGTCCTGTCAAAACAGGGACCAGCAACAACTGGTAAATGAGCTCCCACGTGCTCGACAGGTTGAATCTGCTCAAACCCTTTGAGATGGAGGACCCTCACTAATGGGTCTAACTCCCCCTAAGAGGGTTTTTACTCATTATTCTCAAGTTGAGAGATCTAAGCCTTCAAAGTGGTCTCTATCAAAACTGTGCCCAGATTTAGGAAATTGCAAATGCCGGGCATGGTGTATATCAATCTCCTTGATTTTTGTGCCAAGAAGTTGCGCCTTGACCTGAAGAACAATCTCGAGGAGAAAGCTTGAAGATATATGGCTTGGTTTATGAGATATGGCTGCTCCAACAGAGGTAGGTAGGTGCTGTCCACAGACACAGTTATGGCAACAACTCTGAAAAGAGGCAATGCTAAAGCTATAGTTGCCCAATATCAATGATTGAGGTGCCAAAAAGAAGTTTTGGAATTAGAGAAACACTTCTCCAAAAGGAAGTTCTGAGAGATTTGGCCTATGGAGAGAGATATGAAAGCTTCAAACTGACAGGGTGCTGCTATCTATGGCTGCCATGGAAGCTTCATTGAAGGTAGGAATGCAAATGAAGTTGGAGATAGGGTCCAATACTCAAACTAAGCTGAGAAGAGATGGAAAGGAGCTGAGAGGAGTGAAAGGAGAGTTGGGCCATGCTCAACTGAGCTTTGATGCCATGTGAAATACACGGGATCTAGAGCATGGCAGATGCGGAAGCTATGGAGGTTGAAAGAGGAAAAAGAAACTCATGAAGACATTGACCCTAACTAGGACAAATTGTTACACAAGTGAATTAGGTTCCAAGATTGAGACTTGGACTCATAAACACAATCTTGTGTATTGACAGTGACATGACACTTTATTGGAAAGAAAAGAGTACTATCATTGCATTAGAAAAAGAGTGCAAGTACAATGCTTTATAGGAATTGAGTGGTGGTACTTTCTCCTACTGTGCATATGGGATTCTAGTCTTGAGCCCTCACTACTTCTCACAAAGGGACTAAAGTAGGCGTGATTGCAAATATCTCAATAGAATGGTACATTTGGACGAGCCAAGATGTGAGGGCCGAGGGCCAAATTTAAAGTGAATTTATCCATATATAGAATCATTAGTATAGTAATATTTTCATACACAAGCATCCCTTTGTCATTTCACATGTACAATTTTAATAATATGCAATGCTATGAGATTATAGCACTTAAGCTATCTCATGCTATTCCACGGTTTTAAATAAAATTATCCTAACAAGATAAAAAATAACAAATATTTTCTTATTTATAGCATTTTAATTGTGGACTTCTAAATATAAAAATCATTAACATTGCAAACTTAATGCTCAAATTTATACTAGATATTTCTTCCCATCGATCCTAACTACATGTCAACAACAATATTTCATAAAAAATACTTATAGCTAATTTTTTTTTATACATTTGATCACTATAGAGAGCAAGTGCTTGAGAAACTTTGTAGCCCTCAATCCTAAGGTTGTTAAAAAAGAAGTTGATTTTTTGACAATAGGTGTATCTTGCTGAGATGGAGGTCCAGGATGCAATAGCAAAAGGTAGTTTAGCTTAGAAAATGCATAATTTGTAAATGTTTTATCCAAATATAATGATATTTAACCATGAATTAGTTTTTAAAAAAAGACATTGTACCTATAATTCTTTTCACAAAGAAGCCAATAGATGTTGAACAAGAAGGTGAGTTATTACAAGATCATTATTCCTTCACTATGAGATTCCTGGAGGACAAAAACAAAAGAAATCTTAGGTCAAAGCATGCATATAACTTACATAGGCTTTGTCCAAATGAGTTGAAATTTAATCATGGAGCAATAGAAAAAAATGACAATATACCTATGGCTCTCTTTGCAGAATGTTGAAGAAGTTGAGTTTTCAAAAAATTATTGATCTTCAATGTGGGAGATTCTTAGAGTATAAAAGAAAAAGAAAGCTTAGTATGCATATAACTTGCATAGATTTTGTCCAAATGAGAAACCAAAAAACAAGTCAACATACTTGTACATTTATTTACAGAGAAACCGAAAGATGTTGAAAAAGAAGTTGAGTATTTAAAAGATCATTATTCTTGACTATGAGAGACTCCTAGAGTACCAAAAGAAATCTCATGTCAGAGCATGCACATAACTTACACAAGTTTTTTCTAAACAATATAAAACTTTACCATAGAATATCCATGGAAGAGAACAATATACCTGTAAATTTTTGTTAAGAAAATCTCAAGGCTTTTATAGAACAAGCTCCATTCTCATAAAAAACAAGAAACTCACTTTATGTTTGTGTAGAGAAAATGAAATTTCTCAGGGCTATAGATATGACAAGTAACAATGAGGCTATAAAATTTCATTATGAAAGAAGAAGCGGGAAAGAAAACTGATAAATTTGAGTTCTGCCTAAGAAAGAGGGGGAAACTGAAAAGGGGAGATATGAAAAGTTAAACATAAAAAAATGAGAAAAGAAACACTTGAGTCACTATCTTTCAAGAAGTGACAGTCTTGTATTCCCCACATTTACTCTTATTTTATTGTTGAGGGAAGATTTGGGCCAGGATGTGGCTAAAAGATTCATGCTACATGAATCTGGAATCCCAAGTCTCTCATTGGTCATGCCTATTTTTGTTTATTCACTCCTTAAGGGGAAAAAAGGAGAGTCCATATTTCTCCTAATGGTAGCATACACTAAAGATTTGCACTATAACCTTTGAAGTTAGGGATAAGGGTAAGCAAACATTAAGGTGGAGCAATGAGAAACTTGATGTGAGGAGAGGAAGGTAGGAGAATATCCTCAAAGAGGGGAAGGAAGCTTCTCGTTGTGAGGAGAGGAAGGTAAGAGAATATTCTCAAAGAGGGGAAGGAAGAACAAGGGTAAAGAGAGGGAGGATGATTGGGGAAGCTAAATGGTACTATGAGGGGCAGAGAAGGGGAGTGTGTGCCACCAAAGAGAGAGAGAGAGAGAGAGAGAGAGAGAGAGAGAGAGAGAGAGAGAGAGAGAGAGAGAGAGGTTTGATTCTCATTCAATCAATTGTTTTTAATTTTTTCATTGTTTAGAACACAAAAATCTTACCAGTATATTATCTCATTATAGGTTCACTCCAAGACTCAAGAGGGATTTCAAAACCTACCCCTTTCCCAAACCTCCCCTTTTTAATTAAAAGACCCTCTCTCTTTCCCCTCCACTTTTTAATTAAACCTCTCTCTCTTTCTCTCTCTCTCTCTCTCTCTCTCTCTCTCTCTCTCTCTCTCTCTCTCTCTCTCTCTCTCTCTCTCTCTCTCTCTCAATCAAATTAAACTTTTTAATTGAAACTTTTATCTTTTTTTTCTATTTTAATTAAATATTTTAAAATATTTTTTACAAATTTTCTTTTTCTTTTAATTAAATATTTTTCAAGTACTTTTTCCGTTTTAATTAAAACCCCCTCTCTCACGTTTATTCACTCCCTCTCTCTTCCCCTTTCCCTTTTTAATTAAACACCCCCTCTCTCACACATATAGGCTCTCTCTCTCTCTCTCTCTCTCTCTCTCTCTCTCTCTCTCTCTCTCTCTCTCTCTCTCTCTCTCTTCACTCTCCCTTTTTTAATTTAATCAATTTTTTTGTAAATATCTATTTATTTCTCTTTTTAAATCAAAAGTCTTGCTCTCTCTCTTTCTCTCTTTCTCTCTCTCTCTATTAGATTAAACTTTTTAAATAAAACCTTCCTCTTTTTTCTCATCTTTTAACTAAATATTTTTAAAATATTTTTTAGCAATTACATTTCTCTTGTAATTAATTTTTAAAAAGTTATTTTAAAACAATTTTGACATAGTCTTTTGTATACTTTGAGAGAAGAAGAAGAAGAAGAAGAAGAAGAAGAAGAGGTGGGGAACACACACATAGATGACGATGATGATGATGATGAGAGGGAAAAAAGAGAAGAGAGGAGAAGAAAAGGGGAGAGAGAGAGAGAGGAGAGGAGAAAAGCACACAGAGAGAAAGAGAGAGAGAGAGAGAGGAAATGAAAGAAAATAAACTAAAATAAGAGGCACAAAGAGTGAGAAAAGGGAGAGAGGAAGAAGAAGAGAAAGGGAGAAGGGATAGAGAGAGAGAGAGGAAAGATAAAATTTAATAGAGAAAGAGAGAAAAAAAAGGAAAAAAGAGGAGAGAGGAGAGAGGAGAGAGGAGAAAAGGGGAGAGAGAGAGATAGAGAAGAAAGGAGAGAGAGAGAGAGAGGAGAGAGAGAGAGAAGAAAATAAAAAGAGAGGCGAGGGAGAGAGAAGAAAAATAGAAAATTGAGGGGAGAATAAAAGGAGAGAGAGATCTCTTTCTTTCCCTTTTTTAAATCAATAATCTCTCTCTCTCTCTCTCAATTAGATTAAGCTTTTTAAATTAAAATTCCCTCTCTTTTTTCTCTTTTCTTTTCTCTTTTAATTAAATATTTTTAAAATCACTTTTAAATTAATTTTTTAAATATAGTTTTTTACATACTTTGAGAGAGGGGGGAGAAGAAGGGAGAGAGAGAGAGAGAGAGATAGAGAGATAGAGAGAGGAAATATAAATTTAAAAGAGAAAGAGTTATAGAGCAAGGAAAGACATTTAAAAGAGGGAAAATGAAGGAAAAGAGAGGAGAGAGGAAGAGAGAAGGAAAAGAGAGGGGAGAGAGGGAAAGCAGAGAGAGAGAGAGAGAGAGAGAGAGAGAGAGAGAGAGAGAGAACAAGGAGATGAGAGAAAATCAATTAAAATAAAAGGTAGAAAGGGGAGGGAGAGAGAGAGAGAGAGAGAGAGAGAGAGAGAGAGAGAGAGAGAGAGAGAGAGAGAGAGAGAAGAAGAAGAAGAAGAAGAAGAAGAAGAAGAAAAAGAGAGGGTGGAACATAGAGAGAGAATTATAGAGAGACAAAAAATAAAAGATAGAGAATTTAAAAAAAGAGAAGAGAGAGAAGGAAAATAAAGGAGAGAGGGGAGAAAGAAAAGGGGGAGAGAGAGGGGGAGAGAGAAGAAAAGCATGGAGAGAAGAAAAGGAGAGAGAAAAGAAGAAGAAGAAGCGAGAGAGAATATGAACACACAAAGAGAGAATTATAGAGAGAGGAAATATAAAATTTAAAAGAGGGAGAGAGAGAAAAAAAATCAAGAGAGAGGGAGGGAGGGAGAGAGAGAGAGGAGAGAAGAAACAATTTAAAAGAGAGAAGAAGAAGAAGAAGAAGAAGAAGAAGAAGAAGAAGAAAGGAAAAAAGAGGAGAGGGAGAGAGATGGAAAAGAGAGGGGGAGAAGAAAAGGGGGAGAGAGAGAGGATTTTACGTTTGGAGAGAGAGAGAGAGAGAGAGAGAGAGAGAGAGAGAGAGAGAGAGAGAACAAAGAGGATGAGAGAAAGTAAACTAAAATAAAAGGTAAAGAGAAAAAGAAAGAGAGAAAAATTTTTAGACATAGAGAACTAGGGGGAGAGAGAAAATAGTAGGAGTCAAAATAACCTTGATGTTTTGATCTAAGAGGCATGTTCAAGCAGCATATAACCTTTGAGACTCGTGGAACTAACTCTCTTCTAGCCTGACCATGCCAATTATAGCCGATTAATTCAAGAGGCAGTGAGGAAACAGAAAAGTCTATTCAATTTGAGAGGCAATGAAGGAGTATAACTTAAGTTTGTCAATTTGAGACCCTTCTCAAATACATATTAAATTAATAAATGTTTATGAGTTTAGAGTGCGTACTCAAATTAAATTAAGGTTAGGACAATAGAGCTCCAACCTATTTAATTATTTTGTAGCTGAAGACTGCTAGGTATTCACTTTTTTTGGGTTTTATTTTTTTATTTTCTAACAATTTTGAATGCTTCAGTTGATGTGTAGAGCAGGTGATGATGGCATTGGGTAGCATCAAGCGATGACGTGAATCCAAATGCCTAGAAGAATTACTATTTTTGATGGGCGTGTGCCTTATCACTAAGGCGTGGTGACAATATTTATTCAAGTGCGCTTATTTATTAAAAATCTTGATAAAATATTTATTATCTTGTATACACATAGGCACTCGGTTAAATATTTCATTATTTGAAATTTGTACTTGGGCACATCCCCGACTTTTGGACGCCCAAACGTCTTACTCTATATTTGGGCAAAGAAGCAAATGCAAAAGCAAAAGCATGCTATTTGTAAAGTGGGCTATTTTTGGGATTGAAGATAAATAAATCTATAAATACATGCCTTGTGAAGTGTTCACACAAGGCATGGGGGGAGATTGCACCAAATTTGTCTTTTTGTCTCATGTCATGCAAATTCCCTTTTGCTTTTATGAAGGTTTGTAGATTTCTTTGCTCTTGGGGACCTTCCAGCATTCGCTACACATGCATACAACATCTGATCTGCGCACCAGATAAGCTCCAACAACACCATCCCAAAGTTGACAACATTGAGTTCAAAGATCCCTCGCAACGATGGGACAATTGCATTAGCAAGGTTGGTTTTCCCCAATATATTTTATTGTAAGTCATGACACATTCCACATCTGCAAAACATGAAATCTTGTGAGCTCTCATAGGGACATGGCTTTTTCTTTCAGCCCTCTTTAACCACTGACTAGTGCAAGGTCTCCAGTTTTCAAGCACAAAGTGATAGTAGATGCCTTGTGGTTGGATTGCTTGCACAATCCAACCTAGGTTTTTGAAGAGGTAAAAAAAATTAAATCAATGTCTACACTTAATGTCTACACGTAAATTGAGCGAAGGGGGTCCTCAAAAGGAAAAGGAGTTGTCTTTCCAAAGGAGACTACTCATGTTGTGGCATAGATAAAGGCTTGTGCAAAGCAAAAGGATCTATTCAAGGGCACAAGGCTACATGAGGACATTTGCAAATGAGGGTTACTTGTTGCAAGCACTTTAATAACTATGTATACTAAAGTGGTGCTCTTGCAAAATCACAACAAGTGCTTGACAAACATATTGTTCATGATGGATTCTCTTGGACTACACTAATTGCAGGAAATGCACAAAATAGTCATGGGTGATGAAGCTCTAAAATGCTTTGATAAGATGCGGCATTACCTTTCTCCATCTCAAAGCCAAAATGGGCCCGTAACCAACAACGACCAGCACACATAGGGGGAGTCATGACCCATGCGTGTATTTATCCACAACCCACTACATGGGTGCCATAATATCATCTTGCTTCATCATGATTCATAACAAATATCCCCTCTCTCTATACGATAATCAACCCGTACACTTCCTCTCTCAAAATTAAAAAACACAAATAAAATCTCTCTCTCTCTTTCTCTCTCACACACACATATACAAATACACACACACCCCTCTCTTCTTCCTTTTTTTTTCTTTTTTCGTAAAATCTTCCCCCCCTTTTCTCAAAACCAATCTCTCTCTCTCTCTCTCTCTCTCTCTCTCTCTCTCTCTCTCTCTCTCTCTCTCTCCTGCCTAGTCATGCATTACTTATGATGTGCTTGTGGTCTTCACACTGACTCGGTATTCACCACGTTGTTTTCTCAAGGCTGGAAATGCATCATCCTTGGATCATTTTTTGTTGCCTTCCCTGCTATGTAGTCATGTGTGTGGTCTTCCTTAGCCACTTCTTTAGGATAAAGCCTACGTGGATGACTTGCCTTGTCAACCTCTAGCATTCCCCAGCCACCCAACGTGGCTCCACATCCTGCATTGAGCAATGTGCCCCCACATCCAGTATTGAACACCTTCATTGATTAAACAAAGCAAGGTAAGATTTCAACAAACTTGGACTATATGCCTTCACTAATAAGCTTTTCTATTGTAGTTTAAATAGCAACTCACTTTGAAAATTGGCTACCATGTTTCTATCATTTTGATTATAATGACAACTATAGTACACCCAGACTATATGCCATCACTACTTAATCTTGCAAAGGCTTCTACTCTATGAGTATATTATTTTGAGGGGCTTGGAAGGGGATTTGTATGTGGCTAGTAAATTCGTGGACATGTACTACAAATGCTACTCCCTTGCAGAAGCACAGCTGATATTTGACAATTTACCAGTTCTAAATGTGGTCACATGGAATGCCATGCTCATTGGGTATGTAGAACATGGGCCTTGTGAAGAAGTGTTGAGATGTTACAAAATGCTAGCTGCAAAGCATACTTGCATATGCTATTACATTTGTCATGTATTTGAAAGCTTATGGGACCTTGGGGGCATTCAGACAACAGGCTAGGAAATACATACTGAGATCAAGAACTTAGGCTTAGGAAATGATCCTACAATAGGAAATGCGTTGGTAGACATATATGGGAGGAATGGTTCTATTGCAAAAGGTCACATGTTTTCAACTGCATGCTGACAGGAGATGTTGTATCATAGACTGGTCTGATGAAGGCATATTGTGAGAATCATGGGGATGACAAGGCTTTAGAATGTTTTGAGGAGATGCAAGAGCAAGATATTTTTATGGATGATGTAAATTTTTTCCTTTGCTTGAAGTCTTGTGGCATTTCACATGCCTACATAAAGGATGACATGTGCATGGGGAAGTTTTTTAGAGTGGGTTTGACAAGGAGCTATCTGCGAGCAGTGAGATGGTTGGTATGTATGGCAAATGTGACTCTCTTGTAGAAGAAGAACAAGTATTTGATAAGTTGTCAGTTGCAAACACATTCTCCTGGAAGGCACTCATGGGTGGATATGTTGACCATGGGCATGGTGAAGAGGCCATTGCCACAATTAGATGTGCCTTGAAAGCATGTGCTGCCATAGGAGTAGCTGACAAGGGTTAAAAAACTCATAATGAGATTGTTAGACTACAGATGTTGGAGGGCAAGATTGTGTTCAAAAATGCTCTTGTGGATAGGTATGCCAAATGTGGTGCACTTGCAAAAGCACAAGTGGTCTTGGACTAGCTTTTTTCTCGGGATGTAGTGTCTCACTATGTTGGAGTGCACTTATTGCAGAGTATCTTATAGGACTTGAGATAGTATTAAAGTATTAAAGTCCCTTGCATCACTGGAACAATCGCAACAACAAGCTTAGTTTTCACCAATCGATTTGATTATGACCTATTCCACATCTACAAAGCATAAAATCTTGTGAGCTCTCATAGAGACATGGCTTTTTCTTTTGCCCCACTACAACCATAGGAAAATGCAAGGTCTTCAAATTTCAAGCACAAAGTGATAGCATATACCTTGTGGTTGGATCACCAATACATATATATGTGAACTTATCAAAGAAATTCACAACAAAAAGGAGCTATCTTTCCAAAGAAAACTACTTAGTCCTCATGTTGTGGGACTAATGAAGGCTTCTGCAAAGCAAAGGGATCTATTGAAGGGCACAAAGCTACATGAGGACATTTGTAAACAGGGGTTTCTTGAAAGAAACCCCTATGTTACAAGCACTTTAATAACTATGTGTGCTAAATGTGGTGCTCTTGCGAAAGCACATCAAGAGTTTGACAAACATATTGTTCATGAATCATGATGTATTCTCTTGGACTGCACTGATTGCAAGAAATGTGAAAAAGGGTCACGTTGATGAAGCTCTAAAATGCTTTGATAAGATGCGGCTTATTTGTGCATTGAAAGCATGTGCCAGTGTAGGAGCACTTGTTAAAGGTGAACAAATTCATAATGAGATTGTCAGATTAAGGTTGTTGGAGAAATATAACATTTATGGCAATGCTTTGGTGAATGTGCATGCCAAGTGTAGTGCATTGGGAAAAGAACAAGGAGTGTTGGATGAGCTTCTTGTCCGAGATGTAGTCACTTGGAACAGACTAATTGTAGGGTATGCATAGCATGGCCAAGGCGAGCACGCATTGAGATGTTTCGATATGACACAATACAAGGGTCATTATCCCACTATAGAAATGACCTTTATTTTTGGCTTGAAAGCATGTGCCAATGTAGGTGCACAATACAAGGGATATTCAAGCCAAGCAATTGGAAAACACAACCTTTAATGAGCTTTAATGTGAGGTTTGTTGTCATGATGCAAGAGGGCAGCTGCCACTTTTGCTCATGGCCCCCCATCTCCTTCCCTCTCTTTTATTGGGCCTCTTTTTTGCATGGCAGGTCAAGGCCAAATAGGCATTGGGATCGGGCTCTCCTCTAGGTTCCTCTCTCTCTCTCTCTCTCTCTCTCTCTAGGATGTTCACCATAGTCTCTTCCAATCATCTTGACTCCTCTCCCAATCGTTGAGCAACATCTTGTGCCTCTTCCAGTCATCGAGTAGCTTAGTTTGCCTCTTCTAGTCACCATAGCTTGCAACAGCATGTGCCTCATCCCTCTTCCAATCGCTAGTGCTGCTTGATGCCTCTTCTAGCCTGTGCCTTGGCCCTCTTCCAATCACCAGTCACCCTCTTCCAGTCGCTGTAGTCACCTCGGCCCTCTTCCACTCACCAGCTCACTCTAGTCGCTAGTTGCCAGTCGCCAGTCGCCAGTCTCCTCGGCCCTCTTCCAGTCGCCATCTCACTGCAGTCGCCAGTCGTTGCTAGTTGTTGTGCCAGTTGCTAGTCGTTGCTAATTGCTAGTGCTAGTCACCAGCTCACTGTAGTCGCCAGTCGTCGCAAGTTGCCACAATGCAGTGCTGTTTAACACCTCTTCCAGCCACAGCACCTCGGCCCTCTTCTAGTTGCCATAATAGTGGCCATAGCCTACAATAGCCCCTACGCCTCCTCTAATTCGCCATAGCTTGTGCCTCTTCCAATCGTCCTCTCCTTGAAAACGAGCAGGTGCTAGTCTCTAGGCTTCTCTCTCTCTCTCTCTCTCTCTCTCTCTCTCTCTCTCTCTCTCTCTCTTTGGTTCCTGCTTAGTTTGTGCCTCAGAGGCCATGATTATTTACTATTTTATCTAGTAGTAATCATTGATTGCCTCTTCTTGCACACATGCAATTTGGCTCAATGACCTGTCAAATTATACAGACATTGAAGCATGTCTAGGTGATTAGTTTTTTTGCCCTTATACTGAGCATTTTGTATATTATACATTTAAGCAGCTATAAACCTGCTGGTCACCATAGATCCAAGGTGGAAGCAAAATCTAGCTGCAACAGATGACCATGCAGAAAAAGGACTCGTTAGCGAGCACAAGAGGCAAGTCAAGTGTTTTCCTTATTGATGGTTGTTTGTCCTTCTACCACATCCTTAACTACATTTTGGCTATGAGTTGTGCATGCTCGAGATTTTATTTCACCATTCTTGTACTTTTGATTATGTATACATTGCCAATTTGCTATTCAACTACATGCTCGGTACTCCTAGTTTGAGATACACTCAATTGTTTGATATGCAGAGGTCATTTTTTGTGTAGGACTATATGTAGTTGAAATTTGATGCTTTTATCAATAGTACATGTGAGTAAACATTGATATCTTCCATTCTGTGCATTCTAAATCATGAATTACAAGTGCACATCTCATGTTAGGGCCATAGTGTATATCTCAAAGCTAAATGCAGTTTGTGTCTTGTATATGTGATCATAATCTAGTTGAATACAAAACTTATTTTACCTAGGTTAGATAATTGTTAGATTTGAATATACTAACAAATGTAAATGATAGGAAAGGAATGTGGGAAGGTTCATGATGCCTACAGAGGATTACTGAATTGACTATTGTTTTGTTTTGGATATCTAGGCTCATGAAGTATATAAAATGAGGCAAGCAACACAGAGGAGACTGGATGTCAATGTTGCTACAGAGGTGATCCATTTGAAGGATCTAGATTTTTTTCCATCCTTAATGATGAAGGGCTAATAAAAAATTGTAGTTTGCTAGATGAAAAAGCTAGTGTTTATGCAATCTTCGATAATGAGAAAATGCTGCACTACATTGGTATCTCAAAAGGCAAGTGTGCAACGTTCCATAAAATCTCATCAGTTGTGCTTTGATTTCTCAGCTTGATATCTGTAGGATTTATTACATGGATGTTCAACCATAGGCTTTTCTAGGATCCTAATTCCTAGGTAAGCAAATAAGTAAAAGTATAGTCCATGTGTATGATGGCTCTAGTAAAAGTGTTATCTTTCCCATGAAATAATGGTGGTTTTGACATTTGGCTCTTGACTTTTCATTTTTGATGATCTAGATGAATGTTAGATTATTTTCTTGTCACACTTATTTTGTTACTTTTGCAAGGTTGCATGGAACACTTAATGATCTTCTCTTTCTACTTTTGATGGTTTCTTCATTTTCTTTAACATGTATGAGAAATCTTAATAAAGAGATTAGATGCCAAAGAATAAAATAGCTACGCTGTTGAGATAACAAGCTCAACACATGTAGACATTAATGATGGACCACCTGGTTAGATGGGTCCACACGTCTACACTTAGCACGTTGGTGGTCATTATGACTCTCACATGGCCACTGACTCATTACTTATTATATTCAGGTTGTTACACCTATTTACAGCTAGCATAGTTATAGCGCCAGTCGACTAGTGTAGTCGATTATGCATTGTTTGACTTATTAGGCCACTTTTCTTCATGTTGTATCTTATCTATACTTTGTGTACATTGTAAAAAAGTATGGAAGAAGAAGAAGAAACCAGCAAGAAAACGTTTTGGCCTCCATCTCTCTTCTTGTCTCATGAGTGAGCTTCTCCATGTGCATTCTGTGTGTGTTCAACACAACATCTTGAGCAAGTCTCCCCACCATGCGATTCTTGACATGATATCAAAGCTGCACCACTGATTGAGGTTAGTTTTGAAGGCTAAAGCAAAGGAGAGGAGCCAAGGATTCAAGCAAGTAAGCAATGGGTAAGAAGCTCTTCCGTTCTCTACTTCTTCTCTTGGACAGTGCCTGTGGAGGCACCGAAAGCAGGGCAGAGCAAAAATCTCAGATTGCAGTGAGATTTGGTGTGCGCGAAGAGCGTTGTGTATTCTGCATAACAGCTCTTAAGGGCTGACCCTCTGCTATTTTGACCATCTGAGGTGAAAACCGCACTACAATGGCCGAACTTGGAGCCCAAATCATGAGAGTCTAAGAGGAGCGATTGGCCAAATGGCGGTCCCAAAGAGACCCGACCTATGTGGCACCAACTTCATTTCGAGTTCTAGCTACAGTTCGAGGTATGGACCTAGCTGGAACTAGCATAGAGAGCCCTTTGATTGATAAAGTTCTCATTGAGGAGGAGCTACATGTTTCCAATAGACTCGGACAAGGAACCATGCTACTCGATGTTGCCAAATATTTATTATTGCTAAGTAGGCTACCACAGAAGCTAGATATGTGTGCTACACTCGAGTACAATCCTGAGTTCTACAATTGGTTTTTATCCTCACGGAGTGACATGGTTTCATAGACATGTACATAAATAAACAATGTGTTTTGTGACTGTGTAAATAATACCAAAAGAAGAAAAGGTCAATACACCCCATGAGCAATGATGATCAAGTGCAGGTGATACACATCAAGTCAAAACTAAGGGATTCAGGTTGGCGATGTCTTATTTAGCTGGACATTTTCATTATGGTTGAAGCATGTGACTTGCATGTACTCTCATGCCTTTCCAAGTGAATGCAGAATGACACATGTCAATGTCTAGAAGCGTTTAATATCCAAGTCACCACAAGACCACCAACCTCACAAAGAACCATTATGGAGGAAGTGACAGGAATACCAAGAAACAAAAGCCATGATAGGAATCCACAAAGAACCATTATGGAGGAAGTGATAGGAATCCAATGCCACTGGATGAGAACCCAAGGACACCTCTGCAGAAATCACATATTGCAACTGAGCATGGCCAAAGCATAATCATCGATTACCTCCTCCTTCTTGGCCAAACTCTATGTTCGGGTAGGAGCCACGCTCTCAACAAGGGCGAACGTCTCTTCATCATCCAAGATTCAATTCGCAAGATGCTCTGCCCTTGTCCATGCACAGCTCACTCCAAGTGCTACCTCAATTGTTCGATGTCTCACATGTTACAAAGAGGTTTGCAAAATCTCAAGTGTATCTCTTCATCTCAACAACAGTTCCTCTAGCATCAAGACTGGTGACACAATCATCTCTGTAATATCCATTCTTCATAGCCTTTGGATCCCAAAATTTCTCAATCCAAATGAAAGGCTAACAGCCTCAATGTATGGCATTGATTGTATTCATTTTTTCCACAAAAAAAAAAGAAAAAAAGAAGAAAAAAAAAGCACACAGGATCACAGCACCGCACCTAGGGGTCCTCAAATTAGGTACGTCCAGTCACCTTGGTCGGCTGGCTTCGTCCCTAATCCCCTAGCCCTTTGTACATCCCCCACAATTGTTCAGGGCACATCAAAGGTAGGACATACCTAGGGAGCTTGCCTCGCCTATGGTTAGACCTGTCACCCTAAACCACTTGCACAATTCTTTTGCACTCCATCTCAATGCCATTACAATCAACAGTGGTAAGCAAGGCATGAAAGACAATGGAAAAGTACACCATACTTTTCAAGCACTACAAGTAGCCACTAGCTACCAAAAGCTAAGATGTCAAGGAGCTCAATTATGCTACATTACCTTGACAAGACCATAATGCTGTCTCAAGCAATCTTCAAGTGTATCCCCCGTCTTCATCGACAAATTTTTCCATCAACTTAGCCCCTTGCTTCACTGACACAGTGCTATACAAGGAACCACGCCGACAGTCTTCTAACTAAGTAATACCTAAATACGCGCGTGTACTCACTTAATATTCACACTATAACCTATACACAGTTTGGGTCCTCAAGTGTAGGACAATACTCCATGCTTACTTAGAGTTCAACCTGTCTCCCAAACTAATCAAAATATGTCTTGTGCATGATAAGAAGACTAGCACTACCCCTTAGGGAGAGACCACATGAGAGGTTTTCAATTGCAGGTATTAAAGACTCCAACGAAGGTGTCGTTCGGTCTTCATCAACACTCAACTCTGAATTCCTATCCTTATCACCCTGTAAGCCTGCCAAGAATCACCATGAATAGAATCCCCAACAAACTGCCACTTGTACTCCATCAGTGCAACCCCCCCAAAGAATAGCCCTACCACCAACTCCCATTTCCCTACCACCTACCACTTAACCCACCAACGTGCCCCCAACGACCTTCCTCCCCACCACTACCAACACTCCGCCATGGCAACCACAGACGTGCTTGCCACCCACGTCTTCAGTGCATGCTAACGCCTGCTACCTACGACGGTGAGTGCCATGGGACTGGCACTCGTCTAGGAGGGGGGTAATGTTAACCCTTAAAGAAATGAAGGTGAAAAATCCGGAAAAGCTAAAGTAGAGGACAAAGACAAAGGCCAAGGCAAAGAGAAACGAAAGACAAAGACGCACAAGGAGAAGAGTCCTAAATAAGGGAGAAAGGTGCACAAGGAAAAGCGCAAGTCAAAAATTTTGTAAAATAGTGCAAGCGCATCATGGTTTAATTCAAGGAGCGCCGGGATCTCACCTGTGCAATTTGTAAATGTAGACGGGTGGTGAAAAGGAAGCTAGGAAGATAGAAGAACAATGGGAAAAAGGGTTTAGGCTATGGTCGACCATGTAAAAAAGGGGAAAAGGGGATGACCGCCCAAAAGGGATTTAGGGTTTTGTATATAAAGTTGAAAAGTGAATGAGAAGCTCATTCTTGTGTGTAGCAAAAAGGGGCTCTCTTCTTCTTCTCTTCTTCTTCTTCTTTTTCTTCTTCTTGCTTGAGCTTGTGCTTGAGAGAGGGAGTGTGAGAGTGTGAGGGAGTGAGTGTGTGAGGGTGAGGGACCATGGGGTGGAGAAGCTCTCCATATTCTCCTCTCTTCTTCTCTTCTCTTCTCTTCTCTCCTCTTATCTTGCTCGCGGCGATGGAGCTTGGAGCTTGGAGCGGGAGGATAGAGCTTTCTTGAAGCTTGCACATGGATCGTGGAGCTACCGGAGTGCACAGGAGAGGAGGTAACTCGAACGGCATGGAGGTAAGCTAACTACACCCATAGATATGGATGGCGTGTCGGCTATGTGAGAGGTAGCCATTGGTGCTCGGCTTGGAACACTTGAAACAATAAGCGGTCTGTGCGTCTTGGCGGTTCAGCGAAAGCTCCCATACTCACTCATTTGCATGTGTGCATGTGCGCGCACACATGTACACGCACACGCACGCATGCACACACACACACACACACACACACACTCTCTCTCTCTCTCTCTCTCTCTCTCTCTCTCTCTCACCTACACACTATTATACACAATCTCTCTATATCGACCTTTACTTTTATATTGATCTACCATATGTAGTACATCAATCTCATTGTAAATGTGTTTCCTTGAATTCACATAACTTTTCTAAGAGGAAAAGCAATGACTTCCAGGTCTAGTGTGAATCATAACCTTTCCAATGCAACAACTCAAACACAAACAAAACATCAATAAAACATCATCATCTTGACTTTACCAATCTCACACAATCCCCCACATGACTATATTAAAAGAGTGTCACTAGCTAAAGGCATAGACAATTCTCAAAATGCACATTTAAAATTTTGCCTTCAAGCATTCTTGCACATCCTTTTATCCACCCATCTCATGGCTAATTTAAAATCTTGCTAAAATTCAAGTAATTACACATATAAAAGATGTATTTGCTATACTTCCACCGAACCATGAAATGTCTTCAATGCCATCTACAAATTCAACCTCTACCATGCTTGTAGACATGATCTCATTGCCCCTCCAGAATCTTGGTGTCTTATCAATGTGTTTTGAGTGGAAACGTTTTATGAGAAAACATTAAAAGTATTAAACAACCATTTCATAATTAAATTTATTATAACTTGTGTGATTCAATCCACAAATAAACACACATCTAATTCAATCAAGTGACACCATGGAACACAACTATGTCAATTTATAATCAATTAACACATATTATTATAAAGAGAGAAGAATTAAATGACACCCTAAACCAAAACCATTCACATAAAATGTTGATGACTTGGAACCAAATTTCTCTTTAGGATAATGGTATTTGCTTAATTGAAACCCTCCTTGGATATATAAGAGAGTGAAGGTGAAGACTTTTGTTGAATAGCTAGGATCTAGTAGCTTGTAGTGGTCTTGTGAGGGCATCATATTGTGGTGGTCAATATGTTCTTACTAACTCCTTATGAATATGCAATGAAGAGTGAGATGTGGTTCTTGAAATGTGCATCTTTTCAATAATGAGATTGTGCTCAAGCCCAAGATGCTCAATGCTAAGGATAAACCTAGTTAGGAATAGTGTGTATGGTAGCTTGTTTCAATATGGATGTGCCTTTGATGTTGCTCACAATTCACACACACACACACAAACACACACACACACACACACAGATTCACTCCAACTCACTCACTTGCATGTGTGCATGTGCACACACACACACACACACGCGCATGCACACACACACACACACACAGTGTGTGTGTGTGTGTGTGTGTGTGTGTGTCCTACACACCATTATACACAATCTCTCTATATCAAACTTTACTTTAATATTGATCTACCAAGTAGTACGTCAATCTCATTCTAAACTTGTTTCCTTGAATTCACATAACTTTTCTAAGAGGAAATGCAATGACTTCCAAGTCTAGTGTGAATCATGACCTTTCCAATGCAACAACTTAAAAACAAACAAAACTTCAATAAAACATCATCATCTTGACTTTACCAATCTCACACAATCCCTCACCACCTCAAAATGACTACATTAAAGAGTGTCACCACCCAAAGGCATAGACAATTCTCAAAATGCACATTTAAAATTATGCCTTCAAGCATTCTAGTATATCCTTTAATCCACCCACCTCATGGCTAATTTAAAAGCTTGCTAAAAGTCAAGCAATTACCCATTTAAATGGAAGTCAAGCTAATTCTTTGCTATACTTGCACTAAATGTTGAAATATATTCAATGCCATTAATGTCAAGTCATATCAAAACCTCTAGAATTTTCCATTCAATGTGGATAAACCTAGCCTTTGTTGTCTTATTTTCAATACTAGAAGAATACGTAAATAGATTTTGCATATCCATATTCAATCATTGTAGTATGTCTGAAGTAGATAATATGTGGATAAAGGTCAATTTTAGTCCAAGAAAATGCCCACAATTGGAATGTGAATACTTTTTATATTTTCCCTTATCCCATTTCTAGTGTTTAATGTCCAAAAGAAAGTATGAAGATAAACTTCAACTTGCATGGTAGTTTCTATGTATGTATCATTCCAATTTCAAAGTATTGCCATATATTTTTAGGTGAGTACTCTATGAATACTAGTCATGTTAGTCCACTCAAATAGTTCACAACTTCTAGAACATAGAGCCAACATATTTCTACCATCAAAATAGTCACATTAGTCCAGTAAAATAGTTGCTAAATTCTACAATATATAATCAATATATTTGTACCACAATCTTGTACTAGCATTTTACATATTGTTACAAATCTTATATGGATGTCTTTTCCTTTACTTATAAGAGGAAGACCATGTGAACATCCCATTTTTATTGAAAGATGTGTTCTAGATATTATAGATACAACTTGCATTAATAGAATGATTGGCATTTCTTAGATTCTCATAATGTTTACTACTTATCACATGATCAATGTACATTTAGATCGATAATTATATCTTTAAGATAAATTCTTAGATAATAATATGATTACAAAAAGAGGTTTTGGAAGTCAATTATACAATTACTAGGAAAAAAATATTGAGGCCTTTTAGTTTTTGTCAAACAAGCCATGGTTAATTAGAAGGATTATAGATGCTTCTTGTTCTGAATGAATTTTACTTTGAGGGGATTATTGGCCAATATATTGTAGATGGTCATGTGGCCTAGTCCTGCTCACTACCACATTAGAAAGCTAAATATAATAAATCCTAGTGGCTTCATTAACAACATATCAAGGTTGCTAAACAATTGCATTGACTATGTAAGCATCTAGATGCCCATGATAAAATGGATCAAGAACCTACTCCCCACTGTATGAGATGAGTGATAATGGACAATGATTTAAGTACAAGTTAAGAGCAAATTGAAGCTATATGTGAGAAATTTTTATTGATATATAGTATATCCTTTCAAGATAGATTGTGATGGTCAAGCCTGCTCATAGATACCTAAGCAAAACTATATTATTTCAAGATAGATTGTGATGGTCAAGCCTGCTCATAGATACCTAAGCAAAACTATATTATTTCAAGATAGATTGTGATGGCCAAGCCTAATCCTAGACACCTAATAAAAAATATTTTCCATTTACTAGTACGTAAACATCTCATATCATGTTAATGAGACATTTCCATGACCTAATCATACCCGTGTAAACATCACATTTATAATCTACCAATGTGATTTAGTCAAGCCCTCCACATCATTAAAACAATTAACACACTACATTCTATGGGTAGACCCTACAAGTATATGCACATGACAAGGTTATCTCTAGGTTTTGTGCTCTTAAAACAATGCTGAGGTGAGAACTAAGTCCATGTAAGATAATGTCACCTTGGTATATGACTATCCCTTGCAAGTAATCCATCATTCACATATTCATGTCACTAACTAAATAGTCAGGTATCCTTGATTTAACTATTTTGTCATAGTCATAAACCCAACCCATACCATCCTCAAATTCATGTTTAAGATAAAAACTAGTTCATAATAGAATTGTTGTTTCAAATGTCTTCTTTGTTGGAAATTTGAAGAATTGGATATAGAGTTAATATGCTTTTGTACTATCATCTTGATTGCTTTAAATCATGTACTTTCCCTTATTGCTTTGTACTACATCATTGTATGTATGTATGTATGTATGTATGTATGTATGTATGTATGTATGTATGTATGTATGTATGTATGTATGTATGTATGTATGTATGTATGTATGTATGTATATATCTCTCTCCAAAATCTAATGGTATATAGGGTAAAGGGGGCAATTAGAGAAGGCCCCCAATAATGGTACACTTCTTTTGTATTAGTGGGGCCAAAGAAGAAATGTTTCAATAGCTTTTACAATAAGATTAATATGGACATGCTTGGTACCTATAGATTGGAGGGATGTGAGTTCAAAACCTTTCTAGTTAGCTTTTGAAATTTCCATATCACTCTTATGAATTAGGTGGTTCTACTTCTATCAAAGAAAATAATTGCGCTATATTTTGACAATGAAATTTTAATTAGCATGAGCTCATATTTTTTTAAATGGTGAATATTCATTTTTGTGGTGAATATTGATATGGTGCACAAAATGATGCCATCAAATTTCAAAACTTCATATTGATTATGTAGATGAAGCTACCAATTCTTATTGGTTCCACAAGTTGTCCCTTTATCCTAGTTAGGGATAAAGGCAATTGTGCCTAACCACATGTGTATTCATTACAATGATAGTACCTGCACGCCTATACATTGCAGGTGGTAGGCACCCATCATTATCACTTCATTCTTTATTCTTTTAGTGACATTTGAATAAAGGAAGGCTGGTCATGCATTGTGATTGTTGGAGTTTCCACATTCTCTCTCTCTCTCTCTCTCTCTCTGCCATAGCTCTTGCTTTAGCTTGTGTGGTTCCACTCAGGCTCTATCTTTCAAGTAGTATTAGATCCAACCTTTTGAGGAGCTTCTTTAATTGTTGCTTTAGCCTAGATTCAAAGCTTCAGCTCAAGGTTTTGTGGCAGCCATTGTTTCTCCCTCTTGAGGTATGCATTGAGTATTTCCTTCTTGTTTCAGCTTGCTCTCAGCTTGTTAAGAAACTTCCCAAGGATTAGTTGAGCCTTTTTGAGTGCTTATTGAGTTGAGGAGCAATCATTCTTTATCATTTTGAGTAAATATAAATCATGATGTAGGAGTGGACAACTCCGGTATCTTGACAACACTATCGTACTTTGGCCATAACTTTTGTATACAGTATCGGATTTAGGCATTTTGTCACTAGAAACGAAGACCGCAGTAAGTTTTGCATTAGGAAATTCTCTTCTCTTTACCTTGAGATCTCCTATGTGCATGATGTCTATGCCTACCACATTTATGGTTATTGACTCATTGTAATTGTGATAGCTTTCAATACTGATTGTTCTTGGTCTTTTTGTTATAAGATCCAAGATATACACTCAATTTTCTTATATACTTAAAATATATATGGTGAATATTATGTTTCCACAGAGGGAGAATAGATGAGAGAAAAGAAAGATGTAGAGAGAGAGAGAGAGAGGTACAGAAATTGGTAACACACTAGGGACTGGAAGATGGGCTAGTTCCCCCCCCTTGTGGAGTTATATTATTGACAAGGAGCAAGCTCCTCCATTACACATAAGCTAGTTCTTACTTGTAGATCTTGGAAACAAGATCACGATTCCTTGTACGGTATACAACCGGCTAACAATTGCACGACTTCGAAGTTGGCACCTTTTGAAGGCTTCTTGAGTCTCCTTCTCTCCTACACAATATGTGTAGGGCTCTCCTCTTGGGGCATGATTTCAGTAGAGCTTCCGCAGCACTTGCACCTTCTTTTTTCCTCTTGGAACTTGATTTTAGCAGAGCTTCCACAGCACTTGCACCTTCTCTTCTCTTGGATGCATGCAAAGTGATGCTCCCTTTTACCTCTCTCACACCCAAGGAGAGCCTCCTCTTTTATAGGCTTTCAAGAGCTTCTCTTCTTGGAGAGAGACTTGAGTTTATCTTCATGCAAGATGTGGTCGTTCCATGACCTACTCTACAGCACTAAATTCGAGATATCTCTCTGCCTGTTGTTTGGATGAAAAAATGTCCAACATGAAAGTTGTAGATCTCGCCATTTCCAAAAATCCTTGCGACTTGTTTTTAGAGATCGTCTTTTTATCGCGAGATATTTTAAAAATGGATTCACCATGTCCTTTTTTTTAAAGAACAACTTCTCAAACTGTACTCTTGTGGTCCATGCAACCACCTTAAGGAGAGTTCATTAAATTGCCTTGGGCCTCAACCTTAAGTTTGACTTCCATACAAAATCTTGTGTCTTTTTAGACCTTAGAAAGAGAAAATCCATTCTCTCTTCACTTCTAGAGGATCACGTCTCTTGTCTTTCTTAGTGAGAGAATTACCTCTCTTGTCTTTCTTAATGAAAGAAAAGACCCTAAACCTTGACTTGTAAGGGAGAGGATGACCCCAAATGAATGCAATGCTCATTACACATAAGTAAACGTTCCCAGGCGTCCCCGGATACACACATAAATACGTATACACAATGCTAATGCACTTTCTCTTCTTAGAACTTAATCCATCTTCATTTATGTATAACTGCTTGGCTCTTGTGTACACTCTTACACTTGGCATACACTTCTTTTCACCTTCATAACTTGTACATCATGTACTAGATATCCCTGTCACAGTGCTCTGATCACCCCATTAAGTGATGCACTAGGAATATTGGTCTCTAAATGGTCTCATGGACATGCTGATTTAAAGAAAAGTGAGTCATTAATTTATTGACATGAATTTATTAAATAGAGAATGCATAATAAGTAATCAATTCAGTGACAATTTCTTTTTTAATTGCTCACAATTGGTTGTTGGCATACTACTATAGTTTATTATAATAGCATGTCATTTCAATTTTATGCTTTCTATCTCATGGCAATCACTTGGATTTGAGAGTTACTTGATTATAGTTAGTGGACAACTCATCATTTTAGCAATTTCTAAAAGGTGAGAAGGATCGAAGCTTGCTTGGAAGTGAGCTATGGCAGGAAGAGCAAGAAGAGAGAGAGACACAAATGGGAATTCCAACAGTCACAATAAGTGACCGGACCTTCATTTATTCAAACTATCACTAAAAGAATAAAGAATAAAGTGATGGTGATGGATGCCCGTCACCTGCAGTGTGCAGTGGTGGGTATTGTTAGTGTAGTAATACATGGGCCGTTATGCACAGGTGCCTTTACCCCCAATAACCTCCTACTTAAAGGTGAATTTGCTTCAGTTGAGGAGGGAAAAGAAAAATAAAAGACAGTACAATGTATACACGTACAACAGGATGAGAAAAAATGCCATCTCATCCAACGCCCATCAATCTCCCGAGGAAGGCAAAGTGCTCAGTAGTGAGGCTTTTCGTGAGCAGATCTGCAGGATTTTCAGCAGTGGAGATCTTGACAAGGTCAATAGACTTGCCCTCCATGACCCCATGCATGAAGTGATACCTCATCTCAATGTGTTTCGTCTTCGCATGGAAGACCAGATTCGGATTCTTGGCCAACTAAATAGCACTCATAGAATTCGAATGTAGCATAAGGATAGTATCAATCCCAAGGTCATGAACCAAATGGCCCAACCATATGGCCTCCTTGCAAGCCTCATTGGCCACAACATACTCAGCCTCAGTGGTAGAGAGAGTTGTTCACTTCTAAACCTTGGATATCCAAGAATTAGCACCTCCAACATATGTAAAGGCATACCCAGAAGTGAACTTCCTACTATATGCATGTCCTGTATAATCAGAGTTTGTGTAGCCTACAACTCTTGTATCCTGGCTGCCATAGCAAATACACATATCAGTTGTGCCCTTCAAGTATCTCATGATACGCTTTACGACATCCCAATGCTTTTTGCTAGGTGTAGCCATATAGCGTGCCACAACACCAACTGCAGAGGCAATATCTGGACGAGTGGCTATCATGGCATATATCAAACTGCCCCCACGGCTGATGCATAAGGGATCTTGGCCATCTCGGCCCTTTGCTCATTTGTCTGTGGACAATCGGCATGTGAAACCTTCACATAAGAAGGTAATGGACAGCCAATAGGCTTTACGTCTTGCATACAGAAATGCTCAAGGACTTTATGAATGTACTCCCTCTATGAGAGGTAGAGTAGTCCATGATGCTTGTCGCGCTTAATTCGCATACCAAGAATGTGAGAGGCATGTCCCAAATCCTTCATCTCAAAGCTCTTCTTCAGCTAATATTTAAGAGCATCCAGCTCATCATGAGCTTTCCCTACTATCAGCATATCATCCACATAAAGTAACAAAATAAGCAATGAGTCATCACGGGCTTTTTTCGTGTAAAGACACAGATCCATAGCACTTATACTATAGCCCTGTGATTGCATAAAGGCATCAAACTTATGATACCACTCCCTAGGTGTCTGCTTCAAGCCATAAAGACTTTTCTTCAACTTGCAAATTAGGTGCTCCCTGCTAGGTTTTGCAAAGCCCTTAGGCTGCTCCATGTGTATCTCATCATGCAAATCCCCATGCAAGAATGAGGTCTTGATATCCATTTGGTACAAGTCCAAGTCAAGCTGCACGACTAAGGCCAAAACTAAGCGTAGGGTGGTCATCTTGTTGAGATGGCAAGCTCAACACATGTAGACATTGATGATGGACCGCCTTGCTAGATGAGTCTGCACATCTACACTTAGCACATTGGTAGTCATTATGATACTCACATGGCCACTGACTTATCACTTATTATATTTAGTTTGTTACACCTACCTACAACTGGCAAAGATATAACACTAGTCGATTAGTGTAGTCGATTATGCACTATTTGACTTAGAAGGCCACTTTCCTTTATGTTGTATCTTATCTATACTTTGTGTACATTGTATAGTGTGTGGAAGAAGAAGAAAAATCAGCAATAAAACGTTTTGGCCTTCATCTCTCTTCTTGTGTTCTTGAGTGAGCTTTCTCTTGTGTATACAGTGTGTGCTTGGCGCAGCAGCTCAGGCAAAGTCCCCCATCACACGATTCTTGACATGGTATCAGAGCTGATTTAGAAGGCTGAAGTGAAGGAGAAGAAGAAAGGTTCGAGAAAGCAAGAAACGGGTAAGAAGCTCTTTCATTCTTCCACTCTCTCTCTTGGATAGTGCCTGTGGAGGCATCGGAAGCAGGGTCGAGCAAAAATCTCAGATTGCTGTGAGATTTGGTGTGTAAGCAGAGCATTGTACATTCTACAAATAAGCCCTTTAGGTTTTTTCGCAGTTATTTTGGGTATTTGAGGCCGTTTCAGGCTCCATTTTAGAGCTGCAAGGTTTCGGACAATAGTTTCCGGGTACACTGTGATTTCGGTTGTTTTGACCGAAAGTGGATGCACAATTTACAGATTTCAAATCTATAATTTTTGAGGTATTTGCAAGAAGAAAACATAAGGTTAAGGTTTATCTGCAAACAAGTTGCAGATTACATGTATTATTGAGCAATCAGTGAAAAAGGTTTCTTAGTGTATTGCTATGCATGTGTTGTGAAAGATTGTAGAAGACTAGCTTGCTATGTTGTATCCTTGTTTGTGATAATGGCAGAGAACAGTGGAAATCCCATTATTGAGAAGCTCGACAAGAACAACTATCCTTCATATAAGTTTCGTGTGATGAAGCGACAGGTCTTGCCT
This sequence comes from Lygodium microphyllum, assembly GCF_053477565.2. Taxonomy (NCBI): domain Eukaryota; kingdom Viridiplantae; phylum Streptophyta; class Polypodiopsida; order Schizaeales; family Lygodiaceae; genus Lygodium; species Lygodium microphyllum. Next base: position 103,391,994 of record NC_141142.1, read on the forward strand.
TATATGCCGGCTTAGGGTTTCCAGTGATACTTTTCAACTTGTATACCCATTTGCATGGCAAAGCTTTCTTTCCCTTAGGCAGTGCAACCAAATCCCAAGTCATATTCTTGTGCAAGGAGTCTATCTCAGACTGCATAGCCCTCTCCTAGGAGTGACTGTCACCCCTACGCATAGCCTCATCATAGGTGAGAGGCTCTTTTGCATCTGTAACCAAGACATAATGCATAGCCCTCTCCCAGGAGTGACTGTCATCCCTGCGCATAGCCTCATCATAGGTGAGAGGCTCTTTTGCATCTGTAATCAAGACATAATGCATCAAGGGCTCAAATCTATTAGGTGGACGTCTATCTCTAGTAGACCGTCTCACGGAAGGGTTTGCAGCTGATCCAACATCCTGGCCATGTGTACCAAGTGCTATTCCAGGTTGTCCAACTAGTTGTGCATGAGCATGTGGCTCCTCCTAGAATATAACCCAGTGTATCTCTACCACCTTCTCAAGATGCCTATGCATCTTGTCTTCATGGAAGACTACATCATGGTTGCAGATGACTTTCTGTGCTTTGAGATCCCAGAGGCGGTAACCCATCTCTCTTGCATCCCCATAGCCAAGGAAAATGTATTTGACAATCTTAGGATCCAACTTAGTACACTTGTCTTTGGGCACATGGCAGAATGCCTCACATCTAAGGATGCGTAGATGCACATAAGATGGAGGTTTCCCAATCCATATCTCCTCTGCAACTTGGAAATCCAAACCATTAGAAGGTGTTTTATTTATGACATGCACAGCTATACTAACTGCCTCAGCCCAAAAGCTCTGTGGTAAGCCTGCATGGCTAAGCATACTACGTACACGCTCCTGGATGGTTCTATTCATCCACTCAGCCAAACCATTTTGGGGTGGAGTATAGGGGGTGGTCAACTGATGCTTAATACCCCTCTCGTCACATAGTTGCTCAAAAGCACATGACACATATTCTCCCCCATTGTCAATCCTAAGGCATTTCAGCCTATGTCCAAGTTTGGTTCTCAACCAATGCAAGCCATCTCTCAAACACAACCAAGACTTCGAACTTAAGCTTAGTGGGGTCAAATAGGATTGGATGGTAGTTGCCAATGTAGGATCTGGAATGTTGGTAAGAGTGGTTACAAGAGTAGAAAACACCTGTGCACAGCTTTTAGGAGAATGGCTATAACATCTTCTTCATGTATTGGAGCTTGTACTGAGGCAAGCTGTGCCATAAGTCCCTTCATGTGAGAGATGAATTTTCCCAAGTTTTCTCTTGATCAATATTCCAAGCTAAAGATTTCAATTTTAAGGAAGATTTTAGTATTTTTACCAGTGGCTCCATAGAGCATTTCAAGCTCATCCCATTTTTCTTTAGCAATATTTACTTGATCAACATGATGAATCAATGACTCATCTAAGTGTAACATAATGATTGCCTGGGCATGTTGGTCATCCTCTATATCAACTAGATTTGTAGAGCTAACAGCTCTAGTTCCTTGAATGAGAGGCCAATACACTCTCTCCATCATTTTATACTTGATAAGTACCTGCCATGGGTGGAAATCTTTGCCATCAAATTTTCAAATTTGAGGATGGACATCATCATATGTTGTGGCCATTGGGAAGGTCTTACCACTTGTTAGAACAAGGGCAGTGTCTAGTCCCTTACAAGTTTGCCACTAAATGTAGAAGCAATTCAAAGTTGTGATGAGGAGAAGGGCTGAAAATCGTACATATGTAATCTTTCAAAATATGACTTTGGTAGTCCTTTCTTAGGGGCAATCTTCTTCCGAGGTTTAGTGGTCTTTTTAGGCTTCAATGATTTGAACCTAAACTGGACTTCGGGCTCCTCTTTGTGGTATGGCTCAGTGGATGACCATTGTGTAGGACAAGGACGGTCTATGATTTCAATGCTTGTTGCTGATGATTCTGAGGAGAGCACAATGACACTTATCCCTCTAATCTCATTGACCAATATACTTAAGAAGAAATCACTCAAGATATGCAATACACTTCTAGTGTATGATGGTCTATGTGTTTATAGTTGTACACATAGCCTTACAACTTGATGCAGGGTACTTAGTTGTTTTATTTTCCTGATAAAAAACATTCAGATTATGTAAGTATTAGCAACAATGATGATTAGGCAATGTGCCTCAGTGCTTACAAGCACTAATTTATAACAATCCCATCGTAATTTTGTTGAGATATTTGAAATCACACCTACTTTAGTCCCTTTGTGAGAAGCAATGAGGGATCAGGACCAAAATCCCATATGCACAGTAGGAGAAAGTACCACCACTCAATTCCTATAAAGCATTGTACTTGCACTCTTTTTCTAATGCAATGATAGTACTCTTTTCTTTCTAGTAAAGTGTCATGTCACTGTCAATACACAAGATTGTGTTTATGAGTCCAAGTCTCAATCTTGGAACCTAATTCACTTGTATAACAATTTTTCCTAGTCAGGTTCAATGTCTTCATGAGTTTCTTTTTCCTCTTTCAATCTCCATAGCTTCCCCATCTACCATGCTCTAGATCCCGCGTATTTCACATGGTATCAAAGCTCAGTTGAGCATGGCCCAACTCTCCTTTCACTCCTCTCAGCTCCTTTCCATCTCTTCTCAGCTCAGTTTGAGTACTGGACCCTATCTCTAACTTCATTTACATTCTTACCTTCAATGAAGCTTCCATGGCAGCTATAGACAGCAACACCCTGTCAGTTTGAAGCTTTCATATCTCTCTCCACAGGCCAAATCTCTCTGAACTTCCTTCTGGAAAAGTGTTTCTCTGTTCCAAAGCTACTTCTTGGCACTTCAATCATTGAGATTGGGCAACTATAGCTTCAGCATTGCCTCTTTTCAGAGTTGTTACCATAACTGTGTCTATGGACAGCACCTACCTACCTCTGTTGGAGCAGCCATATCTCATCAATCAGGTCATATCTCTTTGAGCTTTCTTATCGAGATTTGTTCTTCAGGTGAAGAGGCAACTTCTTGGTACAAAAATCAAGGATATTGATGCACATCATGCCCGGCATTTACATTTTCCCAAATCTCGGTGCAATTTTGACAGTGACCACTTTGAAAGCTTAGATCTCTCAACTGGAACATAATGAGTACAAACCCTCTTAGGGGGAGTTAGATCCATTAGTGAGGGTCCTCCATCTCAAAGGGTTTGAGCAGATTCAACCTGTGGAGTGCGTGAGAGCTTATTTACCAGTTGCTGGTCCTTGTTTTGACAGGACAACCATAGCCACTTACCTTTAAGCTCATTTTTCCTTCATTTTCTCTCTCTTGCCACTTAAACCAAGCCAAGACTCTAATATGAAGTTTTTAGCAAGTATTAAACCATCAAATCAGTAAGGAGGAAAAGCTATGAAGGTTTTTTGAAGATCATCAAGTCAAACTCAAGCAACAAACATCAAATTTCAAACTAGTATCTTTTGATACTTCACTGCCATTGCTTGTGTCTTTTGACGCATACAAAGATCAACTCATTCCTAGTTATTCTCAGTCATTTGAAGCTAATTTGCTGCTGGTCTCTCAAGTCGAACATGGGCAAAGATTCTCCAACTGCCTGTTTCAAAGGAGTCAGGTTTCATACCTGGTAGACCCGCATCAAATTGATCCTGATGAAGAAGGGCCTCTGGGCCATTACCACTAGAAAAGAAAAGAAGCCTCGTGATGCGGATCTTGTTGTCACTTGGCAAAATAACGATGATAAGGCTCAGGCCATTATCAAACTGGAGCTAGACGACAACTATATCCACCATGTGGATAACTGTGAGACCTCACAGGATACATGGAAGAGACTTGACACCTTATTCGGTGCATAGTCTAAATCATTAAAGTATGGTCTCCTAATTGAGCTTTTCAGGCTTGAAATGAAGTCAAATACATCACTTGCCACACATGTAAATTATATGGAAGGAATTCTAACCCAACTTGCAGGAATCAACATTAAAATGGAAGAAGATGTTTCTGAATATAATAATGTATCAACAACTTTAATCAACATGCCAAATCCTGAACTTGTTGATATCCAGGCATCACTGTTAGAGGAGGAAAAGAAGCTAAAAACTAAGGAAGAACCAAGTACCTCTAGAGATGAGCATGCATTATATGCTGGCAACAGGTACAAAGGCAAGAAGGATCAGCTCTTTTATGACTTCTACAAAAGGACCGGACAGACCGAGAAGTTTTGCCACACCAGAAAGAGGTCCCAAAAGACCTATCTAGTTGCAGTTAAAGAAGAAGAAGAAAATGGAGCAAAGAAAGAAGAAGAAGAAGAAGAAGAAGACCACCAGGAGAAGGACAAACCTCATCACTCCTTCTATTCAGATAGACTTTTTTAGTTTTGTATTTCCTAGCCCTAATGCCTCAAACATAAACTTGTAAACTCCTCAGTTATCCTTGTACTACAACCTCTGTACACTTTGTGAGGTCCCTCCTACAGCCTCTGGATGTCCATCATGTTTGTGGTACCCACACTTAGCCTTTTCTGCAATAGCCTCTAGTGTTTTTGCCATATTTATGGTGTGCCCACACTTTGCAGGTGTTGCTTTCACTAAAGCCTCTACACACTTTGTACTTTTGGTTGTGATTGAGGAGGGGTGTTGAGATATTTGCAATCACACGTACTTTAGTCCCTTTGTGAGAAGCAGTGAGGGCTCACAACCAGAATCCCATATGCACAGTAGGAGAAAGTACCACCACTCAATTCCTATAAAGCATTGTACTTGCACTCTTTTTCTAATGCAATGATAGTACTCTTTTCTTTCTAGTAAAGTATCATGTCACTGTCAATACACAAGATTGTGTTTATGAGTCCAAGTCTCAATCTTGGAACCTAATTCACTTGTGTAACAATTTGTCCTAGTCAGGGTCAATGTCTTCATGGGTTTCTTTTTCCTCTTTCAACCTCCATAGCTTCCGCATCTGCCATTTTCTAGATCTCTTGTATTTCTCAAATTTCCCCCCTAATAAAATGAAAAAATTTTAATTGAAAAAATAGGATAAATCCCCCCACCCTGCCAACTAGCAGACGGGGGGGGGGGGGAGGAGGGGAAGGCTGTCATGAGAAGCCGAGGTGGGGGGGGGGGGGGGGGGTTTGCCACGTGCCGTAGAAAGACATGGGGATCTATTGTGACGTACACGGGCGAGGGGGGGTGCTGCCACGTATTCTCGAGAGGAGGCTGGAGGGTACCACTGCCATGAAGAAGGCAGGGGGGCTGCTGCCGCGTGCCCTGAAGATGGCACGAGGGCTACCATTACTTATTTCTCCCCCCCCCCCCAAAAAACCTATATAAACCCCCATCATCAAGGGAATGAGAGGGTTGGGAAGGCCGCGACCTGCTGTGATCGAGTGAGAAGAAGGAGACAAGAGAGAGAGAGTAGAAAAGAAAAGGGAGAGAGAGTAGAGAAGAATAAGAAGAAGAGGAAGAGAGAGAGTAGAGAAGAAGAGGAGGAGAAGAAGAAAAGAAGAAGAAGATGAAGGAGAGAAGAGAGAGAGAGTAGAGAAGAAGAGGGAGAGAGAGTAGAGAAGAAGAGAAGAATAAGAAGAAGAGGAAGAGAGAGGGTAGAGAAGAAGAGAAGGAGGAGAAGAAGAAGAGAAGAAGAAGAAGGAAGGGGGGGGAGAGAGCAGAAGAAGAAGAGAAGAAGGAGGAGGAGGAGAGAAGAGAGAGAGAGTAGAGAAGAAGAGGGGGAGAGAGTAGAGAAGAAGAGAAGAATAAGAAGAAGAGGGAGAGAGAGAGTAGAGAAGAAGAGAAGGAGGAGAAGAGGAAGGGAGGAAGAAGAAGAGAGGGGGAGAGAGAGGAGAAGAAGAAGAGAAGAAGAAGAAGAAGGAGAGTAAGAGAAGAGAGAGACAAAAAAGAGAGGAAAGGGAGGGTAAGAGAAGAGAGAGAGAGAGATAGAGAGAGAGAAGGAAATTGTTTTTCTTTCCTCATTGAAGAGCTCAGAGCTCGTTGCGAGACGGACACGAGAAACCCTAGGCGACAAACCTTGTGATATTCCATGAGAGTGCCAGGCGGTGTCGCTTAGACTCATCTCTCAATGGGTTGCTAAAAACGTGCTTGGGCAATCGATAGGCGGGCACGTTACATCATTTGTAGCTCATGTTGCTAGAGATGGTAAATGTCAACCTTTATGAGCTTGATGATGACCCTTAGAGTAGAGGAACCAATAAATGAAGTTCCCAGGTTAAAGAGTTAATTCAGTGATTAAAATAATTGTTGATGACCAAACATTGGAGAAAATTGAAGATGGATGAAGCTTGAAGCTCTTGGCTATGGCTGCCAGTGACTAACAATTGGCTTGTAGCAGCCAATAGAGGTCAAATTTTCTAGAGCCCTCTTAGAAGTAGTTGGCCCACTAGGGGGGATATAAAAGCCCTATGGTGGCTGCCTTCAATACATCTCCCACATCCTGCACTTTAGTACAAACTGGCCGCCTCCTCAGAATTACACTATTTTGACTTAGAACGTAATGTCATCCTTCTGCGTGGATTATTTCAAGGTCTATGGTGCTATGGGCAGCTGTGCCTTGAGTTGGGGAAGAGTTTCTCAAAAGGAACCATGAGCTGAAACCTCTTCCTTTATTCTCCCTGAGTCGTCCATCAGATGTGGGTATGGTTTGGCTATGGAGGCAAGAGGTGCAAGATGAAGATGATGGATAATCATGTGCACTTAGTGAGGCTGAGGGCATAGAAAGCTGAGGGGATCAGAGGAGGCTCTAATACCATGTGAGAAAGCAGAGTTACAACATTGGAATGTGTGCACAAGAGGAAGGAGATAGCTCAAAGTACAAGAACAACATCTTGTTTACTAAGTTGCTTACAAGTACAACTTGGGTATACTCTCCCACACTTGATAGTGACCCATAGGCTGTTTATGTAGTCTCTGCCAAGCTGGGGTTAGGGTTTCCCCTACCCCTAAGGCTATTCACACCCATCTGCCCTTATGCACCCTTTCTTACAATGGGTTCCTATGCCTATCTTCTAACACATCTCTGCTTGGCATTTGTCATAATTTGGCAACCTTTTCACTCCCATTGGAGGCGTAAGGCATACTATTGCTGTAAGAATGAAGAGGTAGAGTTTACAAGACTCATGAGCTCTTCAAGATCTTGGATTGGTGCAGAGCCGGTAGGATTTTTGTATCAGGTCAGCATCTTGCCAACGATTCACCGCTAGTGATAAGCTCATCTACAACCTTGGGGAATTTGATGGTCATGAGCTCGTACTCTTCCCATGTGCATGGTAAAGCACAGACTTCAGAAGCAAGTGGCTCATCAAGAAAGCCAAGGTCGAGCCGCTCATAACTTTGGGTGAAGGTTGTGAATGTGTTGTCCAACATTTTAATGTAAGTAACCAAGGCATCACCTGAATTGGCAGCAAGGTCCTTGGCCATAGCAAGAAATGAGTGTTGCTCATATGAAGGCGTAAGACTTGCTAGTGGCTACGGTGGAATAGAAGTAGATGGATGCGTTAGCGATGATGTTCCGCTAGACTACTCCTTGGGATGAGCATCCACTTTGAAGGTTATTTGTGTGTCCTACATCTTGGAAGACATGCGAACTTCATCGTGAGTTTCTTTGAGCATGCAAGAGTTGATCGCATTAGATGATTGTGGGACATCTAGCTGCTACATAAGTTGATGGGTTTGTGAGATCTCGAGAGACATAGTGGGTTCAGGCTACACGAGTCTGATTGGTTGAGTCTTTAGAGACTTTGCTCTAGCATCAGTAGTGGCTGGTTTAGAGCCAACGGGTTGCATCTTTGGCCGATAGATGGGCTTAGGTTTTGGGGCTTTGGCCTTTGTTATTGTCATAGATTTGACAGCTTGGGTCTTAGGTATGGATGGTTGTTTAGTAACCATGCTGCTTGAAGTAGGTGTGGCCACAAGATGTGTAAGGGGTTTGTTCTTAAGGACTGTTGTCTTGGGCAGGCAGATCTAGCTGTTGCCCTCATAGTATCCTTGAGCACGTAATAGGGTTATGGGGACCCATCGCGGCTTGAGGGTGCGTTTATAGCTTTGGCATCTAGTCTGCTTTCTAGGCTTTGCATGAGGGTTCCTAGGTCTGCAGGGTCACATTTTCTTATTGTGGGAAGGCTTGTTTAGGTACCCATTGAAATGTAGGTTTCTTAACCTTAGGAGTGGGTTTGGTGGGGTGGTGTTTTGTGGGTTGAGTGGGGTGTGACACATCACGACCCCCCTCCTTAGCCTTAGGCATGGTCTTCTCTATTGGTGGAGTGGCAGTCTTGGAGGGATCCGCACTGCCCTTACTGAAAGTTGTCACGATGTGCACATTTCCTATGGCAAGGTGGATACGATGCAGGTCATAATTAATGCAACAATGCGGTTGTTTTTTGAAAGTGCGCCCTAGCAGTGACGTCTTGCTTGCCTCCTTTGTGTTGGGCAACACATAGAATATGATTGGCAAACTTTCAAACTCAATAGAGGCAACGACTTTGCACTTCCCAAGGAGTGCATAGGATTCACCCGCAAATGGGCTAAGTTTAGTGTTAGCTGGTTGCAATTGGGGTTGACCAATGAGGGTCCAATGAGCATGGGCTAGGATATTGACGTCAGCTCCCTCATCTATCAAAGCATCAAAAGAATGTGTCTTTTGGGATGTGGTCATGATTTGTAAATAAGCTGGAGCAATAGCTTCCTCATCGTCCTCTATCTCAGTGATGGTTGCGGGGCAGACATTGACAGGGGCCTCTATCATAGGGGGCTCATGTAAAGGATGTGTGGGAGGGTAGTACTTCATGCGACTACCATTGAAAAATCCTATGCCCTCGCCTTCCGGTGTTTCAAGTTTGACATTGCCCATCCTACTAATGGCACACACAAATTAGAGCATGGGTGGCAATGAGTCTAGTTTCAGTGAGGCGCGCCAACTCGATAAGATGGTTAGTCCAAGCCTCTTTCCCTTCCCAATGCTCCTGCACCACTTTCCTCAAGCCATTTGTCCCGGTAGGATAGCCTCAGTTCCGTATGTCAGCTTGAAGGGCATTTGTCCCACAGTCGTTTTTTAGGCTATTCAATAGGCCCATAAAGCTACCATGAGCTTGTTATTCTAGTTGCTTCAAGAAGTGGAAACCACCTTTGTGAGCACGTTGACTAGGATCTTATTCGTTGATTCTACTTAGACATTGGCTTGGGGATAGTATGGTGAAGACTTCCTATGGATGATCAAGAAGGTTGAGAGCAGGTGGGCAATCACCTCATTGATGAAGTGGGTACCCTGGTCACTCACTATCTCAATAGGGCAACCAAATCTCGAGATGACCTACTCCCATAAGAACTTCGCTGTGGTCCTTGCGTCGTTCTTCCTTGTGGCCCTTGCTTCAGCCCATTTTTTCAAATATTAAGTTGCTATTACGATGATATATCGAGCCTATGAATATTGGCCACAGGACTAATGGGTCCAATGAAGTCAATGTCCCATTTCTCGAAAGGTTGTCGTGCTATGACAGGGGTCAATTCCATTTTTTCCTTCTGCGTGGGGACCTTGGTCCTTTGGCACTCATCACAGTGCTTGAAAAATCTAGCTGTGTCACAGAATAGCATGGACCACCACAGTTGAGACTGCAGCACCTTGCGGGCTGTCGTGTCTCCATTGAAATGCCCCCTTGCGATTCTAGCATGTGCCTCTCTCAACATGTCGTGCATCTCATGTTCACACACACACCTGTGTAGCAACCTGTCTTGCCCTAACCTATAGAGTTGGCCAACAATCTGTTGATAGGGTTGGGACTTCACAATAGGCCTCCTATGCTTGGCCTTCTCGATAGGTCTCTCAAGAAGACCGTTTTCAAGCACGTGGATGACATCGTCTACCCATTATGGCATTAAATCAATCTTGAATAATTCCTTGTCACTAGACAAGCCAAAGAGATGCGCATCTGGAAGGTCATCCATTATGCCTTGTCCAGCGGCTTCACCTGTGGGTATGCAGGACATGTGATCTCCCATGTAATGTTGTTTTTCTTTGTATACAACCACAGAGAAGTCAAACTCTAGAAGAATCAATAACCATCATGCAATGCATCCTGTAGCTCAAGGCTTGTTCACTAGATAGAGCAATGCTTGATGGTCAACAAGAAAGGTGAAGGGTGTGGCCAAAAGATAATGTCTAAATTTCTTAATGGCAAACACCATGGCCAGCCCCTCCCTTTCCGTAGTGGAATAGTTCATTTCCGTGTCAGTGAGCTGCCTGCTAGCAAAGCTCACTGGGTAATCAAGGTTGTGTTCATCAGGTTGGCGCAGAAGAGCTCCAATGGCAAACTTAGATGCATCTATATGCACATGGAACGTTCTAGTCCAATCTGGGGCTCGTAAGATGGGTGTGGTGGTAAGAGCCTTTTTCAATTCTTCGTAAGCACATTGGCATTCTTTGGCCCACTCAAATACAATTAGTAGCTTGTACAATGGTCTTGCAATTAGTGCATAATTCAGTACAAAGTGTCGATAGTACCCTATGTGACCTAAGAAGCATTGAACACCATTATAATTGTTGGGTCCCTTCGAGAAATCAGTGGGGATGCCATTCTTGGACACCACATGCCCTAGGATGCATCCGTGTTTCACCCAAAATTGGCACTTTAGGGGGTTCAATGAGAGATTATAAAGTCGACACCACTCAAAGACTACCCATAGTTTCTCTAAGTGTTCCGCCCAGCTAGAGTGTATGCGTAGATCATCCACAAACACCTCTAGCTCACATCTGAGCATGTCTTTGAAGATCGTGCACATCAGGCGTTGGAAGGTTGCGGACGTGTTCATTAGCCCAAAGGACATAACAATGAAGGCGAACACCTCTCACTCTGTAGCAAAGGAAATCTTGTGCCTGTCGTCGGGGTGTACTCGCACTTGATTGTAGCCCGAGAAGCCGTCCGGAAAACTGTAGGCTTCTTTACCTGCCACCCTCTCAAGCATGTGCTCAATGTATGGCGATGGGTAGTTATCTCTCTCGTAGCGGCATTGACTTTCTTGTAGTTGACAGACACTTGGACCTTTCCATTTTTCTTCATAACGATCACTATTGATGATACCCAATCCACGTGCTCTATTTCGTGGATGAATCCTACTCTCATGAGTTTAACAATCTCATGTTTTACTTCATGGGCATGCTTTGGATTCATGGGGTAAGGGCATTGTTTTACAAGGATAGCGTCAAGGACCATAGGGATGTTGTGGGTCACAACCCTGGGGTCTACTCCCTTAAGTTCATCTAGAGACTAGGTAAACACGTCCATGTACTCTCATAGGAGAGCAACAAGGCTAGCCTCCTCATCCTTGGTCAGGTTGTCTGCTATGAATATAGGTCGAGGCTTCTCACCTTCCCTTGCCAGGTTGAACTCCTTGACCTTGGTGGGTCCTTCAATAGGCTCGCTGGTGGCCCTGCCTCTTTGCTCTTAGCAAGACCACCACTCTGTCACCCTTCTTGAACTTAGTGAAGCATTTGGGTAGGTCCTGTTGTGGTTTCTTCTGTCGTTCTACATTTGACTCTTTTGTTTGTTTCTTTCTTTCCTCCTTTAGCCAATTGTGCCTTAGGTGGACCAGCAACTCCCCCTGGTGCATTTGGTTTTGGATGGCATGGGTATTTCAGGGTCTCTCTCCATACTAACTTTAGACTCCAAGTTGAACTCATTGCCCTTACTAGAGGAAGGAGTCTCCCCAGGTGGTCGTAGTTCAATAGGTGCGTCTATCCTAAACATGGGTACCACTGGTGGTTGGGCAATTCCAGCCTGCTCATAATCCACTGCCCCTATGCATTGCAACCAAGAGCGATCGCAATCCAATCTCATAACTCCTCTCTTGATCTCATATGCATTCCTTTCTCGGGGCCTAGAGTCAGCTCTTATATGCTCTATCACCCTTCAATCAGTATTGTACTCCATGGTATCCATTTCCTCCTCACTCTCCTCATTGATGGAGGAACAATCCTCATATGCATTGTCAAAACCATCACTCCCTGACTACTCATCGTCTCATGGGTCCTCCTTTCTAGCCTCTTTCTCTTCGGTGACTAGAGCCCAATTTTATAGCAAGTTCAGGTCGTGAACTTTGGTCCATTTCCACTTATGCTCACCCAGGAGGTCTCTAAGGGGCAAGAGATTAGTGGAAGGATTGCCCCCCAATCTTCATGTCAAATACTCTAGGGTCTCATGGAGTTCTAGCTTATTATTTGTGACATGGAAAGTGACAGGTTTGGGCTGACCACATGCACTCCTTGCCATCATGCAAAGTGGTACTGAGTGTTCCTCATCTAGCATGCACCTGGCTTGTGCAGCTTGCTTATAATCTTCCTGATCGTCTGAGAATGGGAGATCGATGGTTGCAAGGACATGCATCCAATCTCGCTAATCCTCAGGGCAGGGGATATACTTGGTCAGCGACCCATACGATGTGGTTGGTTGCGTGTCACCCCTCAATGTGGTTGAGATGGCATCTAGATCAACATGTGTTGTCTTCTAGGTATCCATCTCCACCCTTACTGCTTCCTTCCAATTCCCTAAGAAGATTAGACCGTTGCCCTAGTCCTCGATGATTCCTGCATTCCTCATCCATAGTTGGCCTAGCAGGATGTCGTAGTCCACTCCCTTCATAACAATGAAGTGTACAGAGAACTGGACACCTGCAATCTTCACTGGCCAATTCTTTAAAAATACAAACGACCTTACCTTCATTCCATTTGCTAGTGTGACATTGAACCTAGCAGTCTTGACGGGAGGGTTTCCCCAGGCTTGCAAGACTGTGTGGCTCAAGACACTAACCCCTGCGTCTGTGTCTACGGTTCCTTTCCATGTCAAGTCTCCAAGGGCCAGGATAGGTAGCAGAACATGCATCTTGGTGCCCTCCCAAAAAGCATTTACATGTAGAGATTTAGGCACTGAGTGCAGCGTCAAGCTCGGTATCTATGTGACTACATCATGCTCATGCAAGTCAATAGCAATCTTCTTAGTTGGTTCCTCCACCCAGTGCTTCAGTTCGAGCCAAAGCGTCGGATGCTGCCTGAGCAGGTCTCCTAGACTCAGGGTTACTGAGGTGGTTACTAATGTCATGAGGAGGTTACTCATCATTTGGCTCTCCTCCATTCCCACACCTTTAGGCCATTGGCCTTGGTTGTTTTACTAGCCCGTGGCCCCTAAGCTTCTCTTGGGTGGTGGAGCCCATGGCATAGGTGCATCTCTTGACCTTGGTCGAGAGTGTGAGATTGGGGCGCTCACACTAGAGAAGTCCTCAGTTCCATCTTCTATGATGGCCTCAACATCCTTCAGCTTCTTGTGGGCTTCCTTTACCCACTCCCTGACCTTTTCAATCACTTCTAATTGGCGCTTCGGACAGGGGTACTCCCCTACCTTAGCACTCTCTTTCTCTGATGTTTTCGGAGCGGTGGTCTCAGCCTTAGCATCAGTTACCTTCCTGCACTCACTAGCGTCGTCTCTCTGTTGGTTTTGAGAGTGATCTTAGAGTTGGTTTTTTTATTTCTCCGCCTACGACTCTTCTTCCCTATTGAGGCAATGTCTAGGTTGCTAGGCCCAAGCAGTGATATGCCGGCCTGCCGCATTTGTGCACGTGTCATGACATGCAGCGGGATGGGCGTATCCTTGCTATCGAATGTCTCAATGCTAAACAATCCCAAAGGTATTGATGGTACATTGCCTGAGCTTGAGGACGGCTTTTGTCTAGGGCATTCCCTGAAGAGATGGGTGATGCCGCACTCGGCACACCTGAGATCAGCTCTCTCCTTATTAGTCTTGTGAGCTCTCATAGAGACATGGCTTTTTCTTTTGCCCCACAACCATAGGCAAATGCAAGGTCTCCAAATTTCAAGCACAAAGTGATAGCAGATACCTTGTGGTTGGATCACCAATACATATATATGTGAACTTATCAAAGAAATTCACAATAGAAAGGAGCTGTCTTTCCAAAGAAGACTACTTAGTCCTCATGTTGTGGGACTAATGAAGACTTGTGCAAAGCAAAGGGATCTATTGAAGGGCACAAAGCTACATGAGGACATTTGTAAACAGGGGTTTCTTGAAAGAAGCCCCTATGTTGCAAGCACTTTAATAACTATGTGTGCTAAATGTGGTGCTCTTGCAAAAGCACATCAAGAGTTTGACAAACATATTGTTCATGAATCATGATGTATTCTCTTAGACTGCACTGATTGCAAGAAATGTGAAAAAGGGTCACGTTGATGAAGCTCTAAAATGCTTTGATAAGATGCGGCTTATTTGTGCATTGAAAGCATGTGCTAGTGTAGGAGCACTTGTTAAAGGTGAACAAATTCATAATGAGATTGTCAAATTAAGGTTATTGGAGAAATATAACATTTATGGCAATGCTTTGGTGAATGTGTATGCCAAGTGTAGCACATTGGGAAAAGAACAAGGAGTGTTGGATGAGCTTCTTGTCCAAGATGTAGTCACTTGGAACAGACTAATGTAGGGTATGCATAGCATGGCCAAGGCAAGCACACATTGAGATGTTTCGATACGACACAATATAAGGGGCATTATCCCACTATAGCAATGACCTTTATTTTTTACTTGAAAGCATGTGCCAATGTAGGTGCACAATATAAGGGATGTTCAAGTCAAGCAATTGGAAAGCACAACCTTTAGTGAGCTTTAATGTGAGGTTTGTTGTCGTGATGCAAGAGGGTAGCCGCCACTTTTACTCATGCCCCCCCCCCCCCGGGCCCCCTCCTTCCCTCTCTTTCATTGGGCCTTTTTTTTGCATGGCAGGTCAAGGCCAAATAGGCATTGGGATCGGGCTCTCCTCTAGTTCCTCTCTCTCTCTCTCTCTCTCTCTCTCTCTCTCTCTCTCTCTCGGATGTTCGCCATAGTCTCTTCCAATCATCTTGACTCCTCTCCCAATCGTCGAGCAACATCCTGTGCCTCTTCTAATCGTCGAGTAGCTTAGTTTGCCTCTTCTAGTCACCATAGCTTGCAACAGCCTGTGCCTCATCCCTCTTCCAATCGCTAGTGCTGCTTGATGCCTCTTCTAGCCTGTGCCTTGGCCCTCTTCCAATCACCAATCACCCTCTTCCAGTCGCTCTAGTCACCTCGGCCCTCTTCCACTCACCAGCTCACTCTAGTCGCTAGTCACCAGTCGCCAATTGCCTCGGTCCTCTTCCAGTCGCCATCTCACTGCAGTCGCCAGTCGTTGCTAGTTGCTGTGCCAATTGCCAATCGTCGCTAGTTGCTAGTGCTAGTCACCAGCTCACTATAGTCTCCTGTCGCAAGTCGCCACAGTGCAGTGCTGTTCGACACCTCTTCCAGCCACAGCGCCTCGGCCCTCTTCTAGTTGTCATAATAGTGGCCATAGCCTGCAATAGCCCCTGCGCCTCCTCTAATTAGCCATAGCTTGTGCCTCTTCCAATCGTCCTCTCCTTGAAAACGAGCAGGTGCTAGTCTCTAGGCTTCTCTCTCTCTCTCTCTCTCTCTGTCTCTCTTTGGTTTTTTCTTAGTTTGTGCCTCAAAGGCCATGATTATTTATTGTTTTATCTAGTAGTAATCGCTGATTGCCTCTTCTTGCACACGTGCAATTTGGCTCAGTGACTTGTCAAATTATACAAACATTGAAGCATGCTTAGGTGATTAGTTTTTTTGCCCTTATATTGAGCATTTTGTATATTATACATTTAAGTAGCTATAAACTTGCTGGTCATCACAGAGCCAAGATGGAAGCAAAATCTAGCTGCAATAGATGACCATGTAGAAAAAGGAGTCGTCAGCAAGCACAAGAGGCAAGTCAAGTGTTTTCCTTATTGATGATTGTTTGTCCTTTTGCCACACCCTTAACTGGATTCTGGCTACTGAGTTGCATGCTCGAGATTTTATTTCACCATTCTTGTACTTTTGATTATGTGTACATTGCCAATTTGCTATTCAACTACATGCTCGGTACTCCTAGTTTGAGATACACTCAATTGTTTGATATGCAGAGGTCATTATTTGTGTATAGGACTATATGTAGTTGAAATTTGATGCTTTTATCAATAGTACATGTGAGTAAACATTGACATCTTCCATTCTATGCATTCTAAATCATGAATTACAAGTGCACATCTCATGTTAGGGCCATAATGTATATCTCAAAGCTAAATGCAGTTTGTGTCTTGTATATGTGATCATAATCTAGTTGAATACAAAACTTATTTTACCAAGGTTAGATAATTGTTAGATTTGAATATACTAACAAATGTAAAGATAGGAAAGGAATGTGGGAAGCTTCATGATGCCTACAGAGGACTACTAAATTGACTATTGTTTTGTTTTGGGTATCTAGGCTCATGAAGTATATAAAATGAGGCAAGCAGCACAGAGGAGACTGGATGTCAATGTTGCTACAGAGGTGATCCATTTGAAGGATCTAGATTTTTTTCCATCCTTAATGACGAAGGGCTAATAAAAAATTGTAGTTTGCTAGATGCAAAAGCTAGTGTTTATGCAATCTTCGATAATGAGAAAACGCTACACTACATTGGTATCTCAAAAGGCAGGTGTGCAATGTTCCATAAAATCTCATCAATTGTGCTTTGATTTCTCAGCTTGATATTTGTAGGATTTATTACATGGATGTTCAACCATAGGCTTTTCTAGGATCCTAATTCCTAGGTAAGAAAATAAGGAAAAGTATAGTCCATGTGTATGATGGCTCTAGTAAAAGTGTTATCTTCCCCATGAAATAATGGTGGTTTTGACATTTGGCTCTTGACTTTTCATTTTTTATGATCTAGATGAATGTTAGATTATTTGCTTGTCACACTTATTTTGTAACTTTTTCAAGGTTGCATGGAACACTTAATGATATTCTCTTTCTACTTTTGATGGTTTCTTCTTTTTCTTCAACATGTATGAGAAATCTTAATAAAGAGACTAGATGCCAAAGAATAAAATAGCTACGCATACAAAGTCCAAAGGCATCCCATGAAAGTGTGACATGTCAATGGAAGCATGAATTCAATATACCTTTATAGAAGGAAGAGTTGGTTGCTTCATTATATGTATACAAAGACCATACGCCTTATGTCTAAATCAAGTAGTTGCACAAGTGAGGATGTGCCAATCTTTAAATTGTGCATCGTGACATTGTTTAGCAAGCCCAAAGCCATATAATCATGAACCTCACCTTATCTATGAGGAACATTTTGACTAGTCTAAAAATATTTAGCTAGAATATATATATATATATATATATATATATATATATATATCCTTTCTAGGATTTGTGTTTTGGGTGTGACTTGTATTTGGGTGTGACTCGCTTAGGTGGATTGTAGCTTACACTTTTTGCATGTGGGAGCTCTCGCTCAATTGCCAAGACCCACTGACCACTTATTGCTTCAAGCATTCCAAGCTGAGCAATAATGGCTACCTCTCACATAGGCGATGCGCCATCCATATCTACGGGTGTAGTGAGCTTACCTCCATGCCGATCAAGTTACCTCCTCTCCTGCACACTCTGGTAGCTCTACGATCCAAGTGCAAGCTTCAAGCAAGCTCCATCCTCAAGCTCCACGCTCCAAGCTCCATTGGCGCGAGCAAGAGAAGAGAAGAGAAGAGAAGAGAAGAGAAGATGGAGAGCTTCTCCTCCCCGGTCCCTCACCCTCACACACTCACTCCCTCACACTCTCACACTCCCTCTCTCAAGCACAAGCTCAAGCAAGCAAGAAGAAGAAGAGAGCTCCTTTTGGCCACACACAAGAATGAGCTTCTCATTCACTTTTCAACTTTATATACAAAACCCTAAATCCCTTTTGGGCGGTCATCCACTTATCTCCTTTTTTACATGGCCGGCCGTGGCCTAGGCCCTTTTTCCCATTGCCCTCGTATTTTCCTAGCTTCCTTCCTACTGCCCATCTACCTTTACAAATTGTACGGGTGAGAGCCCAATGCTCTTTAAATTAAATCATGATGCACTTATGCTCTTTTGCAAAAGTATTGACTTGCGTTTTTTCTTGTGCACCTTTTTCCTTTATTTAGGACTTTTTTGCACTTCTTGTGTTTCCAGATTCTTCCTGGTGCGCCTCGTCTTCTGTTTCACTTTTGCCTTGGCCTTGTCTTCTGCTTTAGATTTTTCAGCTTTTCCGCCTTGTTCGTTTGGGGGTTAACATTATCGCCCTCCTAGACGAGTGCCAATTCCATGGCACTCACCGTTGTAGATAGTAGGCTTTGACATGCATCAAAGACGTGGGTGGAAGGGAATGTTGTGGTTGGCCTTGGACGAGTTTTAATGGTGGTGTGGATGAAGGTGGTTGGTGGCACTTTGTTGGCCTGATTGGTTGGTGATAGGGTTGTTAAAGTTGGGGATAGGGATGGCTTTTGTTGGGAGTTGCACTCATCACAAGTGTTGATGTTCTGGGGATTCTGCAGCAGCTGATGATTCTTGGTGGGCTTGCATGATGATGAAGGATAAGAATTCAGAGTTGAGTGTTGATGAAGGGTGAATGACACTTTCATGGGAGTCTTCAATACCTACACTTGAAAACCTCTCATATGTGGTCTCTTTCTCAAGGTAGTGCTAGTCTTCTTTATCGTGCACAAGATGTAGTTCAATTAGTTTGGGAGATAGGTTGAACTCTAAGCAAGCTGAGAGTATTGTCCTGCACTTGAGGACCCAAACTATGTATATATTTTGGTGCAGATATTATGTGAGTGCTTGTGCATACTCAGATATTACATAGTTAGAAGACCGCGGGCTAGTTCCTTGTAACAATGTGTGGATGAAGCAAAGTTGTCCATGTTGAGGAGAAGTACACAAGAAGGTGTATGAGATATCCTTTGCGTTGTGACAGCACGATGTAGCATAATTGATCTCATTGACACCGAACATTCGGTAGCTAGTAGCTATTGGGCTGCTGGAGGAGTAGTGTGTACTTTTCATGGCCATTCGTGCAGTTCTTACCACGATCGATTGTAATGATACTAAGGCGGAGTGCAAAAAGGAATCGTGTCAATGGGTCAGGGGTGATAGGTCTAACCATAGGCGAGACAAGCTTCCTAGGTATGTCTTGTCCTTGATGTGCCCCCCTGAACAATTGTGGGGGATGTGCAGAGGGTTAGGGGACTAGGGATGGAGCCAGCCGATCAAGGTCACTGGGCGTACCTAATTTGAGGACCCCTAGGTGTCGTACTCTGATTGTGAGTGCTTTTTTTTCTTTTCTTTTTCTTTTTCTTTCTCTTTTTCTGCTTTCCTTTTCTTTCCCCCTTTAAAAAAAAAAAGAATAACATGAGTACAACCATTGCAATATGTTGAGGCTATCAGCCTTTCAATTGGATTGGGAAATGTCGAGATTCAAAGGCTGTGAAAATGGATGTTACAGCGATGATTGTGTCTAAGCCTCGTTGTTAGAGGAACAGTTGTTGAGATGGGGAGACACATTGGAGATTTTGCAAAACCTCCTTGTCACATGTGATATTGGTACAATTGAGGTTACAGCTGCCGTGAGTGCTAGGTGTAGAGTTTGACCCAGAAAGAGAGAGTGGCCACTAATCATGCTTTGGTCCATGCAATGTGGGCGATCGGCAAGGGCGATTTTTGCTTTTGGCGGTGAGGCTTCATCATGGCTCCTTGTGAGATTGCTGGTCTTGTGGTGACTTGGGCATTGAACACTCTCATATAAGGACATGTGTCGTCCTGCATTCACTTGACTCTTCGTGAGAGTATATGCAAGTCACATGCATCAATTATAATGACAGATGCAACACAAAAAGATATTACTTTGTCAAAATCCTATGGTGCTGACTATGATGCATATCCTTGGCGCTTGTTAAAGACGCGACATATATTATTAGTAGGTAAGGGAGGTTTATATAGTTGGGGAGCTTGCCCCTTTAACCACTTAAGGACAAAAAGTCATGACAAAATGGCATTTGGCAAGCAGCTTATACACATAGGGCCTATTCTATTTGTATGAGGCGTGGTGAATTTGGGTGATCAAATGACTGGGGCTGTGTCGATGCAGGACTCCCATTAGGCCAGGAAGGGAAGATATTGGCCGGGACCCGAATGGTGTAGTCCCTGGCCACAGCTGTTTCAAAAATGCTTTTAAACAATTCATCAAATTCACGCTTGTCTCTAGTTGCCTTCTCCTATTTCGAGCACTTGGTGCCCAAGCAAGCATCTGGTGGAGCACCTACACGGCCGGGGTTGCCACCCCCTGGGCATTTCCTTGAGCCTTTGTCCTCTTGGCTTGGGGAGTTTTCGGCCTGTGTCCTGGGCGGTGTCGCTTGGGGCCTCTTTTCGGCACGTACCTCTTTAGAGTAGGCATGTAGCATTCTAGTGGAGGTGCTAGTGCCTTATGTTCCCTCCGATGGCGGAGAGCTTCCTTGCATACCAATTGCGTTATGTGCTCTAAGATGGATACTATGGGGAGAGTCCAAAATGTGAACCAAGGTTAGACTTTGAGGTTGGATAGAATTATTTGCATGAAATGGATTAAACAGTGGATTATCAAGCGCATATGATGAGGAGGGGTGAGGTGAGGTATGCAGTTTTTGTTGTATAGGGATGGCCCCCATGATGATATTCGTCTTGCTTCAACTATAGGGCGTATTCCAGCCATTAGCATATCTTGGCTTATGCTAAGTTGCGTGGACTGGTTGTGATGGAGTGGAGCAAGGCTCCCCAAAAGGATAGACCGAAAAGGGGAAAGGTGTATAGAAGGGGACGACCCCCCGTCCACGCCGTTAGAGATTGTTGGTCACGGCTTCCTATGGCGGTAATGAGGGTTGCATGCCCTCCACCTAGAGGCGGGAATGGTCACACGACTTCTAAACATGTAATGAGAGGAGGACTTGAGGAGCTCAGCCTGTCAAACCCAAGTCTTCTCCCTGCGCTTGACTATCATTGCTTGTGTGTGTTGATATTATCTATACAGGGTCACAAAACTCATTGTTTATTTATGTACATATTTACAAATCCATGTCACTTTGTGAGGATAAAAACCAATTATAGAACTCAAGATTGTATTGGAGTGTGGCACACACATCTAGTACTCGTGGCAGCTTACTCAATAACAATAGATATTTTGCAACATTGAGTAGCATGATACCTTGTCCGAGTCTACTGGCAACATATAACTCCTCCTCAGTGAGAACCTTATCAACCAGAGAGTTCTCTTGGCTAGTTCCGGCTAAGTCCATACCCCGAATGACAGTCAGTACTCGAAAAGAAGTCAGTGCCACATAGGTTGGGTCACCGTCATAATTTGGACTCCCAATTTGGCCATTATAACACGATTTTCAAACTAAAATTTTTCAAAATGACTTCAACCCTCTGATTGTCTCTTTAGTTGCTCTATCTCTAAGAGATTTGGTTGACAAAGCACTTCATTGAATGTCATAGTTAAGCGTAGATCGTCGGCTTCCTTGTCAGAGATGAGTCGCATGCATTCATGCAAGAGCATGTCATAGTGCTCATCAAGATGTTCTTGCTCTTCCTAGGATAGGGAAAATGGTAGGTATTCTTTCAGTTGTTCCCTAACGAATGTGCCCATGTCTGCTAGGATGTAGACACATGTGAACACTTTGAGCTTAGCATCCAACTCAGTTAAGCATTTTGCGACACTTCTATGTTCAATGAGGGCTTGCTCGATTGCTATCTCATGCAAGGTTCTAGGAGTTTCCCTAGGCTTTATCATGGCTGGGGGCTCAGGCCTAGATGAGCAAGATTGGTCAACGCTAGGATTGCTTATCCTCTCTTGGTTTCCATGTTTCTCCCGAGGCCTTGCTACTATTGTGTCATGGTTCTCCTTGGATGTGATTGGTATACTCTTGTCACCCTGTTGTGACAGTGTTGTATCTACTTTTGATTGGTCAATGCGAGTTCTATTGTTGGTGGGTTGAGTGTTGCAAGCAACCATTAATGGTAATGGTTACTTTGATTTTTTAGAGCACATGGATGTGTCTAAGGTTTCACCGCTACTAGGAGAGATGGCAATGGGTTCATTCATGGGTGGATTCAATGCTTTATTCCTTAGCTCTTCGGTACTCTTGGTCTCAATCTTCTTGGGGTCTACAACCGGTTGCAACTGTTGTTGATGTTTTCGTTGCTTTCTCTTCTCTTTCTTAGGCAATCAAGGTGTATCCTTGGAAGACTCGGGACCTTGAACTAGGTCAATCATCCATGTGCTTGGTTGGACCTCAGCATTCTCTTTCTCTAGTGTGTCCTCATGGGGCATAGCTACGGCCTGTTGAACAGCCCTGCTAGGTTATGAGGGTACAACTGCCTCTCTTTTTGGAGAGTGTAGCTCTTTAGCTAATTCCCCTCTGTTTAGCTCCTCAAGCCTAGGCTTTAGGTGCTTTGGAAGTGTTAGAGTTGTCAAGGATGTTGGTTGCGACACCTCCTCCACAGGTGAATGGCTAAGGACAAATTTCGCAAGGGGCATTGTCACGGCCAAGGGTTGCGACTACTGTGATCCCTAATTGGAAGTAGTAGTAGCTAGTTTAGTGGATTGGCTACTATTGGTGGATTGCGGTGTCAAGTCCTTAGGTCGATCAGAAGTGGTCGTGTCTTTTGTTGCCCTTTGAGCATTCACTTTTGTAGATCAAGCATCAGTTGATCTAGTCACATTAGGTTGCACAGACATATCATTGGGCCAAGAGCTACGGGTGGTGTCATGTCCCACCTCTTGGACATCTGGAAGCTTAGATGGAGATAGAGGTTGGGATTGAGCAGCTGCACTTGATGGCTCCTGTTGTGATTCCTGTGTCCGTTTAGGGAAAGAGGGTGTAGGAGATCTGGGACTCTTACGTGGACTTGGCATTGGCTGAAAGATTTGCTCGCGGCTGTTCCATTTGGTTTGTTGAGCAATCAGCCTTCTTATGAGCAACGTTGTGCCTATGGTGCTCATGATCCCCTTGGGAAGTCAAAAGCTCCTTTAGCACTAGTGGTCTTTGTACATGCTTAATGGTTACATTTGACATCTGTGTATTAAGCATGCTAGGCTCTTCCTTTCTAATACTCATGTTTGGTTTCTTGTCTCGAGACTTGGATTTTCTCTTAGATTTCCTCCTGTGCTTCTTCGCTTTTGATACAATCTGGCCTTCAGCTGATAGAGGTGGTTGAGAAAGGGGTTTTGGTACCCAAATCCATCGGTTACTTGCGTAATACCCATGAGCACGTAGTGACACTTTGGATATCCATCACGGTGTTGTGCTAGCTCTCCATCGGTACCTTCGTTTATAAGGCTTGGGCTTCTTTTGTGATCTTCTACGATGTTTGTAAGTCCAAAGCCTACCCTTGGCATTGTCTCCTGACTTTCTTGTTTCTAGCCTGGCCTCACTCACTGGTTCTCTCTATTCAATCTGTGCTTGTAGCAACTCTTTCAACAAGTCCTTGCTCTTAACACTAGGCTTGTTTGACATGTCGGAATGTTCCTTGTCTTTCCCTCGAGGTTTGATGAGGCCACCCTTACTAAAGGTTGTGATTATCCTCACACCCGGTAGTAGCATCAAGTGTATCCTTTGTGCAACATAGTCGGCCTCACACTGGGTTGCCCTTTTGAAGGGTTGTCCAAGGAGAGTTTCCTTTCCACAACTAGCACTGTTTGGAGGAACGTGGAATAGGACAGGCAAGCTTTCAGTTTCAATAATTACAAGGATTTTGCACTTTCCTATGAGTGTTTGTAGGTGTCCCCCATAAGGACTAAGAGTTGCATTAGTCGATGTGAGCTCTGGTTGGCCTAATAGGGTCCATGCTTCATAGGTCAAGATATTAAAATCTGCCCCTTCATTGATGAGAGTATCGACATAGTGCTCCCTTTTTGCAGTGAGTTTGACCCTAAGATAAGTAGGCGGTACTATGTCTTCATCTTTCGGGTCTTGGCTTATAAATTTGAGCCTTCTAAAAAATTCCCTTGAGTCCCTAGCTACACGACTAGATGTGGATTCTCCACTGATGTCTTGGATCATCAGTGCAGTGCTACTCAAGGTGCATCTATTGTCAGGAATGTCATGTCTAGTCATCCTTGGAGTTGTAGCTTGATGTTGTTCCATTCCACTCTGACTAGATGCAATTTGAATGTAACCTAGAAGTGTTTTTGTGGTGTGGCCTTTTTGCCCTTGTTGGCTAGATTGGCCCATTGATGTTGTAGGGTCTCTGTTTGTCTTTGTTTGGGTATGGGCTTTTGGTTGTTGTTTTGCAAGTGAGAATTTATGCTTGTGCAAAGCCATTACTACGCTAGGATCTAATTTGGAGGACCTATCATGGCGCACGTTTTCTCTCAAGCCTACTTAGAGGAGGTGCAGAGGGGGCAGAGCCACCTTTGCGGGGATTCGGGGGGGTAGTCACCCCAGCCTCTAGGGCCATTACGATAACCACCATGTGCGATTTGAAGGACCGTTCGTAGGTCGGCAAGTGAGTGTCTTTTGAAAAGTATGTCACAATTGACTTGGCATTGTGTCGTGAACTCGACATAGATTTGTCATTTTTATTGTAACACCCTCCCTTTTCCCTTGGGTATGGATGGGCACTTAGTCGTGAATTCAGCTAGATAGTGTCGTGATGGGCTATAAATGAATAAATAAGTGATCATGGGCATTTGGTCATGTTTTTAGCTACATAATGTCCTGACACACTAGTTATTTGGTGTTGCTTTGATGGGATGAGCATTTAGGTCGTATACTCAACCATAAAGTATCCTCACGTGTGTAGATCTTTAAAAATCTAACAATCTTTTTGTGTATTTATGCTTTTATGAGCAAACAACTTGATGCAATCTATGTTGCATCTTCATTGTTCAATGTCTAAATGATATCATGTAATTTTAACTCAATTGAAGTCTATATATACAACACTAGTATAACCGAAGATTGATATCATGTAGTTATGTTTTTAATCAAGGATTGTATATCAAATGTTTATATTCAAGTGATGCAATCTAACTTACGATTGGGAGGCAAGGTCTTGGGTGCCATGCTTATATGAATTTTTTCCTTTGTCACAAACTGGGGGAAATTGGCCTTGTTGAGATGGCTCTTAATGTTGCCAAAGCACTTCGCATTTGCTTGATAGAGGTCATATCGTCTAGTACAAAAGAGCAAATATTATTCATTAATAGCAACGATGTTGCATTTGTCAACTTTTGCAATTGAGCATGTATAGCTATGCATGCCTTGTTGCAACAACAAGGGCTTTCACACTTAGTTACTGATGCAGTCATCATGGATCCTGAGAAAAACTTGCATCTTTGTCGCACATTGCTCAGAAACACACCTAAGATGCTTGAAGATCTTAGGGAGTTAGCACCATCATTTGTATCAAATGAGAAGTTGGCATTGTGGAACACAAAGTGGAGAGAGGAGGTGGCACGTTCAAAGCAGGTGAAGGACTTGTCTAGTGCCTCCTCTTTGCCAAAGCGTTTGAAGACTACAATAGGTGCAGGTCCTAGTCCTAGTTCCACAAGATAGCAAGATGATCTGTCGGGGGCAAGAACTATGTGGCAGACATTGAGGAATCACCAATGTGCGCCAACAATTAGCATTCCTTTTGATGCAATCAAGCCAGGCAGAGACATCGATGAAGGCTTCTTCGAGTAGTGTGTGAAAGCCACAATAGATAATATCAGTTATTTTCCTTCAGATTTGAAATTTTGTACCAAAATGTACAAGGGCTCTAATAATGCCAAGTTACAACAGTTTCAAGTGGAGTGTGGGATGATGCAAAAATCAATGCATCGATTGTGCAATGCATTGCCTTCACTTTTGAGCCCCCTTGGGTTATGATCTTCCCCTTATTCAAATGTGGTACATTGAATGATGTATTAATGTGGGGTACAATCAAGCACTTGAGCAATCCATCAGTGGGATTCATCCCTAATCCTAACAAGGTGCCCAATGCAAAGGAGAAAGCTAGGATTCTGGTAGTTATCAATAATCCGAACATTATTCATGCACTAGTGGATGGGATGAAGGTAGTGTATAGTGCCGGCATCATCCATTCAGACTTGCATAACATGGTACTAGACTTTACCAAAGAGAACATCTCTAGGGTTGGCATCATAGACTAGGGTCTAATGCTCATTTCTAGCATGACAAGATCATCAATCAACTATGGTGGTCCAAATGATCCTATGCACCTCATAGATGAGCGTCGGCGGAAAGGAGAGTTGAAAAGGAGAATAAGACCTTGGATTGCACCTGAGATCTACGACCCACTGTGCTAGTCTACCTATAGCAAGGAGTTAGATGTGCAATGATTATTTTCCAAAATGTTAGAAATAAACTAATTCGTTTGCAAGATATTCATGATGTCAAAGTTAATTTCTATCTAGTAATTTGTATCATGTGCATCTCACCTGGCAAAGAATTCATGTTCTTGTCTAGTGTCCTTTGGCCCAAAGACTTCCATACTTACATCTAACTAGTGGATCTCTAGTTCCTATACCAATTGGTATTTTGAACTAGTGGATCTCTAGTTCTTATATCAATGGGTATTTTGAATACCTTGAAAATTTTTGACATTTTGTGAGATAACAAAAGGAATTTATGAAGTGTTTACATTTGAGACCTTTATATTTCAAAGACTAGCCAATGAATCAAGATCCGCCCACTTATAAAGGTACAAACAAAGATTAGAATGTAAGACATAGTTATGCTACTACTACCACAACTACTATGTTCAAAAGATTGTTTCTTGTACCTATGTTTTATATTCACACACACACACACACACACACACACACACTCTCTCTCTCTCTCTCTCTCTCTCTCTCTCTCTCTCTCTCTCTCTCTCTCTCTCTCTCTCTCTCTCTCTCTCTCTCTCTCCATGAGACCATGTTATCTAGAGTGTTCACCAAACCCCCCCCCCCATTCAATATATGACTTAAACTTCCTATAATCAATGGCTATGTGTACTCAACTCTCCAAACCTTGACCTTAATCGTCATCACCCTCTCATATAATTATATTCATTAATAATATTGGTGCTCTTAATCTTCAAGAGTAAACCATTCATTATCTCAAGTTAAGGTTTTCCTCGATCCACTTGTTCAAATTGACTATCCCATCATTATCCCACACCATTAGAAAAGCTTGTAACCTCACGGGTCATGACTAATGAAATAAAGTAATGATGATATTCTCATGCGAGCTTGATAACCTACATTGTTTATCTTGTTTACTATCAACATATATTCTAGAAAAGAAAGAAGTGCTAAAGGGTAGACAAAACTATAAGCCTATTAGGTAGACATGAGAAATAAAAATATGGAAGGGTTGATTTGTGAGGTGGGAGGAAAATCATGCTCCCATAGTGTGTTTGACAAAATCATTGACTACTAACTTCTAGACATGAAAGCAAGATTATTGTGATCTTACTTTCTCCCATAATGTGTTTGACAAAATCATTGATTGGCAACTAACTTCTAGACATGAAAGCAAGACCACTGTGATCTTACTTTCTACCACTTCCTTTTTAAATGCTAAACTTATTTGAATCTCTACCATGAATATTTAGAAATCCATCTTTATGATGCAACACTAAAGAAAGCATTTTACCCCCTAAGTTAACTCATAACCTTGCTCTCCTTAGGTGCTTGTAATCAACTCTAAATGCATGTTCTTTTTGCCTCAAAATTCTTGGTGGTGCTAGCACTTCCCTAACAATACAACCAAGAATTGCTTCTAGTTTAGCTCTGACCCGCTTAGAAATTGCCACTAGATTCATGTTCTTTGAGATCCTCTTGATAGCCACAACTCTTATGATATTCCAAATCTTAAGAGAAGGCTATTAAGACTCAACCAAAGGCTGAATTCGAGGTGGAAGGAGAGGCAAATTACTTGAGCTAGTTTTTACCACTTTATAACTTGTTTGCCCATTTGCAAAATGGATTGAATTTATGGCATGTAACTAAGGGGAATTCTTAGCAACTCAACCATGATTAGCTATGAAATGACATGTGGCAAAAGAAATGCAATGTGTGTCTTGCCAATTGTGAGATGTCAAAGATGCTAGTACTAATTGTGAAGGAGAAGTTAAATATTTCTGGCAATTCAGAAGTCCCACCTCACAAGTGAAAGGAACGTTCTCAATGATCTCTGTTCATAGGAAGTTACAAGTTGCAAGACTACTCATATATATAAATACCTTGCAGACCTTCTAAACAATCTTTGGCCCAACACTTCCACCAGCTATTTGGTTAGACTTGCAGAAGCTAAGATGAAGCTTCGAGTCAAACTTTTTATGCAAGGATAATTAACACATTTTAATGCCAAAGTTTCTATGAAAGGATAGTTAACTCCACATTTTGATGCAACTCCATTAAGAAGTTTGGTAAGGTTTAGGTACTATACAGTTCTCCATGCAGTAATTCAATTTGTGAACTGCGAGGTAATTAGTATATTACTTAAGTGTAGATTTCACATGTTAAGTAAGGATTCCCCTCTTTAGAACTTGCCATGTATACTTAGCATGTGAGTTGGCTGTCAGGTTGCACACCCAGAATACCACAGAACGCCTTGTAGAGATTGATTCTATCTTGTGCTGCTGCCTTTCCTGCTGCACCAGCATTACCACATTCTATCCCTCCATTGATGATGCTGATGGTCGCTCCAAAGCCCTGGTTGCCTGTGATGGCACTGTGGCAAGAGGGCTTGGGGGATTGGGGAGTCATCCAGAACCAGATAGCTGTCTTGAATGAGATCACAGGATCGGTCGCCACAACCTCAGGATTGTTTATCCCATCAAATCCAATGGCCTTCCCAGCTTGCCCATAATTGTAATTCCTGTGGAATCGGATCAGAATTTAGGGGGTAAGAAAGCTTGCAATCACATGAAACACAGTGCTACTTCACAGGAACATATGATATTAGCATGAATTAGGTTGAAACGTTGTAATCAGACGAGATAGGATGTAGTCCAGAGTGCAGTGGATAGCATGTGTTAGTGCATGGTCATACTGAACATCTCTCATTTCGGTCTGTGTACTTAATGAAATGCTATACCAAGAAATTTGAAGGGGTCCCCTCCCATAGTATTTCTTGGAGCTTGCACAACCCCATTGCGCGGATACACTGCAGTAGGAACTTGATTGATCCACTTCTTCCTTGTAGCACCCACCTGCAATCATACACACAAAGACATGATGATCACTCCTTCTACTACCAGTACTACTACCACCAACAGAATCAGTACTACTGCTTCCTCCCTAATTTGGACTCACAGGCTCTGAGACTGAGCTTTACCAGTGACCTCATGGGCAGCATTGGCGAAGAAAGCAGCGAGCTCGCGGCGGTTGGAGGTGCTGTCGGAGGCGGTGCCGAAGCCGGTGAAGGCGGCGGCGGCGCTGAGGAAGGCACTGTAGGTGTAGAAGCCGTTGGCAGGGCAGCCAGCGTCGTTGCGGTGGGAGAAGAATTGGTCGAAGACGCTGCTGCTGACGATGGAAGCAACACCGGAGCTGCCACCACTGCTGCTGCCGCCACACTGGCTCTGGCAATTACCGGCGCTGCAGTACTCGGTTGTGCTGCCACACCAGCCATATTGGCTGCAGCAGAGGCTGTTGGGGCAGAGCTGCCCCCCAGCCTGCCTCCCACATTGCTCTGCTCTCACACCCCACCCATCACTACTACTACCCACCAACACCACCGCCACCAGCATCAATACTCTGCATAAGGAAGGCCCCATCTTTCTGAATGCTAATAGCAATACAGACAATTATATGATCACAGCAAGATCTGAAGATTCATGCCCACGTCCTGCCCTTTTATATGGAGAGACAGTGGACTCTCTCAGACGGCGTCTCACCCGTGACCCACCCCACTCTGTTGAAACTTGACTCTCTCTCTCTCTCTCTCTCTCTCTCTCTCTCAACAGGTTCTTCCTTGAGTCCACCTTTTCAAGCTTTTCGCCCGCGGCCCACCTTTCACCACGTGCAAAAGCCCTTTCTATGTGCCTTGCTTAACCCATCATCCTCCTCCTCCTGAGTCCTCCTCCTCACCGTCATGTTCATTATTACTTCTGTTCATCTTGAAGACCTATGCTCCGATAGAAAATCATCATCTTTAGTGCTCACGAAAAACTTTTTTCCCCTCCAATGGAACAAAAGAATAGGCTTTTACCCAGACCGGTTTTGGGAGGGAAATAGCCGGTTTTATAACTGAAATGCTTTTAAAAAAGCCGGTTTTCATCAAGATGAACTTCAATTGCAATCGGTTTTTTGAGAATCTTGCCTAGAAAAAATACACTAAGGTACGGTTTTCTGTGAACATTGATCTTGACTTTCCCAATCTCACACAATCCTCCACATGACTACATCAAAGAGTGTCACTAGCCAAAGGCATAGACAATTCTCAAAATGCACATTTAAAATTATGCCTTCAAGCATTCTCGTACATCCTTTTATCCACCCATCTCATGGCTAATTTAAAAGCTTGCTAAAAGTCAAGTAATTACGCATATAAAAGATGTCTTTGCTATACTTGCACCGAACCATGAAATGTCTTCAATGCCATCAAAGTCATATCAAAGCTTCGCACTTTTCCATTCGATTTTTAAACCTGGTCTTTGTTGTCTTATTTTCATAACTAGAAGAATACATAAATAGATTTTCCACATCCATCTTCAATCATTACAGTATGTCTCAACTAGATAATATATGGATAAAGGTCAGTTTTAGTCCAATCAAATGCCCACAATTGGAGTGTGCATACGTTTTATATTTTTTCCCTCTCCCATTTCTAGTGGTTAGTGTCCAAAAGGAAGTTTGAAGATAGACTTCATTTTTCATGCTAGTTTTTCAGTATGTATCATTCAAAATGTGAAGTATTGCCATATATCTATAGGTATGTACTCTATGGATACTAGTCATGTTAGTCCACTCAAACATCTCACAACTTCTAGAACATAGAGCCAGCATATTTCTACCATCTAAATAGTCATATTAGTCTAGTAAAAAAAAGTTGCTAGATTCTATAATATAAAGTCCACATATGTTTTGTATCACAATCTTGTACTAGCACTTTACATATTGTTACAAATCTTATCTAGATGTCTTTTCCTTTTCTTGTAAGAGGAAGACAATGTGAACATCCCATTTGCATTGAAAGATGTGTTATGGATAGTATAGATACAACTTGCATTATTAGGATTATTAGCATTTCTTTCGAGATAGATTGTGATGGCAAAGCCTAGTCATAGGACACCTAAGCAAAAATATGTACCATTTACTAGCACGTAAACATCTCATCTATACTATTAGTTAAGGAGAGGTGGGGGGTGGGTGCCACGTGGCAACCCCCCACTTCCCCCACAAAAAAAAAAGAGAATGTGGGGGCGGGTGCCATGCGTCCAGCACCCCCCCTCCCCCCCCGGGCAAATATCGCGCCCACCTCAGCGCAAAGCGCCGGGGCGAGTCTAGGCGCGGAGCGCCTAGTATCATGTTAATGAGACATTTCCATGACCTAATCATACCCGTCCAAACATCACACTAATAATCCACCAATGCGATATAGTCAAGCCCTCTACATCACTAAAACAATTAACACTACATTCCATGGGTCAACACTACAAGTATATGCACATGACAAGGTTATTTCTAGGTTTTGTGCTCTTAAAACGATACTAAGGTGAGAACTAAGTCCAATCAAGATAATATCACCTTGGTATATGTCGATCCCTTGCAAGTAATCCATCATTCACATATTCATGTTGCTAACTAAATAGTCAAGTATCCTTGATTTAACTATTTTGTAGTAGTCACTAACCCAACCCATACCATCCTCAAATTAATGCTTAAGATAGAAACTACTTCGTAATAGAATTGTTGGTTTCAAATGTCTTCTTTGTTGGAAATTTGAAGAATTAGATATAGAGTAATGACATGCTTTTGCAACTATCATATTTATTGTTTTTAAATCATGTACTTTCCCTTATTGCTTTGTACTACATCATTCAATTTATATAGTTCTATGTGTCTCTCTCTATCTCTCTAAAATCTAATGGTATATAGGGTAAAGGGGCCAATAGAGAATGGTCCCCAGTAATGGTACACTTCTTTTGTATTAGTGGGGCCAAAGAATAAATGTTTCGATAGCTTTTACTGTAAGATTAATATGGACATGTCTAGTACCTATAGATTGCAGGGATGTGAGTTCAAACCCTTTCTAGTTAGCTTTTGAAAATGGCACATCACTCTTATGAATTAGGTGGTTCTACTTCTATCAGAGAAAATAATTGTGCTATATTGTGACTATGATGGTGAATGGTGGTGAATATTGATATGGTGCACAATATGATGCCATCAAATATCAAAACTTCATATTGATTATGAAGATCAAGCTACACATTCTTATTTGTTCCACAAGTTATCCCTCTATCCTAGTGTCTTTTTTGTGTCTATTAGCATTTTAGCCAAGTTTGTAACTTTTTGGTGTGCCCATGGAAATGCCTTATTGTTTTGTAGGGGTGTTAGTTTTCCCTTTTCTCAAAATATTTTCAATATAAGAATAACTAGCACTCCATGCTAGACCCACACACAATGAAGATGTCATGATCCCTGTTGAGTGTGGATGTGCAATTGCTCTCTCTCTCTCTCTCTCTCTCTCTCTCTCTCTGTGCGTGTGTGTGTGTGTGTGTCTCTCTCTCCCCTCTTCCTTCTCTTCTTCTAGCATATTACCTATTAGCTTTTCCTTATGTTTTTGCAACTTCCTCACCCACGATGTTCTAATTCTGTGTATATAAACCCTCGTCCACAAATTCAACCTCTGCCATGCTTGTAGACATGATCTCATTGCCCCTCCAGAATCTTGGTGTCTTACCAATGTGTTTTGAGTGGAAAAGTTTTATGAGAAAAGAATTAAAAGTATTGGAGAGCCATTTCATAATTAACTTTATTACAACTTGTGCGATTCAATCTACAAATAAACACACATCTAATTGAATCAAGTGACACCATGAAACACAACCATGTCAATTTATAATCAATTAACACAAAACATAAAGAGAATAATTAAATGACACCATAAACCAAAACCATTCGCATAAAATGTTGATGACTTGGAACCAAATTTCTCTTCAGGATAATGGTATTTGCTTTATTGAAAACCTCCTTGGATATATAAAGGAGACTGAAGGTGAAGACTTTTGTTGAATGGCTAGGATCTAGTAGCTTGTAGTGGTCTTGTGAGGGCATCATATAGTGGTGGTCAATATGTTCTTACTAAATCCTTACGAATATACAATGAAGAGTGAGATGTGATGCCTTAAATGTGCATCTTGTCAATAACGAGATTGTGCTGAAGCCCACGATTCTCAATGCTAAGGATAAACCTAGTCAAGAATAGTGTGTGTGGTAGCTTGTATCAATATGGATGTGCCTTTGATGTTGCGCGTGCGCGTGCACACACACACACACACACACACACACACACACACACACACACACACACACACACAGGTGCGCAGATCGGACGCAGATAGCTCACGTGGTGAATCCCAGAAGGTCCCCAAGAACAAAGTACTCTACTTTTTAGCACAAAAACCCATGTAAAAGCAAGCACGACATGAGACAAGAGACAAATTGGGTTCAATCTCCCCCATGCCTTGTGTGAGCGCTTCACAAAGCATGTATTTAATGTATATTTCCAATCTTTATGCTCAGAAATAGCCCAATTACAAAAATATGACAAGCTTTTAGCTTTTGAGTTTGCTTTCTACCAAAAATAGGAAAATAAAGCTAATGGACGGTGCCCATAGTGTTTGGCACGCCCAATCTCAATGTCCAAATAGAAATAACATATCCAGGCGCATAAGCGCATACAAAATAATAATAAATAATCGATGTCTCTATAGACATAACAAAATATAGGCGTGGCACCTATCAAAATATAGTCCAAAGTCGAAAACCCGCTAGACTCCAATGCTTTCCTCCGCCACTGCTGCTATCTCTACACATCAACTGAAGCATTCACAATCGTTAGTAAAATAACACAATTAAACCGACAAAAGTGAATACCTAGCAGTCTTCAGCTATATAAATAAATCAACTGGTTAGAAATAAATCCTAACCTTAATTTATTACGAGTGCGCACTCTAAACTCATAAGCATTTATTAATTTAATATGCATTTTGCGGAATCACCCGCTATGAAATCACCCATGTACACACTAAATTAATGAAACGCCCGAAAAGGACAGGCGTCCCCATCAACTTCTCGCACAAAGAATCCTCTTTGCGTATGAGCCCCGGTCATCTAAGTTTACGGAATCCACCGTAAAACCTCACGGAATCCACCGTGGAATATGCCTCCTGGCATCATACCCCCGGGGTGGGATAGCAATTGACCTCAATTGCTATTAGCTCAATGTGGAGCTAACAGAGTGGGGAAAGCATTTAAGTCTCTAGCGTGCATCCATTGTGCTTCCTCTACAGGATGGTTCTTAAATTTCACTAGATATCTAGAGTACCTTCGGCCAGTTCTAGTGGTCATGTAGTCAGTGTCTATGATGGCTTCTGGTTCAAGTATTTCAGTCTCTTCTTCTAGTAAAGGTGGGTTTTCATAGACAGGGTGGATAGGTAATTGTCCTCTAAATGGTCTCAATAAACTAATATGAAATGTATTATGAATTTTCCAATGGGATGGCAGTTCTAACTTGAATGCATTGTCATTAATCTTATGAATGATTCTAAATGGTCCGTAAAATCTAGGAGCTAATTTGACAACTGGATGTCTATCTACACTTTGCAGTCTACGCTTTTCTATTCTAAGCCAAACATAATCATCAACTTTGAAATTCATGGCTTGTCTTTTCTTGTTGGCTTGTTTGGTATATGATTGTTGGGCTTTAGCAATCATATTCTTGACCTCATCAAAAATAGTGTTATGCATAACAGCAATATCATCGGCACTTTGTATTCTATTAGACAAAGATGCAACAGGGGTAGATAATCTATATCCATAAATAACTTCAAAAGGTGCTTTCTTTGTAGATGTGTGCGGTGTATTGTTATATGCAAACTGTAATAATTGCAAATGGGTATCCCATGTCTGAGGTTTAGAGATAGTGTATGCACGTAAAAGATCTAGAATAGTGATATTTGTGGCTTCTGTTTGTCCATTTGTTTCTGGATGAAATGCAGATGAGAAATCAATCTTTGTGCCTAGATTTGCAAACAGTGTAATCCAAAAATTATTACAAAATCTAGAATCTTTATCTGAAATAATCACTTTCGGCAATCCATGGTTAGTAAAAACAGTTTTCAAAAATAACTGTGCTGCTTGTGATGCTGTTAAAGTTTTCTTACATGCAATGAAATATGCTTGCTTACTAAATCTATCTACAATTGTCCAAATCATGTCATGGTTAGATTTAGTATTTGGTAAACTAGTAATGAAATCCATAGATATATGTTCCCAAGGTTTAGATGGAATAGATAAAGGCATTAATAGTCCATACTGTTTACCATGATGTCTTTTTATTCTTTGACAAATCAAACATTCAGAGACAAAATTAGATACATCTGCATCCATATGCGGCCAATAAAAATCTTCAGTTAACATACGTAATGTAGAAATGATACCTCTATGACCTTGATATGGGGGACAATGAATTTCATTCAAAACAAAAGATCGGAATGGAATAGTAACACACATTCTCTTTTCAAAGAACATGAATCCATCATTATATGATAATGAATCAACAGGAATGAAATTATTTTGAACTAATTTTTGCCAATCAGAATGAAAAGTAATATCCTGGTGATATGTGTCTTTCATAGCAATCAAAGAATCAAAAGATATGATAGAAATGTTGTGAATTGCAGGTCTTCTACTCAATGCATCAGCAACTACATTTTCTTTTCCAGGTTGGTATTGAATGATAGGATGGAAACTTTGAATGAATGAAGCCCATTTGATATGACGGTCAGAAATTTGGGGTTGGCTAAGTAGATGTCTAATGCTTTGCTGGTCGGTCTTTATCATGAATTCTGAACCCATTAAATAATGCTTCCATTGTTTTAATGCTTGTACAACTGCTAAGAGTTCCTTGTCATAAGTGGAATATTTAAGCTCAGAGGGTTTCAGCTTAGAACTAGAATATGCTATTGGATGGTTGTCTTGCATTAGCACGGCTCCTATTCCTGATCCGCTAGCATCGGTCACAACTAAAAAGAATGGTCTGTTAAAGTCAGGCAATTGTAGAACAGGGGCATTGGTCAATGCACGTTTGAGTAAATCAAAGGATTTCTACTGGTTTTCAGTCCATTGATAAACAATGCCTTTCTTAAGAAGTTTGGTCAATGGTAAAGCAAGTAATGAGAAATTACGTACAAACTTCCTATAGAAACTAGCAAGACCAAGGAATGAGCGTATTTCATGTACATTTTTAGGAATAGGCCAATGCAATATTGCATCAATTTTCTTAGGATCAACTTTTATTCCTTCTTTTGATACAATATGACCTAGATATTCTATTTCTGTCTTAAAGAATTCACTCTTGTCAGGATTTGCAAACAATTGATTTTCTTTCAGTAATTGAAAAACTAATGATAAATGCTCATAATGCTCTTTTTCACTTTGACTGAACACTAAAATATCATCAAAGAAAACAATCACACAATATTGATATTTTAGAAAAATACGGTTCATCATTCTACTGAAAGTAGCAGGTGCATTAGTTAATCCAAATGGCATAACTAAGAATTCGTAATGGCCAAACTGTGTCCTGAATGCAGTCTTAAATATGTCGGATCTATCTAGCCTCACCTGATGATATCCAGATTTAAGGTCAATTTTACTAAATATAGAAGATCCTTGCAGTTTGTCCATAAGGTCATCAACTCTAGGTATAGGATACCTAT
Organism: Lygodium microphyllum; assembly: GCF_053477565.2. Lineage (NCBI taxonomy): Eukaryota > Viridiplantae > Streptophyta > Polypodiopsida > Schizaeales > Lygodiaceae > Lygodium > Lygodium microphyllum. Next base: position 103,428,827 of record NC_141142.1, read on the forward strand.
TCTTTACAGTGATCTTGTTTAATGCTCGGTAGTCAATACACATCCGATAAGTATTATTCTTTTTCTTGACTAAGAGCACAGGTGCACCGAATGGAGAACTGCTAGGTCGAATTAAACCTCTATTTAGTAATTCTTCTAATTGACTCTGGATTTCTTTTTGCTCTATTTGATTGTGCCTATATGGGGCTTTGCAAGGTGGTTGTGTGCCAGGTATTAGGTCAATCTTATGGTCTTCTGGACGTGATGGAGGTAAACCTGGTGGTAGGTCTTCTGCAAAACAGTCCTTAAAATATGCAAGAAATTCCTTATGCCTAGGGTGCATATGAGTTTCTTTTGCGTGCAATTCATTCACCCAAATGAGATATGATTTAGTATTCTTGCGTAGTGCACGTTTTGCTTGAGTATGCGAAAGCAGTGGAAACATATGAGATGCATGCATACCAAATAATGTAATAGATTTTCCTTGAAAATTTATATTCATTGTGTGTGTGGAATAATCTATGTTTGGATTATGTTGGTGTCTCCATGGCATTCCTAGAATAATGTCGCTAGACTGTAATGGGACAACTAAGAAATTTCTTCTTTCAATATATGGACCAATTTGAATTTCTAAATCTTGAACTTCTTGTGTGCCATTGTACCTAGTGCCTAAAAATGCAGCTTTTATGCGATAGTGCGTAGGTACAGTATGCAATTTCAATTCCTTTACCAATTTTGCTGAAATAAAGTCATGCGTACTACCGTCATCATGCAATATAATTCTTTCTTTTCCATGCACCATACATTTCATAGTCAACAATGAATGTAAAGTAGGCATACCTGGTAAAGTGTCGGAAGTAGTAGTAGGATCATCTTCTTCTTCAGTGAAGTCCGGCATATCCTCATGCTCGTCTTCGTCCATGGCTCCAAGGTAGTTGATATGTGCTGATGGCTTCTTTGAATGACAATTTGCTGCGAGATGCCCTGGCTGGTGACACTTGTAGCATACGATGGGCTTGGCTTTGGTCACATTATTTGCAATGGCTGGGAGTCTGGGTATATTTGGATTTGCTTGTGGAATAGGCTTAGGATTTGAATTGACAGTGGATGGTAATGCAGGTGGTTTAGGCCAATTCTTGTGGAAAGATGGTGATGAAAAACGACCTGGATTAAACCTTCTGAAATTGGAATTGAATTGTTTAGATCCATAATTACCGTTTGCTTGGAATGGCTGTGGTCGTCGATCTCTTCCACGTAACTTATCTTCAGTGTCATGAGCTAAGGAGATGGCGTCTTCAAGGGTAGCAGGCTTGAACATATTCACCTTAGCGTAGTAATGTCCAAGAAGTCCAGACATGTACTTCCGCTTATGTGTCGTCTCTGGTACGTCTTCAAACATGCGTAGCTGTAAGAGTGCATTCCAAAAACGCTCTGTGTACTGTGGAATAGGCTCACGATCGCGCTGTTGGAGTAAATCCCATTGCTTGATAGCCTTCTCATGAAATTGCGGTGGAAGGAAATTTTGCATGAACTTCTTCTTGAAATCTTCCCATGTAGCAGGACATTCTATGCTCTTGCGGACGACAGTCCACTAAAGTGATGCTCTATCTATCAGATGATTAGTAATACACTTGATTTTATCTTTCTCAGGATAAGTTTCCTCATGGAAATAGTCATCAAATTGGCTAATGAATGATAAAACAGTCTTTCCTTCCCTTATGCCAGTGAAAGTGCGAAACTTGAAACTTCGTTTACTTATCTTGGATTCCTTGCGAATGGTTTGTGCTTCAAGAGTGGCGTCGATGGTACGGCGAATCAGATCTTCATCTTGAGGTTCTTCTTTATCAGTAGACGCTCCTTGTAGCTTTGTCAATTGCGCTTGCAAGGCTTGCCTAGCTCTTCGCTCTTCTTCCAATTGCAGCATGATAAGATCCAGCTTTTGTTCCATGGTAGGCTCGGGTAGGTCGTCTTCAGCCATAGGATCATCCATATGTGGGGTAGTCATCCTGTAAAACTCAACAAACCTTTCTCACTCAAAATCAGTTAGCGGGATGAGCGTAGCTCAAATTTGGGGTTACAAGGCTATGTATTTTTGAGTATTTTCTTCTTCAATTTTCAGAAATTCTGCAATATTTCTGTATCCGTTTGCTGAAAGTACTTCAACGAACTTGTAGATAGGTAGAACAGCTTGCTGCGAACAACTTTCCAGTTCAGAGTTTTTGCATACGAACAAGTCTTCTATGAGTTTTAAGCACTAGTCAGTTCTGATTTAGTCTGACTTGTAGAGTTGCAGACTTAGCAGACTTGCAGAGTTGTTGACTTGCTAGACTTAGCCGACTTGCAGAACTTGCAGGACTTGATTCCAAGTGACTTACTGAACTTGACTTCTGGAGCGCAGGACCCGGAGTTTACAGACTTGTTTGCCTTAACTGACTTGCAGAGTTTGGAGTAACTTAAGCTTAATGAATTAAGCTTAAGCTTAATAAGCTTAAGAAGGAGAAAACAGGCCGTCGTTTCTGATCGTGGGGGGGGGGCGTTTTTTTCTCCATGCGTGATTTTCGGGACGTCCTCTTGCAGGTCGATTTGAATTTTGGAAGCTTAATAAGCTTCTTAAGCTTTGTCTTAAGCTTTTTTTTTAATGAAATAATGAGAAAATTAGTCAAGCTTATCTGTAACTCCACGACTTCATGAAGGAGGTGTTTGAGTGGTCCTCCGCCTGCAGAGATTGGTCCTTCGCGATCTGACAGTAGAAACAGGGGTTCTTGATCGCCAGAAGTCTGCCTGTATCGACGGTTCGCGACGAGATTGACTGTAGAGGCCGTTTGTTCCTGGAGCTCCACCTTCGCCCGAGATTGGTAGCGATTGGAAGCCCTTGATCTCTGCTCCGCTCTGATACCACTGGTGCGCAGATCGGACGCAGATAGCTCACGTGGTGAATCCCGGAAGGTCCCCAAGAACAAAGTACTCTACTTTTTAGCACAAAAACCCATGTAAAAGCAAGCACGACATGAGACAAGAGACAAATTGGGTTCAATCTCCCCCATGCCTTGTGTGAGCGCTTCACAAAGCATGTATTTAATGTATATTTCCAATCTTTATGCTCAAAAATAGCCCAATTACAAAAATATGACAAGCTTTTAGCTTTTGAGTTTGCTTTCTACCAAAAATAGGAAAATAAAGCTAATGGACGGTGCCCATAGTGTTTGGCACGCCCAATCTCAATGTCCAAATAGAAATAACATATCCAGGCGCATAAGCGCATACAAAATAATAATAAATAATCGATGTCTCTATAGACATAACAAAATATAGGCGTGGCACCTATCAAAATATAGTCCAAAGTCGAAAACCCGCTAGACTCCAATGCTTTCCTCCGCCACTGCTGCTATCTCTACACATCAACTGAAGCATTCACAATCGTTAGTAAAATAACACAATTAAACCGACAAAAGTGAATACCTAGCAGTCTTCAGCTACATAAATAAATCAACTGGTTAGAAATAAATCCTAACCTTAATTTATTACGAGTGCGCACTCTAAACTCATAAGCGTTTATTAATTTAATATGCATTTTGCGGAATCACCCGCTATGGAATCACCCATGTACACACTAAATTAATGAAACGCCTGAAAAGGACAGGCGTCCCCATCAACTTCTCGCACAAAGAATCCTCTTTGCGTATGAGCCCTGGTCATCTAAGTTTACGGAATCCACCGTAAAACCTCACGGAATCCACCGTGGAATATGCCTCCTGGCATCATACACAAACACACACACACACACACACACACACACACACACACACACACACACCCTTACACACTGTTATACACAGGCTCTCTATATCGATCTTTACTTTAATATTGATCTACCATGTAGTACATCAATCTCATTCTAAATGTGTTTCCTTGAATTCACATAACTTTTCTAAGAGGAAAAGCAATGACTTCCAGGTCTTGTGTGAATCATAACCTTTCCAATGCAACAACTCAAAAACAGACAGAACTTCAATAAAACATCATCATCTTGACTTTACCAATCTCACAAAATCCCCCACATGACTACATTAAAGAGTGTCACCATCTAAAGGCATAAACCATTCTCAAAATGCACATTTAAAATTATGCCTTCAAGCATTCTCATATATTCTTTAACTTCATCTTGCATGCTAGTTTTTATGTATGTAACATTCCAATTTCAAAGTATTGCCATATATTTTTAGGTGGGTACTCTATGAATACTAGTCATGTTAGTCCACTCAAGTAGTTCACAACTTCTAGAACATAGAGCCAACATATTTCTACCATCAAAATAGTCACACTAGTCCAGTAAAATAGTTGCTAAATTCTACAATATAAAGTCAATATATTTGTACCACAATCTTGTTCTGGCATTTTACATATTCTTACAAATCTCATATGGATGTCTTTTCCTTTACTTATAAGAGGAAGACCATGTGACCATCCCATTTTTATTGAAAGATGTGTTCTAGATATTATAGATACAACTTGCATTAATAGGATGATTGGCATTTCTTAGATTTTGATAATGTTTACTACTTATTACATGATCAATGCACATTTAGATTGATAATTATATCTTTAAGATGAATTCATAGATAATAATATGATTACAAAAAGAGGTTTTGGAAGTCAATTATACAATTACTAGGAAAAGAATATTGAGGCCTTTTAGTTTTGGTCAAACAAGCCATGGTTAATTAGAAGGATTGCAAATGCTTCTTATTCTGAAGGAATTTTACTTTGAAGGGATTATTGGCCAATATATTGTAGATGATCATGTGGCTTAGTCTTGCTCACTATCACATTAGAAAGCTAAATATAATAAATCTCAGTGGCTTCATCAACAACATATCAAGGTTGCTAAACAATTGTATTGACTATGTAAGCATCTAGAAGCCCATGATAAAATGGATCAAGGACCTACTCCCCACTGTATGAGATGAGTGATAATGGACAATGATTTAAGTACAAGTCAAGGGCAAATTGGAGCCGTATGTGAGAAATTTTTACTGATATATAGTATATCCTTTCAGGGTAGATTGTGATGGCCAAGCCTACTCATAAATACCTAAGTAAAACTATATTATTTCAAGATAGATTGTGATGGCCAAGCCTAATAATAGACACCTAATAAAAAATATTTTCCATTTAGTAGCATGTAAACATCTCATATCATGTTAATGAGACATTTCCATGACCTAATCGTACCCGTGCAAACAACACACTAATAATCCACCAATGTGATTTAATCAAGCCCTCTACATCATTAAAACAATTAACACTACATTCTATGGGTAGACCCTGCAAGTATATGCACATGACAAGGTTATCTCTAGGTTTTGTGCTCTTAAAACAATGCTAAGGTGAGAACTAAGTCCATGCAAGATAATGTCACCTTGGTATATGACTATCCCTTGCAAGTAATCCATCATTCACATATTCATATCACTAACTAAATAGTCAAGTATCCTTGATTTAACTATTTGTCATAGTCATTAACCCAATCCATACCATCCTCAAATTCATGTTTAAGATAAAAACTACTTCGTAACAGAATTTTTGTTTCAAATGTCTACTTTGTTGAAAATGTGAAGAATTGGATATAGAGTAATAATATGCTTTTGCACTATCATCTTTATTGTTTTTAAATCATGTACTTTCCCTTATTGCTTTGTACTACACACACACACACACACACACACACATCTCTCCAAAATCTAATGGTATATAGGGTAAAGGGGGCAATTGGAGAAGGCTCCCAATGGTACACTTCTAATGGTATATCTAGTACCTATAGATTGGAGGGATGTGAGTTCAAAACCTTTCTAGTCAGCTTTTGAAACTGACATATCACTCTTATGAATTAGGTGGCTCTACTTCTATCAAACAAAATACTTGAGCTATATTTTGATAATGAAATTTTAATTAGCATGAGCTCATATTTTTTTAATGGTGAATATTTATTTTGGTGGTGAATATTGATATGGTGCACAAAATGATGCCACCAAATTTCAAAACTTCATATCGATTATGTAGATCAAGCTACCAATTCTTATTGGTTCCACAAGTTGTCCTTTTATCCTAGTTAGAGGTCAAGGCGATTGTGCCTAACCCCCTGTGTATTCATTATAATGATAGTACCCGCACACCTGTACATTGCAAGTGGTAGGCACCCATCACTATCACTTCATTCTTTATTATTTCAGTGACATTTGAATAAAGGAAGGCTGGTCAAGCATTGTGACTGTTGGAGTTTCCACATACGCCCTCTCTCTCTCTCTCTCTCTCTCTCTCTCTCTCTCTCTCTCTCTCTCTCTCCATCTACCTGTTGAGACATCGAGCTCCACTCGTGATATGCCAGGGCGACCATTGTGCATTTATGTCACCGACTTGTTAGCTCTAGATGCGGTTGGTACACCGCCCATGAATAATACCTAGATGATAGCTATCCTTATCTACTCTAGTTCGTGGCTCAGTTAGTATGCCACCTTAGTTAGTTGAGTTTGGTTTGAGACCCATATATAGGGTTCTTCTATTTCTATGTACTAGAGTTCTTTTTGGCTTACACAACTAAGAAGAGGAAAACTGTTTTCAGCCTCCACCTGTGTGTGTATTCCCCCATTATGCAAGCAAGAAAGCTACAAGTGAGACTCCTTCCTTCTCTCCCAAAATCTTGACATGGTATCAGAGCCTTGTTCGTGGTGAGGAGCTCAAGAAAGCAAACCAAGTTCACGGTGTTCTGGTAAGAGGACCAGTGTTGCTTTCATTTTTCTGGTTGGGAGCAAATCTCTGTAGGTAGCACAACCGAAAAGTGCAAGAGTGCATTGTCTCAGATTGAGACGCCCTTCGCTGTGTTTTTTTTATTTGAGGCCATTTCGGGGCCTGTTTTGGAGGCGGAAGTTTTTTGCACGCACTCAGGAAAAGACCCTATTTTTTTTTGTGCGACCATTTTTCTACAGGTCGGTGAAAAGTTACTGTAGAAATTGCATCGTATGCCTGTGCGTAGAGACATTGGGAGTTACAGAATCGTCCTTGTTGCCTGTTGATGCAAAATCATCACTAGGAAGTGACTGTGTGGTCAAATACCACTTTCGTCAGTTTTGTAGATTTGCCCTTGTGAGGCTGAAGCTGTGTTTTTATAGTGACAGAATTTTTTGCAGTGTTCTGTAATGGCGTTTGATTCTCTTTCACAGATTGTCACTGAAAAGCTTGCCAAGAACAACTTCCAAGCATGGAAGTTTAGAATGACGAATTTCCTTATGGGAAAAGGATATTGGGAATTTTTTGCAGGAAATGAAGAAGAACCAGTTCTTCCTGATGTTCCCAATCAACAACAAATGCAGGCATTTAAAGGATGGCATGAGAGAGCCAGAAAAGTTATGTACTGGCTGTCTATCAGTATTTCAGACTCTATGATTGTGCATATTCAGGATGCAAGTACGTCAAAGGAGACATGGGATACTTTGTAAAAAATGTATAGCACAAATACGCAAGCCAGGAAAATACAGCTCAAGCAAGAGTTACACAATGTGCAAAGAGAAAGTATGAGCATTAATGACTACCACATGAAGGTGAAGAAGATTGCAGTTGCACTTGCTTCCATAGCCAGTGGAAGATGATGATTTGGTTTCTGTGACCTTGAATGGTCTAGGAAAGGATTATGTACAGTTCCGAACATCCATTTCCGTCCGTGAAAGATTTCCTGATTTTGAGGAGTTGATTGCTCTTCTAATTTCTGAGGAGCAGAGAAATGGTGGTGCATCTTCTTCAAGAGGAACTTCAAAAGAAACTGTCTTCTCACCCTCTATGGATTATGTTATACTGACATATGCTGGCGAGCCTCTTACCTATGATGAGGCCATGTGCAGAGGTGATAGTCACTCTTGGGAGGGGGCCATGCAATCAAAGTATGACTCACTATAGAAAAATCATACATGGGATTTGGTTCATTTTCCTAATGAAAAAGCTACTTTGCCATACAAGTGGGTGTACAAGTTGAATAGTATCCTTAGATTCCCCAAACTAGCCTATAAGCCTAGATTGGTTGCTAGGAGCCTTAAACACAGGAGCATGTTATTGACTTTGATGAAGTCTTCTCTCTTGTAGTCAAGATAACTACCATATGCTTGCTTTTGGATTTGGTTACACAGCTCGATTTGGACCTCTATTAGATGGATGTCAAGATAGCTTTCTTCCATGGGGACTTGCATGATGATATTTATATATAGTAGTGTCGCGCTACTGTATTTTTGTAGGTTACTGTATTTTTGCAGTCGCCCAGTGTAAGGAAGCATGAGAGCTCTCAATTCGCCACCCAGCCATGCTCAGGAAGATGGCGGAAGACTCCAAATGTGTCTTCTCTTGCCAGCCATCAATTTCTAGTGAGTTATCCTAATTTATAACTCACTTACTTCCTAAGCCCCCTGAACCCCGTACGGGTGTCCAAGGCTCTCGGACGGTCATCTCCCAAGCTGTTTCCCAATAAGTCCATAAGTTACATTCATTAATGTAACATTTCCTCCCCCTTAAGAATCAGTTTCATCCTCGAAAACGATACTTGGAAGGTCTAACTATAAATTGGGAAACCTTTTTTTTTAAGTGCTTTCTCGCTCCCATGTTGAGCTTTCTTCTAAACAATCTCTCCATTTAGCCAGACATTCTTGATAAATAGTATGCCTTGTTTGTCTATTACGAACATTTAAATTTCTTTCTGGTTCATGTGGAATAGTTTGGTCACTGAATAGCTCCTTAATCTCTTCATTTAAGATTAGATTGTCCATATCACCCAACTTCTTTCTTAACTTGCTTACATGGAAAACTGGATGTGTTTTACTACTTTTGTGAAAGAACCACAATACTTGGTGAAAGCTTTGGACGTCGTCCCATTTTCATAGTTTTAGTTTGTCTAGGAACTTTAAGATAGACCAATTCCCCTTATACAAAGGAGATGTCTCTTCGGTGAGGATCTGCATAGGCTCTAGCTCGGTCTTGAGCTTTCTTAATATTTTTTGGAGCAAATTTTAACATACTATTCATATCCTCCAAAAAATCTTTTGCTGCCTGAACCTTTTCCTTATGTAGTCCTATTGCATGAGGAGCTCTAAGCTAAAACCCATACATTAGCATAAATGGATTATATCCAATGGAAGAGTGTTTGACACTATTACATGCAAACTCTGCTATCAGTAAATACTCTTCCCAATTAGTTTACCTTTTACTTACATATGCTCTCAACATAACTTCAAGGATTTGGTTAAACCTTTTAGTTTTCCCATCAGTTTGTGGGTGCTCCACCGTGCTCATGCTCAGTTTAGTATCCAACTTCCTAAATAATATAGCACACCAAAATTGACTATCAAATTTTCTATCCCGATCAAAAACTATATTTTCTGAAAGGCCATACAATTGGTTTATGTTCTCTATGAACAATCTAGCCAATTCTGGTGTTTTAACATTAGTTGAAGTTGGAATAAGCCTAACCATTTTGGTTAACCTATCCACAATCACCCACACAAAGTCGTGCCCCCTTTGTGTCCTAGGTAAGGCAACAATAAAGTCCATGGAGATACTCTCCCATTTTCTCGAAGGAATCTCTAATGGGTGGAAAAGTCCTTCCATTTTCAATCTTTCAGCTTTATTAACCTAGAACTTATTACATTTGATCACATATTCAAGGGCGTCCTTATTCATTCTAGGCCAATAGAACTGCCTTTTAATAAGAATATAAGTCTTATTAACTCCTGGATGTCCCACAATAACCATTATCAATGGTAAAGTTATTCCACTTGAATACCATTTGAGCGACCCCTGATGCTTCATTTCCTTGTTGAACATCCTCAGATGTCCCTTCCTCAGTGGATGCCCTTCCAATTGGATCCCCATTTTCAATTGCTTCCCATATGTTGGAATATATTGTATTAACTTGGCATTTCCCTTTTAAGGATTCAAGCAAATGGAAGAGAATTGAGTAAACCTCAATTCATTTATGATGGGCATTCTACTGAGTGCATCAGCCACTATATTATACTTTCCTTTTCTATACCTCATCTCATAGTCGAACTCTTGAAGGAGTTCGGCCCATCTGGCTTTATGCCTTTGTAGATTCGGTTGGTCATTAAGCCACTTAATGCTTTCATAATCTGACAAGATCAAAAGTTTGGCAGCGTACGGATAGTGTCTCCATTTCTTCATTGCATGTACTATTGCATATAGCTCCCTCTCATAAACGGAATAATTCAGTTTTGCACGATCTAATTTCTTGCTTTCAAAAGCAACTAGATGACCAGAACAAGGGCAATGTCTAGTCCCTTACAACCTTGCCATTGAATGCGGAAGAAAATCAAACAATTGATATCAAATTTGTAATGAGGAAAAAGGTTGAAAATCATACATATGTAATATTTCAAAATATGACTTGGGTGGTCCTTTCTTATGTGCAATCTTCTTCCGAGGTTTAATGGTCTTTTTAGGCTTCAATGATGTGAACCTAGAATAGACTTTGGGCTCCTCCTTGTGGTATGGCTTAGTGGATGACCCTTGTGTTGGAAAAGGATGGTCAATGATTTTAGTGCTTGTTACTCATGATTCCGAGGAGAGTATAATGACACTCATCCCTCTGCTTCATTGGCCAGTGTACAAGATATGCAATACAAGTTTAGGGTATGATGGTCTATGTGTTTATAATTGTACACATAGGCTACAACATGAAGTAAAGTACTCAATTGTTTTAATTTTCTGATGAAAAACATTCGGATTTTATAAGTACCAGCATCAATAATGATTGAGCAATGTGTCTTAGTGCTTATAAGCACTCATTTGTAGCTCATGTTGCTAGAGATGATAGATGTCGATCTTGATTATCTTGATGATGACTTTCCGAGTACAATAACCTCTGAGATAAGATTCCTAGATTAGTAATTGACTTAGAAAGATTTGACCGAGTGATTAAAATCACTATTAATGACCAAACATTGAAAATTTTGAAAGTTGAAGAAGCTTGAAGCTTCCTAGCTATGGCTGCCAGGAAACTAGCTATGGCTGCCAATAAATTTGGTTGATTTCAGCCAATATAGAAAGAATTTTAGCAAACCCTCTAAAAGGGAGATATCACATTGGTGGGGCTTTAAAAGCCCTATGGCGGCCAAGGAGATTGCACCACCTGCTGCTGCCCATGCCATTCTTGGAAGCGTCACACTGCCCAAAACTGCGTTGATTTTGAGTTTGATGCAATGTCATCCTTCAGCGTGGCTAATGTGGAGGTTTATGGTGGTGGGTTGCTGTGCCCTGAGTTGGGGAAGAGTTCCTTAGAAGGGGCCTTGAGTTGAAACCTGCTCCTTTGTTCTCCCCAAGTCCTCCATCAGAGGTGGGTCTGGTTTTGCTATGGAGGTAAGAGATAAAAGATGAAAATGATGGAAAATCATGTGCACTTAGTGAAACTGAGGGTATAGGAAGCTGAAGGGATTATAAATTGCTCTACTACCATGTTGCAAATTAGAGTTGAGAGAGTGTGCGCAAGAGGGAGAGAGAGAGCTCAAGTACAAGACAAGATCTTGTTTAGTTAGTTGCTCAAAGTACAACTAGTACACTCTCCTCTACCTTGAGTGTGTACTTTAGGTTATTTATATAGCCACTGGAGGAGTTAGGGTTAGGGTTTCCCTTGTCCTCTAGCCCTTTTCCACCTAGCTACCCTGATCCTCTCTAATGTAGGGAGAGTTCCTATATTTACCTTTCAATAGTTTATACATGAAGAAGGCCCGTTATGACAATCTTATGATTTTGGTACTTTATGTGAATAATATGCTGATTGTTAGGAGTGGTCATGATGAGTTGGATGCCTTGAAAGGTCAACTCAAGAAAGGATTTGAAATGAAGGACATGGGACATGCCTTGCATATTCTTGGGATGTGCATCATGTGTGATTACTTTAAGGGACTCCTTTACTTGTTGTAGAAGAAGTACATCTAGAGGGTCCTTGAGTAGTTTCATAGCAAGATGTTAAGCCTATTAGCTATCATTTACCTTCTCATGTGAAGGCCAGTCAGGCCAATTATCCATAGTCTAATGAGAAAAAGGCCAAGATGGCCAAAATCCCTTATGCATCCATAGTGGACAGTTCGATATATGCACTTATAGCCACTCGTCTTGACATAGCATTTGTAGTGGGAGTTGTGGCATACTATATGGCTACACCTCATAGGTAGGTGGCATTGGGATGTCATGAAGGGTATCATGACTTACCTTAAGGGCATTGCAGATATGTGCATATGTTATGGTGGCCAAGATATAGGAGTCATAGGGTACACTAATTGATTATGTAGAAAATGTAGATAGTATGAAGTCCACATGCTAGCTATGTCTTCACCTTTGCTAAAGGTGCTATTTCTTGGATGTCAAAGGTGTAGAAATGCACAACCCTATTGACAACAACCCTCCCACGAACAGAAATAACCACAAAACTAGGGACAAAGCACACAAAATCTGTGTGTGGCTCTTCCATTAATCTCAAAACTGAAAACAAACCATAAATATCTCTCTTAATAATAAACAAATTTGTCATCTTCATCCATAGCTTCAACCATTATGCACAAAAGAAAGAGAAAAAGGGAAGAGAGGAATTCCTCCACAAAAGATAGAGGAGAGAGGAGAGAGGAAGATTGGCACCATGAAGGGAGAGTGTGTAATTCTTGGAAGAAAGGAGAGAAAGAGGCACATAATCAACCGTGCGCTCTATCCCCCCTTTTCCCCAAAAGACACAACCCTTCATATTTTTACTATTTCTTTGATTTTTTTGATACTTTTGTATTCGTAAGGCCTTAGCCTTTACATTTCAATTCTTTCTAACCTTTTGCAAATGCATGAATGTACACTTTTGTGTATACCATTTATTAATGATGGATGTGGATGTGGTCCCCTCATATCTTTCTCTCTTTTTGGTGCTTTTGCAATAACTTAGTATTATTCTCTTGACAAAAAATGAAAATATGATGCATGCTTGGATTCTTTTGTGCCTTTTTTTAATGCTTCTTTTGGGTGTCATCACCTATCCACTATAGAGAGGTAGAGTATGTTGCACCCACTATGGCTTGCAAAGAGGCTCCCAAGTTAGGCCGTCTAATGGTTAGACCTTGGTATTATTGATGCGGTCCCTACATGTATTTGGATTCTATGAGTGATATTTAATTGGCAAAGAATCTGGTGCTCCATGCAAAGAGAAAGCACATTGAGGTGAGTTACCCCTTTATTTGAGAGGTTGTTGAGGACAAGTCCATTAAGCTTCTCAACTGACCAAAATCCTGCAGATTTACTCGCTAAAAGTCTCTCAATGAAGCATTTCGTCTTCCTTGGAAAGTTGATAGGCATTGGATGAGATGACATATTTCCTCATCCTGTTGTAATTTACGTACAATTGTTCTTTGTCAAAATTTTCTTGTTTTCTTTTCATTAGGAACACATTCACCTTTTAGTGGGAGGTTATTAGGGAGAAAGTTTCCTGTGTCTAATTGCCCATGTATTCAGTACATTGACAGTACTCGCACACTTATACACTACGAGTGGTGGGTGCCCATCACTATCACTTCATTCTTTATTCTTTCAGTGACATTTGAATAAGGGAAGGCCAGTCACACATTGTGACTCTTGGAGTTCCCACATACGATGTTTCTCATTCTTGCTCTCTTGCTCCATCCACCATAGCTCTTGCTTCTTCTTGTGTGCTTCCATATGGGCTCTACCTTTTACTTTTATGCCTATTAGTATTTTAGCCAATTTCATAACTTTTTGGTGTGCCCATTAAAAGGCCTTATTATTTTGTAGGGCTGTTAATTTTTCCTTTTTTCAAAGTATTTTCTACACAAGAATAACTAGCACTCCATGGTAGACCCACACATGATGCGGATGTCACAATCCCTATTGTGTGGATGTGCAATCTCTCTCTCTCTCTCTCTCTCTCTCTCTCTCTCTCTCTCTCTCTCTCTCTCTCTCTCTCTCTCTCCTCCTCCTCCTCCTCCTCCTCCAACTCTAGCATATTCCCTCCTAGCTTTTCCTTATGTTTTTGCAAGTTGCTTGCCCATGATGTTCTAATTCAATGTATACAAACCCTCATCCACAAATTCGACCTCTACCATGCTTATAAACATGCTCCCATGCCCCTCCAAAATCTTTGTGCCTTATCAATGTATTTTGAGTGGAAAAGTTTTACAAGAAAATAATTAAAAATATTAGAGAGCTATTTCTTAATATAATTTTATTATAAGTTGTGCAAGCAATCTACAAATAAACACGTCTACTTCAATCAAGTGACACCACGAACCAAAACTATGACGATTTATAATCAATTAACATAATATTATAAAGAGAGAATATTAATGATAGCATCATCCAAAACCATTTGCATGAAATTTTGACATCTTGAAACCAAATTCCTCTCGAGTATAGTGGTATTTGCTTAATTGAAACCCTCCTTGGAGATATAAAGGAGGGTGAAGATGAGGAGTTTTGTTGAATCACTAGCATCAAGTAGCTTGTAGTGATCTTATGAGGGCATTATGTTATGGTGGTCAATATGTTCTTACAAATAAGTGGCAACAAATAAGTGGCAAAGAGTGAGATGTGGTGCCTTAAATGTGTATCTTGTCAATAAAGAGATTGTGTTCAAGCCTAGGTTCTCAATGCTAAGGATAAACGTAGTCATGAATACTATGTGTGGTAGCTTGTATCAATATGGATGTGCCTTTGATGTTGCTCACCATTATCTCACACACACATTCACTCCAACTCACTCACTCACTAAGTTACACCCTCCCCCCTACACACACACACACACACACACACTCACTCACTCACACACACACACACTCTCTCTCTCTCTCTCTCTCTCATGAGGATCTACACACCATTATACACACACTCTCTATATCAATCTTTACTTTAATATGCATCAAATTGTGTAAAACATGGCAACATATGTACATGGATAGGCCAAAACTGTGGTCCCACATTGACTTATATGAGTGCAAGAATGAGTCACATGGTTGGCCTCATAGGTTTTCCTCTAGTTTGTATAGGTACTCAAAAGTGGTTATCAAAATTCCCAAGGATTAGGATAATGTACAATTGCCACATAGGCTTGGTTGCTTCTCCTATGTGAGGTTAATTGATCACCTTGGTACAATCATGCTTACTCAGATGCTTTTAAGGCACATGATTTTTATGAAATATACACAATTGCATTTGCATAATGTAGGGGAACCACTTATTAGTCATTAATTCCAGCTGCATGATTTTTGGAACTTTATAGCATTAGATTTGGATATAAAGGGCCATCTATTATATATTATTTTAGTTATAGGATTGAGAGGTCTCGAACCTCCACAAGGCCTCTTGAGACTACAAATTTATTCCTTCGGGGGTCACTTAAAATATATAAGCTTATCATGTGGGTAAAGGGGGTTTTAAAATTATGGTTTTTATACATTTTTCACATAAAGAAAGGTTTCATTAAAAGGGGCTATTCACAAATTGCATGGAAAAAGGGCGTATTTTATCCATCATGGACAATTCATAGGTTAGGGACTTTTAAAATAGGCATTGAATATACGTGATAAGAAGGGTTTAATTATAATGAACCCCTCGAGCTTTATTCCAAGCCTATTAAATTTGAAAATTTAGTCCTCTCTCTCTCTCTCTCTCTCTCTCTCTATGAGACATGTCACATTTATATCTCTCTATCACTTTGATATGCCATCTTTACTAACAGTCCCAAACCCCCCGTCAACACTATCTCCCATGGGTTCTTTAAGAACTTGGGGAGTTGAGATCCATGACCAAGAATTTATCCAATGGGATGAAACAATCATAATCAATACTTTTTGAAGAAGTAAACCCATCTATGCTAGGTAAACCGAACCAATTGGAAAGTAAGTTCGTTGTCAGTTTTTTTTCATCCGCACATGTTGCAATGGGCCCATCAAACTTGTCAAGTGGCACCCAAAAATTTTGTGGGGTCCACATCCACATTAAATGGAACATCGTGGAATTTCAAGATTCTAGTCGTGGATAGTCTTAGACCAAAAGTAAACCCAAGCATAAGATGTGAATCCAGCCACCGGCAATTGTAAACTAGACCAATCAATATTCCAAAGGTCACCCGAAACTATTCTTGCCAAAAATGCTATTAGCATCACTAGTAGAAAATCTATACACGCAAGTCGTATTGAGCAAATGTTTGGAATGAAGCTTTGAGGTCCTTATTTGAGCCAAACCTAATCTATCAAGGTGAAATTCATCATGATTTAGTAGTTATGGCTTCCGCATCAAAGTACATTTCTCATGCCACAGATACTCCAAGCACGTAGAGAAGGCCGTAAGGCCTTCTATCGAGATGGCCGGATTTTTATAGATGGACGCCCCACCAAATAGGGGGGCGCGGCCTATGAGACGGGGCAGAGGACTGTACAGAAAACCCCGATACGTGTGGCAGTTTGGAACTGCAACGGCTCCCTATGGTCACGACCGGACAGACTTGAGGAGATTTTATCCGACCATGATGTTATATGCCTCATAGAGACACATGAGAGCCCAGAGAGAGGGCTTCCACGCATTACAGGATTTGAGTGGGTATTTGCATACCGGGCTACTACTAGGCAGAGCACATCTAGGGGCTCAGGAGGGGTGGCAGTTCTATTCCGTCAGGGGATACAGAGACATATCCAGTTAGTGAGATGAGATGAGGAGGCCAGTTACATATGGATCAGAGTGCAGATATCAGATGAGAGATGGATCTATATGGCAATATGCTACTTTTCACCACGAGGGTCCAGATATGCTACTACCCAGGGTGATATTCAGGCCAGAGATTCCCCCTCCCCTTATTCACAGCTCTCAGAGGACATTATTCTGTATTCTAGTTTGGGTGAGGTCTTCCTTATGGGGGACTTCAACGGGCGCACACAGAGCCGACAGTGTGAGAGTTTTGATATGGAGTAGCCAGAGATCATGAGAGCATTAGACCCTGAGGAGTTGGGGATCAGTAGGGAGTCAACAGATACTGGGCCAGACGCCACAGGGTATGGATGGCATTTACTTGAGCTTGGTAGTAGACATCATCTCGTTATTTATAACGGGATGGCACGATGGCCATATTCAGGAGGTCTTACATGCTTCCCACATGGGGGGGGCGAGAGTACTGTAGATTATCTGCTCGAACCGATCGATGGGATGCATACTATCGAGTCCTTCGGCCTTGGGAGACTTCCACTCGGTGTCGATCACACCTTTCTCAGTTTCTCACTCCTCACCTCATTACCATCACCACCTGCAGATATCATACCCCACATGCATACTACCATACACTTCACTCATAAGCTCTCACATATTTACTCACAGCATCTAGAGGAGCACATCACGTCACTTGATCCATACGCACCCCTTGATACACTGACCACTGATATCACACGCATTCTGCATGATTCTGCTACACTCAGTTTTCCACATGACACATACACACACCCCCCTCGGACCGGTACCATGCCACAGAACATGTGGTATGATGATGAGTGCAGAGATCTACATCGACAGCTACGCGATTTGGAGGCCAGAGGAGAGATCACACACAGACAGGCGCAGAGACGCATGCACCGCTTGACCCGCCGTAAAAAGCGGGAATGGGAGGAGGAGAGATATTGGGATATATACCACCTTCTTATGAGTAGAGATTGTGCAGAGGCATGGAGGCAGATCAGAGAACCACGCTCACCCACACCGATACATGACCCTGCAGTATGGCATGGATACGCACAGAGTTTATATCATGTACCCGCACAGCCACTGATACCCACACCATGTACACCGAGACCGGGTATTTCATCCTTTTTCACCACTAGTATGGTGAAACATGCTATCTCACGGTTACAGTATGGCCACGCTCGAGACTAGTTTGATCTTCAGGCAGAGCATATTATATATGGAAGAGACACATTGGCTCCACTCATTGCTCACCTCTTCAACCGTGCATTGTCGGAGGGGTTCCCTGACTCGTGGACAGAGCACACCATTGTACCTATCCACAAGTCAGGGGATCCTATGGATCCTAACACATATAGGACCATCATGATTGGGCTAGTTTTGTCCAAACTTTATGGCACGGTGATGGAGGAGGAGCTCAGCACGCTAGCAGAGAGAGAGTGCATGCGCACACCCGGACAGGCAGGGTTCAGACGGGCATTTTCTACCATAGACCACATCTTCACTCTCCGTTGTCTGATTGACCAGACACGAGTGAAGAAACAGAGATTGTACTGTTGCTTTGTGGATTTCCGCAAAGCCTTTGACATGGTTCCGAGAGAGAGGCTTTTCAGGTGCCTACTTGATCTGGGGGTGGATGATGACATGATGTGGGGTATTTATGCACTATATGAGCGGGTTACTGGCAGAGTCAGATGTCCGGGAGGTATATCAGATCCCCTTGTGAGCACCATTGGTGTGAAACAAGGATGCCCACTCTCACCGACTCTATTTGGGCTATACATTGATGAGATAGCAGAGTTTATTCAACAGCGAGCCGGTGGAGGTATAGATCTCAGTGGAGCCACAATTCATATCTTACTATATGCAGATGTCATTGTGTTGGTCTCAGACTCAGCTCAGGGATTACAGCAGCATTTATTAGCATTGGATGATTTTTGCATACAGAGAGGCATGACAGTGAACCTTGGTAAAATCAAGGTTCTTATATTCCATACATCAGCTCAGATACGTAGATAGAGTATTTTCATGGCAGCAGGAGGGAGTATTGAGGTCACTGGATCATATGTATATTTGGGAGTCACCTTTACAGCAGCTTCAGGGACTTTCTCGATGACACAGGCAGCTCGTGACCGCCTCACTAGAGGATACTCAGCATTGGCTCTTATGGAGCGACAGTGTTATCAGGCACATTTCCAGGAGCCCCGCACCAAGGGGTGGCTCTTTGATACTCTAGTCACTCCAGCACTGATGTATGGAGCAGCTATATGGGGGCCAGGCATTGCCGATTATGTATGGACATTGATGGAGAGACCTCAAGTGATCATGATATCTAGATTGATTCGCAGCAAGGCCTCAGTCCCACATGACATTGTGTGAGCAGAGCTTGCCACACCGCCCATGCTAGTCGAGGCATTATTTCAAACAGTCTGCTTCCTACACAGATTTCAGGATATGGACAGAGATTGCATTGTATATAGAGCATATATGGCATCTCAGGAGATGGCTCGAGCGGGGGATACCACATCATGGTATGCATAGACTAGAGCTTGGTTTGACAGACATGGGCTGGACATTGATAGACTCCCATCTCTTCTATATGATACTCAGGCTCCCACTTACACCCTCTCTCTCTCTGAGAGGAACAGAGTCATCAGATAGGAGATATGGCATATTTATATATAGAGGACATGGGTCAGCCCTGCACAGCCACTGCCATCGAAGATGTCACATTATTATACACAGTTCTTGAGCATATCAGAGCAGGGATTCATAGAGATTCCGAGATATATGCAGATCTATATGCCACATCGATTGAGAGTTCTTATTGGATAGCTCAGGGTCTCATCACATCAGCTTATGATTGAGAGTGGCAGAGCCAGTGGCATCCCATGGGAGGAGAGGATATGCCCCCTTTGCAGATCAGAGGTGGAGAGTGAGGAGCATTTTGTTCTCAGATGCCCGGCATACTCAGAGTTGGGATCTAGATACACATTGAGCAGCTCACTTCAGGGATGTATGACTGATATGGATCAGAGATCATTTGGCCGTTTTCTGGGAGAGGCATGGCACAGCAGAGAGCAGAGCACATAGCGGGTCCCAGTCAGAGAGGGGCCCACCCAAACGACTATTACACAGTTCTTTCAGACAGACAGAGTGAGAGCTACTATACCAGCCTCCAGCCAGACCTCCGGGCTCACACTACAGCAGGCTGAGGACCAGCGTACCCGACACCGCACGAGGATCCGGGGGTTTCGAACCCCACAGCCACACCGACAGGAGATTTGGAGGATTCTTGATCTACATCGACAGTAGACTAAGATCCGACGACACTCGACACATTGGATCTCAGATCTCCAGTTTGCTCTTTCTCCACCGCCGATGTACCACATCCTGCATCTAGGAGGGATCACCTGCTATTAGCGACTTCGACGACTACTACTACATCCCAGGATAGTATATCTCCCTGCCTCTGTTGCATATACACATTGCACCACTTTATCACAGCCGACAGTTGTTCCCCTATCACAACCGACATTTGTTTCCCTTTTGTAGCCATTATCTGGAGTACCAGAGCTACATACGCACATACACATATACGACACTTATCACACTCACATCACCATATTTTCAGTTTCCAGTTTCTAGCTTTTCATTCAGCACTTTTATTTTGGATAGCAGGACCTCATCAGTTGTATCACAGTTTGTCTCATAGGCCAGTTTTGGTCTTTAGAAGACGTTAATATAATTTTCTTTCTTTCTTTCTTTCTCTCTCTATTTCTCCATGTTTCTAATAGATGCATTGTGACATTGTCATGATGTTTTGGAAATATATAATTATTCACTCCATGGTTATGGACTACGGAGAGTGATCTTGAGATTGAGAACCTTGACAAGAATGAAGAATTGTCAAATGAATCATCAAATGACAAGCCTGAGATACATGAATCCTTTGTTGAAAATAGTGATATGACATCACAAGAACACAGTGACATTGTACCAAGCCCACTTAGTTTTACCTCATCAAAGTACTTCTCTTTTGATAGAGAGAGCTATAGCTTGGTGCTACATGATTTGAAAAAGTAAAAAGCCATCACATTGAAGGTACTCTAATAGAACAACAAAAGGGAGTTGTTGGACTTGAGGAGATAAAGAAGAATTAGAAAGTCTTTGCATTGAATATAAGTGATGTTGGACAAGTGTGGCCCTTGAAATCATAACCATCATTGCATATTGCATGCTTGGAGGATTAAGAGACCATTGTCCTTGCAAAACAAATAAATAGGATTATAGGATCTCATGAAGGTGCCAATGTGACAATCAACTCTATCAAATCCAAGTGGTGCACTAGTATGAGGAAGCATGCCATTCCTCTTTCTTATGTGAAAGAGCTCATGAATTCTTTTACTTTCAAGGTGTCTACAAAGTCCTTTTAACTCTAATAGTTCCTTTCTATTATCTAGCAAAGGGATGGAAAGAAGAGCACCTATATTGGAGCTTGTGTCAAATAGATCTCTTGTGGAGCACAAGCTTGAAGAGATAATGGTCAAACACAAAGTTAGATTGGGCATGCTTTGTTCAACCAAAAGACATGGTCCATCTAAGATGATAGTAGAATATGCATGCCATCAACGTAGTAGCATAGCTCGAAAAGGGCTCTCAACTACATAGATTGAGAACCTTAAAAGATTGTCGATGTGCCCATTCGAGAAGGTGCAAATTGAGTACAAATATGTTCTCCAATAAGTTATTATAGGAGTATATGATCTATATGAGGGGCATATACTAGGTTCTCACATTGATTTGTATCATTTATCGATGTATCCATGTGTTATTGATTACTACAATGATGATTTGTTTGACATTGGAACGTGCCACCATGTTGCCAAGATGAGACTAACAAAAGAATAATTTCATTTGAAAAGTGTCTCTCCATTGGATTGTGCCACGTTTAGGTTCTTTATGATTCCAAAAGAAGTGCAAATATTGTCTTATCAAGTAAGAAACGAAGGTATATTCTCTTCTTTTAGCATACAACTTTATAATCTAAGAGTGCTCTGAACATCAATGCCATTGCTACTTGTAGATAAACTTTCTAAGGATGATTGGACAATGATGTGCTTAGAAGCTCTTCGTCTATGAAGCCAAAACAAGATATTCGTTATAATACTTTTCATATTTAGAGATTATATACACACATATATATATATAACTACATCTATGTGATAAAGCATTTTCAGTTCCTATAGGTGTGTTGTATTACTAGCCATAATCCTTATGCAAAAAATGATAAGGATAGACCATTTGTATTGGTTATCCAAGATGAGTGGATGTTAAAAATGAGCAAGAGGTTCTACAAGAATGTTGCTTGGGAAATTGATAGTACATTTTAAACCAATATGTTTGAGCAATTGTTTTACCAAACCAGCATGGAATGGGTATCCTTGTCTAGTTTGTGTTGTGTATAAGTGACAACAATTCCAACCAAGAGATTGTGGCATTGAAAATCACAATGAAGTTAGTGCTCTCTAGAATGGGTAAGATGCACCTTGCCGCTCTTGTGATGATTGACAAGTCCTATTTATCTAGGACAAAAGGTAGCAAGATAGAAAAGCAAATTGGTAAATATGCACAAAGGTGGAAAAAGTAAAGAGAAGTACAAATCAAGTGAAGGATGTAAGGCATATAATTATTTGTCAAAGCTCATAGTCATTCAACTAATTGTAACATTATTTTGATAGCCAAGTATAGTGCTCATGTAAACTGTAGTATTTTTCATTGGGTAGGAAGAGCTATACCTTGGCAATGGTGCGGGCACTAGCTTTCATTCACTTGTATGATGGTTGGCATTATCTAATATGTATACATAAATTAGGAAAGATAAACCAAGAGTTGAATAGGAGAGACGAGTGCCCACCAACTTGAGTGAAAGCCCAAACTCCAAACTCCATATATAAAAATCCTAAAGTGAATGGATAAGATCATTCTTATGGTGTGCAAACTTGAGAGTATGCTTCTTCTTCTTCTTGCTTCTATTCTATCCACTTGTGCTCCATCTTGAGAGCAAGGGAGTGTGAGAGAGTGTGTGAGTGAGGAACTTGAGAGGTGAAGTTCCTTCATTGAGCACACTCTTCTCTTCTCTTTCTTGGGTGAGGAATTGATTGGAGGAGGCATTGGGTGGTCTTTTTTCTTCTTTGCATTTTGTCCTACAGATTGAAAACTTGTTGTAAATAGGATCGGGAGCTATGTAGTAGAGGATGCAAATCAATTACCATCACATGGATCATAGAACCACCATTGAGCTTTCACTTTGTGGCATTGAGGAGAAGATAGATTGACGAGTTCGAAGGATGTATAGGCAATATGGGAAGTAGGTTGATGAGTTCAAAGGATATATGGGAGGTAGATTGATGAGTTCAAGGAGAAGATGAGGTGGTGAGTTCACTATACTCTCATGGATTTGTTCATCTTACTTTCATGTGGCTTCAGATAAGAATAGATAAATTGATGAGTTCAGAGGATCTATAGGCTATATGGGAGGTAGTCATTGACAAGGCCTTAAAATAATAAGAGTTCCATCAAGTTTGATGCTCGAGTTTGTGAGGGTTTTGACATGTTGGTTCCATTACCATGATATGATGGAATCATCCTCGATGGGAAACATTCTCTTTATCATGCATCAGAATAGAATCACTACTCCAAAATAGATTAGTAGCACATACTCTAAAATGGATTAGGAGCAGAGCTTGAAATGGGTGTGAGATAGAGTAGGATAGATGGTGTCGGAAAGATTGAAAGAATTTTGGTTGTAGGCCTAGCCATACTGGGCTACAAAGGCTATGTGAGGAGAAATCAGCCTTGCGATCCATATAGATGGAGCTTGAAACAAGCTATGTCATATGGCACTCAAAACACTTTAAGAGTACAATTGCAATTGGCCATAAGGGCTCAATGGATTTTGTGTTAGCCATTCAAGGACACTTTGACTAAGGCAAAAGCCTAAAGGTTTACCTTGCGTTATTCAACCACTCTAGACCTAATAACCATCACTTGGCCGAATAGGCTATTATCAATGCCATTTTTTAAAGATAATAAGTTTTTTTTTAAAAAGGAAAAGAGAAATCCGTTATGCATCATCTCAACCAATGTAATGTCTCCACCTGCCCCCCACCCCCCAGCATAGAACTTCCCCTCCCTAATTTTCATTAAAAAGAAATTGAAAATTTTTAAACCCTTTTCTCCCCTATCATCACCGATAGGTGCTGGGGGGAAAAGAAGAAGAAGTGGATGATGATGATGTCGAGGTGGGGAGGAAGCTGATGATGTGGCAGAGGAAGATGGAGATGATGATGAGAGAGAATGCGATGATGACGATGATGGAGGAGGGAGGCCACGTGCCTCCAAATTAAACTGATTGTTGGGATGTGACTTGGATTATTATTCCAAGTGCTTGTGTTTGATGGTAAATGCATGGGAGGGGTCAATGATAACAAGTTGCCATGGGGAATAAAGTAATGTTTTCTTGGAAGATGAAATTAGGTTTATTGCCTTGATTATTAATTGGATTAATTAAGAAAGGATATTTTGCACAGGTGGATCATCTCTAAGGTCACATCACATTTCAACTTGAGAAGGGCACTGCTCGATTCATGAGCCGAAGGTCGAGTGGGGAAAAGGCCAACCATGAAAGCTGTGTCTCACTCCTAGGTCGCTTGGGGTCAGTGGAGCTCTGGGCACCCCTTGCCTAGTCTAGAATGGAGTTGAAGACTGTCGTGAGCCCAACGTCTGAAAGCATTAGAAGATCCTATTCTAAAAAATGGATGGAAATTATGGTGCCATGTGATTTGGACTGGGTACTTCTGTTGGACAGAAGGGATACACAACAGGCAAGAGACAAAGATTAATGTGAAGATAAGTTAAGGAATTAGTTTGAACTTACCTAGAAAAGGATTGCTTGTTCTATATTCATGTCCGTGCCATAAATCACACGAACAATTCTTGTTCCCTAATAGGCTTAATTAATGAAGTTGATTTTTAAATGTTACACATAAATGTGATAGGACCTAACCAGATAACTAAACAATGCCTACTGAGGGAAGTGGGTTGACAAAACCCCCGATGGGTCTGGTAGTCCCAGAGAATTGGGAGGATTCTCACAAGGTCCTACATTCATACGACCTTTAGATATTGTTAGGTTAGAACCAAATTCATGCCATTTTAGGGGACCAGAATGGGACTATGCCCTACGGGCAGAGAGGTTGAGTGACGCATCCCTCTCATTTTTCATTCTCTTTGAATCAAGTGATGGGTCAGCTTTTGCTTGGGTATCCTTGCATAAAGTAGGATGTCCATGATTCGATGCTAGAATGCTGTTAGGAGACCTTGACCACTAGGGACCCAAATTTTAGGTCGCGATCCTAGTGGGTTTGGCCTCAAACATTCCATTGGGAGGTGGACTTGAGAAATCCTAGATGACAAACGGGAGTGCCGAAAAGTGTCATTTAGATTCTCCTCTCGATGGGCCATTAAAAACATGTCTAGACAGCCGAAAGGTGGCACGTTACAATTGGTATTAGAGTGAAACTGTATAATGATATGTGATAGATTAATATATTATTCATAGGCATATCCTAAACAAAATAATCAAAATTGTATGGATTGATTGTCACGTGCCTTCTGCGCCCACGAATGTTGACATGCAAGAGAAGAAATTCCTTCTCAAGTAAATTAAGGCACCTGAGTTTGGTGGAGAAGGAATAGACGTCGCAGCGAGGCAGAGATATGGATTGAGTTAATGGATGATTATTTCTGATGGGACCTGGCTATGGCACTAGCCGGACCTCACGCATATGATAGACAACCCCACCACACGGCCTTGCGGGCCAGGAGCGTCTAAAACCCACTTTGCACTAAATGCTTATGACGATTTTGTGTTTGTATCCGATATGTAGTCCAAAGTTGACCTTCCCTTCTCCTTAGAGGGAGATCCCATAACATATAGGCATAATGCCTCGTAATACACACATAGGGAAGCACCTCTCGGCTAATTGCTGCGGCTCCACTGCGACTCTCTTACACCTCGGGGATTGGCCCCGAGATGCGTTGCTAACACATATAACATTCTCACAAACTCCACTCTTTTATAATTTAGCGTTCCAGGAGATTTTGATTTGCCTCACAAAACTTTCCCCAATAAAAGCACCCGTCCAAACCTACAGCTTAGGTTTCCTGTCCTCTCAACGTTTGTCAAAGTTTTATCAATCAATTGCAATGCATTCCAGGAGATAACACGTGGCATGCTTGATGCAAGGTGTATGACAATTGTGGACAACCATTTTATGATTAAAAAACCAGCCAAGTGAGGTGCGGAAAACAACCCTTTCATGAGTTTTAACTAAGCGTTATGTGCTACGCTGCTTTAGGGACTAGCACCGGAACTTCTGTGCTACTAGTCGCCTATATTTAATTATTGAACAATCCATAAATGCTATGCACAAAGAGGGAAATCAGAATTTTTATCTTTTTAGTAATTAGATCGTCACACAAACTTTATCCCCCCCTCATCGTTTAGGTGTTGCTGCGGTGCATAGGTGTAAATGGTTGTTTTGTGTCATTTTTGTATGTAAAGAATAATAAACATGTACTATAACACAAAGGACAAGGCCAAACTGAGGCTTGGCCTCATGCATTAACCTCGCCAAACATTCATGCACATAAATCTTATTTTTTCATATTTTTTGAGCACGAAAACCCCAATTTTCTTCATTTTTGCTATTTTTTTCTATTTATTATTCATAAAAAATAGGTATTTTCTGATTTATTTATATTGGCTTATTATTTTGACTGAAACTTAACATTTTCTCTGAGTTTATCCCATTTCCACTCCTTTCTCCCAACTCAAAATCGAAAAAACCACTAATTTCCATTAAAAATGACATTTTACGAGTTTTAAAGAATTAATAATGGCTCTAAATCATTACGGGTTCTACATTTTTGTAGTTAGAGCCCTCAAATGTGATGCAAACAAGGTTTGAACAAAAATTCATCGCATATAAACAACATTTGGACCATGAAACAACAAAAATAATCAAATTTCTTTGTAAAGTTGAAGCATACCGCGCGTCTTGCGTGTTGCAGGTTTTTTAATAATTATTCTGGGCAGCCCATAGACCAACCAGCAACCATTCTTCAGTGCTGAACCTCTTTCTTTATCCTCCTCTTCATCTTGAAGCAATCCGGACAAGTATCCTTCAACCCATTAGAAAATCATGATAATTGGGGAAAAAAATGGGGCGCAAAAAACTAATCCCCCCTCCCCTCCTAACATTTCATTTCATGAGTTTTTTGATTGCTAAGCTCTTTGTTAAGAGCTTTTAAGCTCTTAATCAACTTATCTAGTTCATGCCTTTTGCATTCACACTTCCGACAAGTGGCTTTTTCTCTTTTGGAGGGGCAAATGACATCGAATTCGAGATCCGTCTGGACGGGTGGTTTCGTGGCATCGAAATCTACAAAGCTGGGCCCCATCACACTCTTCTCAACTTCCAAATCCAGTAGCTGCTTCACAACCCCGAACCTTGCGGGGATTAAATGGGGAATCAAACGACCTCGGAATGGAGATCTGAGACTTGCGTTGGATTCCTGACGTCGTTTTACATCTAGGAAAACTCCAGCTCGGCCATTTGCCACTGTTTGATTTCCTATGAAAATTAGCCACTTAAAATCGTACCAATTGCCACTTAAAATCGTACCAATTGCCACTGCCGCCTTCGACGAAGTCTATTTTTTCCATGATATTCGTAATTTTTGGCTATTTTTAAGCACTTCTCGGCATCAGAAATCATCTGTCAATTTCTCTGCTTTAGGAATCACTTTTGCCAATCAAGCAATGATAGTGAAAACTTAAGTTAGTTGGCCAGGCTTAGATATGGTGGAAGCAATGATGCAAAGATCAAGGTATTTCTGAAGCCACTGTCACTTGGGCTCAACTAAAAGATGTTGTTGTGCGCGGATGATATCTTCCGCCAACCAACCAGACTTTGAAGATGAATGAAATCTTGAAGCTCAAGCAGTTGGAATTAACCTTGGAAGCCTACTACACAAAGTTTGTAACCCTACTAAAATAAGCGCCACCTATGAATATTGCATAGCAAGTATCCAAGTTTTGCCATGGCCTAAACACTCCTTTGAACCACCATCTTGAAGCAATGCGTCCAACAGATTTGCAAGATGCATTACTTCAAGTGAAGTCAATCATCCAAGAACTTGGATCGAGCAATTGTGACAAAGATGATTCTCGAGATTAGAGCAAGAGATGCCACACGTGCATAGAAATAGGGCACATCCATAGGAGATGTTGTCAAGATTGTGGGAGAGAAGGAAGGAGTCTCGCTTGAAGCTTTCTTGCTTGCACAATGGGGGAAGACACACAAGGGTGGAGGCTGAAAACAGTTTTCCTCTTCTTAGTTGTGTAAGCCAAAAGAACTCTAGTACAAAGAAAATAGAAGAACCCTCTATATGGGTCTCAAACCAAACTCAACTAACTAAGGTGGCATACTAACTGAGCCACGAACTAGAGTAGTTAAGGATAGCTATCATGTAGCTATTATTCATGGGCGGTGTACCAACCGCATCTACAACTGACAAGTCGGTGACATAAATGCACAACGGTCACCCTGGCGTATCACGAGTGGAGCTCGATATCTCAACACTCCCCCTCGAGCTCAATCCCAATTCCTGCACACCAAGCAGGTCTCTGAACTTGCGCAGCTTCTCTGCGCCCAATGCCTTCGTGAATATGTCAGCTACCTGATCCTCTGTGCTGACATAAACTAGATCAATAAGACCTAGTAAAACCCTCTCCCGCACATAGTGATAATGCACCTCAATGTGCTTTGTTCTAGCATGATAGACTGGGTTATTTGCCAAGTGTATACTACTCATGTTGTCACAATAAATGACAACTGGTCCATCTGTAGACTGATGCATATCATAAAGTAGCTTATGCAACCAAGCTACCTCACATGCAGCCATTGCTGCACCCCTGTACTCAGCCTCTGTGCTCGACAAGGCAACTGTAGGCTGTTTCTTACTGCTCCAAGTGACTGCAGCACTCCCAAAAGAGAACACATATCCACTGGTAGATCGTCTATCAGAAATACTACCAGCCCAATCAGCATCAGTGTATCCATGCAACTGTATCTGAACCCCAGTCTCATAAAATAGTCCATACTGCAATGTGGACTTCACATACCTGAGTATGCGTCTAGCCGCATCCAAATGCGATTTCCTTGGAGCCTGCATAAACTGACTTACCAATCCAACAGCATAGCTCAAATCTGGCCTGGTAATAGTCATATAAATCAAGCTTCCTACTATGCGTCTGTACATAGTAGGGTCTTCCAGAAGCTCACCTGCATCTGCGCTCAGCTTCACATTCTGCTCCAAAGGAACTGAAATAGGCTTACAGCCTGTCATCCCATATTTGGACAGCATGTCCAATCCATACTGCCTCTGCAAGAGCTGTATCCCACTTGGTGATCTAATCACCTCAATGCCCAAGAAATAACGCAGCTCTCCCAAATCCTTCATCTCAAACTTCTGCTTCAATAGCATTTTCACATGAAGGATATCTTCATCACTGTCACCTGTCATAATCAAATCATCAACATAAATGACAAGTAGCATAATACCTTTCTCTGTTTTTCTCACATAAAGTGAGAAATCTGCCTTGGAAATCTGAAAGCCAATAGTGACAAGATACTGTCCTATCTTGTCAGACCATGCTCTAGGTGCTTGCTTCAAGCCATACAAGGCTTTCTTCAACCTGCAAACAAACTGAGGATGAACATCATGCACATAACCTGGTGGCTGCTCCATATAGACCTCTTCTTGCAAATCACCATGCAAGAAGGCATTCTTTACATCCATCTGATGTAAAGACCATCCCTTTGATGCAGCCATAGCAATGACTGCTCTTACGGTTGCCATCCTTGCAACCGGATTGAATGTTTCTTCATAGTCAATGCCATATGTTTGTGCATACCCCTTGACTACTAATCTTGCCTTGTATCTGTTCACAGAACCATCAGCATTGTGCTTCACCTTATAAACCCACTTACAGCCAATTGCATTCTTACCTTTAGGCAAAGGTACCAATTCCCATGTAGCATTTGCTTCCAAGTCATCCATTTCTTCATCCATGGCTTTCTCCCATTTTTCTTTTCCCATGGCTTGCTCAAAAGATGTGGGTTCTGGTTCATGTATCACTTTGACCATATATGCATAGTGAATGGCTGTAAATCCATCATATTTCAGCCTATCCACAGGATACCTAGCTCTCGTAGACCTGCGCAAAGTAGGTTCACTCCCAGGTGCTCTCAAAACATCCCTGGTCTTCCTTACTCCAGGTGTAACAATAGAAGGAATACCCAACTCATCATCAATGCTCTGTTCTGAGCCACTGGATTCACCATCCATATAAGAGTGACCTGCATTCACATCAAACATGGGCTGATCAACCTTCTCTTTTCCTTTTCGTGATACCTGCACACCACCATCTGCACTGCTTTGAGAAGATTCTCCTGATCTCAATCTGCCTGTCCATGGCGAAGAATGTGAACCACTGCTAGAAGATGCTCCAGGTCCACTAATATTTTGTGACTGCTGCTGTGAATTTTGTGCAGCATTACCATTTTGTGCATCTACATCATCAATTACATTTACTGGTTTATACCAGCTACTCATCTCATCAAAAACAACATCTCTGCTCACTGTAAACTTACGAGTAGAAGGGTTATAGCATCTATATCCTTTTTGCTGCAGAGAGTAACCAATAAAGATGCACTTCTCAGCTTTTGGATCCAACTTGGATCTCAGCTCATCTGGCACATGTACATAGGCAATGCAACCAAAAATTTTCAAATGAGAAATATCTGGTTTCCTACCAGTATACCTCTCCTCTGGAGTCATTCCATGTATTGCTGCAGTGGGAGTCCTGTTCATTATGTAGACTGCTGTAGCAACTGCTTCAGCCCAATAAAAATCTGGCAGGTCTTTTTCATTGAGCATGGCACGAGACACCTCTCCAATATGTCTGTTTTTTCTTTCTGCAATTCCATTTTGCTGTGGGGTATGACTGCATGAATATTGCTGCTTTATGCCATGCTCCTGCAGGAACCTTGCAAACTCATTTGAGAGGTACTCTCCCCCTCCATCTGACCTTAGGCATTTTACTTGCAGGCCTGTTTCTTTTTCAACCATAGCTTTAAGAGTTTTGAAATGCCCAAAAACTTCACTTTTTTTTTTCATAAAATACACCCAAACTTTTCTGCTATAGTCATCAATAAAACTAACAAAATAATGACAGCCTCCAAGAGATGCAGCTTTAGTAGTCCACACATCAGAGTGGATTAATTCCAATGGCTTCTCACTCTCTTGAACATGTCTAGGAAATGGTTTCCTTGCCTGTTTTCCAAACTGACAGGCTTCACATACCTTATGCATTTCTGCAACCTTGAATTTTGGCAATCCTGCAACAATATTTTGGGCCTGCATTGATTTAAGTCGCTGTACATTAACATGACCAATGCGTTTATGCCAGATATCAATATCTGCAACTACACCGGTCCCATGTGCAAACATTGCTGCACTCAATTCAGACATGTCTGCATCCAACGTAAACATTCTGCCCTTCTTCTTTCCTTTTGCTATCAAGCGACCTTTATTTTTCATATCCTCAACAAAGCATCCATGAGGATTAAATCTGACCTGCAAGCCCTGTTCAACCATTTGACCAACAGAAACCAGATTCTTGGTGATATTCGGGACATGAAATACATCGGACAGGTATTTCTTTTTCCCATCCTGCATAGACAAGGGAATTTTTCCAATCTGCACAATAGGATGTGCAGTATCATCACCAGTCTCCACAAATCCTGGTTTTTCCATTTTCCTTGCATCCTCCATCCATTCTGCATGACCTGTCATGTGGTTTGATGCACCTGAGTCAACATACCATACATCATTGCTTTCTTCTGCACTTGTCACAGAATTGTTCATGTGCTGCACCATGAACAAATGTTCATTTCTGTCATCACCCTGTCTGTTAGAAGATGCATAATTCCCTTGTTGCAGTTTTCCATTCATGATGTCATTCTGCTTTTTATAGCAGTCTTTAGCCATATGATCCATTTTACCACAGTAGTAGCATTCAACATTACTGTTTGCATTTTGACCTCTTTGCCATCCACCACGACCTCTTTGGCTCCCCCTGCCTCTAGAGTTACCACGTCCTCCTCCATAGGACTGGTTTTCTTGAGTTTGCTGCATATTCTGATTTCTGCCACGGCCTCCAAATCGGCCTCCTCTACCTCTGCCTCTACCTCTTCCAGCATTTGAGTAGAAGACAGCTTCTTTTGAAGTTCCTCCTGAAGAAGATGCACCACCATTTCTCTGCTCCTCAGAAATTAGAAGAGCAATCAACTCCTCAAAATCAGGAAATCTTTCACGAACTGAAATGGATGTCCGAAACTGTGCATATTCCTTTCCTAGACCATTCAAGGTCACGGAAACTAAATCATCATCTTCCACTGGCGACCCAATGGAAGCAAGTGCATCTGCAATCTTCTTCACCTTCATGTGGTAGTCGTTGATGCTCATACTTTCTCTTTGCACATTATGCAACTCTTGCTTGAGCTGCATTTTCCTAGCTTGCGTATTTGTGCTATACATTTTTGACAAAGTATCCCATGCCTCCTTTGGCGTACTTGCATCCTGAATATGCACAATCATAGAGTCTGAAATACTGATAGACAGCCAATACATAACTTTCCTGGCTCTCTCATGCCATGCTTTAAATGCCTGCATTTGCTGTTGATTGGGAACATCAGGAAGAACTGGTTCTTCTTCATTTCCTGCAACAAATTCCCAATATCCTTTTCCCATAAGGAAATTCGTCATTCTAAACTTCCATGCTTGGAAGTTGTTCTTGTCAAGCTTTTCAGTGACAATCTGTGAGAGAGAATCAGACGCCATTACAGAATACTACAAAAAGTTCTGTCACTGCAAAGAACACAGCTTCAGCCTCACAAGGGCAAATCTGCAAAACTGGCGAAAGTGGTATTTGACCACACAGTCACTTCCTAGTGACGATTTTGCATAAACAGAAACCAAGGATGATTCTGTAACTCCCAATGTCTCTGCGCACAAGCATACGATGCAATTTCTGTGGTAACTTTTCACCGACCTGTAGAACAGTGGTCGCACAGCATAAAACAGGGCTTTTTCCTGAGTTCGTGCAGAAAACTTCCGCCTCCAAAACAGGCCCCGAAATGGCCTCAAATAAAAAAAACAGGGTTGCCGAGAGCTAAAGATATCTCCCGCAGCATATACTGCCCTCTTGCTTCAGCGCGAAGGGCGTCTCAACCTGAGACAATGCACTCCTGCAATTTCCGGCTGTGCTACCTGCAGAGATCTGCTCCCAAAACAGAAAATGAAAGCAACACTGCTCCTCTTACCAGAACACCACGAGCTTGGCTTGCTTTCTTGAGCTCCTTACCACGAACAAGGCTCTGATACCATGTCAAGATTGTGGGAGAGAAGGAAGGAGTCTCGCTTGAAGCTTTCTTGCTTGCACAATGGGGGAAGACACACAAGGGTGGAGGCTGAAAACAGTTTTCCTCTTCTTAGTTGTGTAAGCCAAAAGAACTCTAGTACAAAGAAAATAGAAGAACCCTCTATATGGGTCTCAAACCAAACTCAACTAACTAAGGTGGCATACTAACTGAGCCATGAACTAGAGTAGTTAAGGATAGCTATCATGTAGCTATTATTCATGGGCGGTGTACCAACCGCATCTACAACTGACAAGTCGGTGACATAAATGCACAACGGTCACCCTGGTGTATCACGAGTGGAGCTCGATATCTCAACAGATGTCCCTACCGTCAATGTCTCCATTGCAATGAGCTAGGGCACATCCAAGCAAACTCTTCTAACCTAAGTCCAGAAGACATTGAGTCTCCAAGGAAACGAAGCTACACAAGTGCAGTCTATAGATATATAGAGGAATCAGATGAAGACGAAGATGTAGAACCCATTACACCTTTGTAGGATGATTAGCAGTCCTAGAAATTTTACTGACATGTAATACAACTTATATCGGTAATAAATCCTACTCTTGTACCTATGGTTAATTGCAATAATATGAGTTTCACTATTTGAGTCACTACGAGTAGCATAGTGTGATGCATGGTGGGTTCTAACCCATAGGCCTTAAGCCCCATTAATACTCGCCTCCCCCAGTTCTTCTGAGATGAGGAAATCTTGAGTTCTCTAAGGGGGAGAGAATGTAATGTCTCCACCTACCCCGGCATCGAATCCCCTCCCTAATTTTCATTAAAAAGAAATTGGAATTTTTTAAACCTTGTTCCCCCTTGTCGTCACCAACAACAGGTGGCGGGGGAAAAAGAAGAGAAAGTGCACGATGGATGACATCCACGTGGGGAGGAAGCTGGCTACATGGTGGAGGAAGATGATGATGAGAGAGAATGCAATGATGACGATGATGGAGGAGTGAGGCCAGTGGCCTACTACATCCCCCCTCTCGATCAGTCTGCCATGCTTGGCGACAAGTGGTGGGTGGGGAAAGACCACCACCACATCATCACTCCACTCCCCCCCCCCAATAATACCACCCTTACCACCTATAAAATCCCCCCCCCCCCATCATAAGAAAAAGAAAAGGGAGGAGGCCTCCACCTGCTACTGCATGGGTAATGAGGAAGAGAGAGGGAGTGGGAGAGAGAGAGGGTGTGACAGAGAGGGAGAGAGTGAGAAAGAGAGAGAGAGAAAGAAGAGAGGTGAGAGGGAAGAAGAAGAAGAAGAAGAAGAAGAGGGAGAGAGAGAGGGAGGGAGAGAGAGAGAGAGAGAGAGAGAGGAGAAGAAGAAGAGGGAAAGAGAGAGAGAGAGGGAGAGAGACTCTTGCTCTTCCCCTCCTAAGAGGGTGGCGACACACATCTTTTTTTCCCTTTGACCGTGAATCTATTCCCCGTACCTCTTGCGAGATTGTCCTCCATCCCGCAAGCTGAACTTTCCCCAAGTGCCCCTCTTCTCAAGTGAGTGGCTGCTAAAGTTGTGTGTGAGTTGCATCTAAAAAAGGAGAAGACCAAGGATTGCCCCCAAGCGGAAGGTGTCACATGCAAATGGCAACCCCATGAAGAGCAATGAAGCCTCGGGTGAGGGTATCACTACCAATCCAACTATGGTAATGGGTCGTAAGTAATGTATTACCAATTTGGTAGATGCTTGCTTAATTTCCCACATGTGATACGTTAGGTTCCAAACTTTACCACGTGAGAATAGGTTGTTGAAAAAGGTAAACTTCATCATGACGATTCGAAGGATTGAGTTTCCAAATACTTGTTTCAAGAGAAGTTAATTGCATTTAGATGCTAATGGATAAATTCATAAACAACATATAAGGCTTCAAGCATTGTCGACTCCCTGTCCTCGTAATAGCAAGGATGTTTTCATCGCCTTTAAGGTATTTGTTGCAACTTGCACACTTGACCGAGGGCATGATAAGGGATCTAGCCTAAAGGAAATTCATCCTAGAAACTCTACGCTTTGCCCAAGCTCTTGATAACAACACCAACTAATAGCTCATGTTCAATATATTGGAATCTTGATGTTATGCATAGTTAGCACAAACAACAATCATAAGGGCTAAAACTAAGATGCCTTGGGGTCCATTTGGCAACCACTACCTTCATCAACCCGACTCAGGGATTGGGCTAGGTATAAAATACAATTCCAAGGTTCAAAGGAAAGTGGAGAGCTCTAGGGATTAGGAAACCCTAGATCAAAGGAACGATGATTATGTACTTGTTGAGAAGAAGGCTGGGTTATGGAACAATGTAAGTGACCTATAAAACTTACGTCGCCTATAGTGTTAAAACCCCTAACATATGCCTTAGCCAAAAGAAGGGTGTGTTAAAGTAAATTTTACTTAGAACCGCTCCTAATCCCAAGGGGGAGAGCAAATATGCGATGGAAAGGTTATCGCGACTATTCGTGCAATGTTTGGAAAATGATACCATTGTTTTTTTGTTGAATGAACAAATAATGTCCTAAATGTTTTTTCATTAAACTGATTGTTGGGATGTAATTTGGATGATTATTCCAAGTGCTTGTGTTTAATGGCAAATGCATAGGAGGGGTAAGTGATGACAAGTTTCCATGGGCAATAAAAGAATTTTTTCTTGGAGGATGAAATTAGGTTGATTGCCTTGATTATGCTTGATTATTAATTGGATTAATTAAGCAATGATATTTTGCGTGGGTGGATCATCTCCAAGGTCACACCAAATTTCAACACGAGAAGGGCACTACTCGATTCATGAGCCGAAGGTTGAGTGGTGAAAAGGTCAACCATGGAAGTTGTGTCTCACTCCTAGGTCGCTTGGGGTCAGTGGAGCTCTGGACACCCCTTGCCTAGTTCGGAATGGAGTTGAAGACTGCCATGAGCCCAACGTCTAAAGGCATTAGAAGATCCTATTCTGGATAATGGATGGAAATTATGGTGCCATGTGATTTGGACCGTGTACTTCTGTTGGATAGAAGGGATACATAATTTTTCCTGTATGGGTAGGAGAAAAATATTAACATGAAGATAAGTTAAGGAATTTGTTTGAACTTACCTGGAAAAGGATTGCTTGCTCTGTATTTGTGTCCGTGCCATTAATAATGGAACAAACCATGTTCCCTAAAATGCTTAATTAATGAAGATTATTTTTAAATGTCACACATAAATGTGATAAGACCTAACCAGATAACTAAAGAATGTATACTGAGGGAAGCATGCAGGCAGAACCCCCTGACGGGTCTGTCCTACGGTAGAGTAGTCCCAGAGAACTGGGAGGCTTCTCACAAGGTTCTACAGTCATACGACCTTTAGATATTGTTAGGTTAGAACCCAATTCATACCATTTTAGGGGACCAGAATGGGACTATGCCCGATGGATAGAGAGGTTGAGTGACGCATCCCTCTCATTTTCCATTCTCTTTGAACCAAGTGCGGCATGGGTCAGCTCAGCTTGGGTATCCCTGCATAAAGTAAGATGTCCAGGATCTAATGCTAGAATGCTATTAGGAGACCTTGACCACTAGGGACCCAAAATTTAGGTCAATCCTAGTGGGTGGCTGCAAACGTTCCATTGTGAGGCGGACTCGAGAAACCCTAGATGACAAACCCTGTAACTTTTCACGGGAGTGTCGCGCGTCATCGTTTAGATTTGTCTCTCAATGGGCCACTAAAAATGTGTCTAGACAGTCAACATGCGGCATGTTACAGTTGGTATCAGAGTGAAGCTTTGTAGTGATATGTGATAGATTAATATATGGTTCGTAGGCATATCCTAAACATAATAATCTAAATGGTATGGATTTATTGTCATGCACCTTCTGCACCCACGAATGATGACATGCAAGAGAAGAAATTCCTTCTTAAGCAAATTAAGGCACTCGAGTTTGGTGGAGAAGGAATAAACGTCGCAACCAAGGCAGAGATATGGATTGAGTCGATGGATGATTATTTCTCTGCTTCAAGAACCGCTTTTCCCAATCAAACAATGATAGCCAAACTTAAGTTAGTTGTTCAGGCTCAGATATGGTGGAAGTAATGGTGCAAAGATCAAGGTATTTCTGAAGTTGTTGTCACTTGGTCTCAACAGAAAGATGCTCTACGTGGAGGACGATACCTTCTGCCAATCTACCAAAATTTGAAGATGAATGAATTCTTCAAGCTCAAGTAGCTGGAAATAACCTTGGAAGCCTACTACTCAAGGTTTGTAACCCTACTAAAATACTACCACCTATGGATATTGCACAGCAAGTATCCAAGTTTTGCCATGCCCTGAACTCCTTTAAACCACCATCTTGAAGCAATGGGTCCAACAAATTTGCAAGATGCATTACTTCTAGGAAAGCCAATCATCCAAGAACTTGGATTGGGCAATTGTGACAAAGATGATTCCCAAGATCAAGGCAAGAGATGCCACACATGTGGAGAAATAGGGCACATCTGTAGGAGATATCCCTACCGTCGATGCTTCCATTGTAATGAGCTATGGCACATCCAAGAAGACTGTCCTAACCTAAGTCCACAATACATTGAGCCTCCAAGGAAATGAAGCTACACAAGTGTAGTCTATCGATATATAGAGGAATCAGATGAAGACAAAGACCTAGAACCCACTACACCTTTGCAGGATGGTTAGCAATCCTAGAAATTTTTTTCGACATGTAATACAACTTATATCAAGAAAAAATCCTACTCTTGTACCTATGGTTAATTGTAATAATATGAGTTGCACTACTTGAGTCACTATGAGTAGCGCAGGAGGATGCATGGTGGGTCCTAACCCACACGCCATAAGCCCCATTAATACTTGTCTTCCCTAGTTCTTTCAAGATGAGGACATCTCGAGTTCTCTAAGGGGGACAGGATGTAACGTCTTCAACTGCCCCCGCATAGAACACCCTCCCTAATTTTCATTAAAAAGAAATTGAAATTTGTTTTACCCTTTCCCCCCTGTCATCCCCAATAGGTGGCGGGGGAAAAGAAGAGAAAGTGGACAATGGATGACTTCGACGTGGGGAGGAAGCTGACCATGTGGTGGAGGAAGATGGAGACGATGATGAGAGATAATGCGATGATGATGATGGTGGAGGAGGGAGGCCACAGGCCTACTATCTCCCCCCCTCTCGACCAATCTGTCATGCTTGGCGACAGGTGGTGGGTGGGAAAAGACCACCACCACTCCACTTCACCCCCAATAATACCCACCTTACCACCTATAAAATCCCCCCCCCATCATAAGAAAAATAAAAAGGAGGAGGCGTCGACCTGCTACTGCATGGGCTGTGAGGAAGAGAGAGGGAGAGGGAGAGAGCAGGAGTGGGAGAGAGAGAGAGAGGGTGTGACAGAGAGAGAGAGAGAGAGAGAGAGAGAGAGAGAGAGAGAGAGAGAGAGAGAGAGAAGAGAGGTGAGAGGGAAGAAGAAGAAGAAGAAGAAGAAAAAGAGGTAGAGAGAGGGAGAAAGAGAGAGAGAAAGAAGAAGAAGAGGGAAAGAGAGAGAGAGAGGGGGGAGAGAAACTCTTGCTCTTCCCCTCCTAAGAGGGTGGCCACATGCATCCTTTTTCCCCTTTGGCCGCAAATCTATTCCCCATACCTGTGTCCAAAAAACGAAAAGACCAAGGATGGCCCCCAAGTGGAAAGTGTCATTTACAGATGGCAACCCTTGAATGAGCAAGGAAGCCTCAAGAGAGGGTATCACTGCCAATCCAACTGTTGTATCGGTCGTTGTAAGTAATGTTTTACCAATTTGATAGATGCTTGCTTAATTTCCCGCATGCGATACGTTAGGTTCCAAACTTTACCACGTGAGAATAGTTTGTTGAAAAATGTAAACTTCGTCCCAACTATTCGAAGGATTGAGTTCCAAAATTCTTGTTTCAAGAGAAGTTAATTGCATTTAGATGCTATGGGATAAATTCATAAACAACATATAAGGCTTCAAGCATTGTTGACTCTCTGTCCTTGTAATAGCAAGGATGTTTTCATCGCCTTTAGGATATTTGCTACAACTTGCATGCTTGACGGATGGCATGTAAGAAATTTAGCCTAAAGGAAATTCATCCCAGAAAGTCTAGGCTTTCCCCAAGCTCTTGCTAACAACATGAAGTAATAGCTTATGTTTAATAGATTGGAATCTTGATGTTATGCATAGTTAGCACAAACAACAATCATAAGGGCTAAAACTAAGATGCCTTGAGGTCCGTTTGGAAACTACTACTTTCATTAACCCGACTCGGGGATTGGGCTAGTTACAAACTACAATTGGAAGCTTCAAAGGCAAGTGGAGAGCTCCAGGGAATAGGAAACCCTAGGTCAACAAAGACAAGACCAATAGTTTTGTACTTGTTGAGAAGAAGGCTAGGTTATGGAACAATGTAAGTGACCTATAGAACTTAGGCCACATACAATGTTAAAACCCTTAACATATGCCTTAGCCAAAAGAAGGGTGTGTTAAAGTAAATTTTACTTAGAACCGAGGGGGAGAGCAAATGCCCGATGGAAAGGTTATTACAACTATTCCAGCAATGTTTGGAAAAGGATACCATTGTTTTTTTGTTGTGACTGAAAAAATAATGTCCTAAATGCTTTTGCATTAAACTGATTGTTGGGATGTAATTTGGATGATTATTCCAAGTGCTTGTGTTTGATGGTAAATGCATGGGAGGGGTCAGTGATGACAAGTTGCCATGGGGAATAAAGGAATGCTTTCTTGAAAGATGAAATTAGGCTGATTGCCTTGATTGCACTTGATTCTTAATTGGATTAATCAAGAAAGGATATTTTGCATGGGTGGATCATCTCCAAGGTCACGCCACATTTCAAACCAAGAAGGACTGCTCGATTCATGGGCCGAAGGTCTAGTGGTGAAAAGGCCAATCATGGAAGTTGTGTGTCACTCCTAGGTCGCTTGGGGTCAGTGGAGCTCTGGACACCCCTTGCCTGGTTTGGAATGTTGAAGGCTGCTATGAGCCCAACGTTTGAAGGCATTGGAAGATCCTATTCTAGATAATGGATGGAAATTATGGTGCCATGTGATTTGGACCAGGTACTTTTGTTGGACAGAAGGGACACATAATGGGCAGGAGACAAATATTAACGTGAATATATGTTAAGGAATTTGTTTGAGCTTACCTAGAAAAGGATTACTTGCTCTATATTCATGTCCGTGCCATAAATTACGTGAAGGATCCATGTTCCCTAATAGGATTAATTAATGAAGCTGATTTTTGAATGTCACACATAAATGTGATAGGACCTAACCATATAACTAAACAATGCCTAGTGAGGGAAGCGGGTGGGCGAAACTCGAGACCCTCTCTCCTATGACAGGGTAGTCCCAGAGAATTAGGAGGCTTCTCACAAGGTTCTACAGTCATATGACCTTTAGATATTGTTAGGTTAGAACCCAATTCGTGCCTTTTTAGGGGACCGGAATGGGACTATGCCCTACAGGCTAAGAGATTGAGTGATACATCCGTCTCATTTTCCATTCTCTTTTAACCAAGTGCGGCATGGGTCAGCTTCTGCTTGGGTGTCCTCCCATAAAGTAGGATGTCCAGGATTCGACACTAGAATGCTGTCAGGAGACCTCGACCATTAGGGATGCAAATTTAGGGTCAATCCTAGTGGGTTCAACCGCAAATGTTTCATTGGGAGGTAGACTCAAGAAACTGTGGACGTTAAACCTTATAACAATCCATGGGAGTGCCGGGTGGCATCGTTTAGATTTGTCTCACGATGGGCCGCTAAAAACGTGTCTAGACAGGCGATAGGTGACATGTTACAGTTGGTATCAGAGCAAAACTTTGTAATGATATGTGATAAATTAATATATGGTTTGTAGGAATATCCTAAACTGAATAATCTAAATTTTATGGCTTGATTGTCACGCACCTTCCGCACCCACGAATGCTGACATGCAAGACAAGAAATTCCTTCTCAAGCAAATTAAGGCACCCAAGTTTGGTGGAGAAGGAATAGATGTCGTAGCCGAGGTAGAGATATGGATTGAGTCGATGGATGACTATTTCTCTACTTTAGGAACCACTTTTTCCAATCAATCAATGATAGCCAAACTTAAGTTAGTTGGCTAGGCTTAGATATGATGGAATCAATGGTGCAAAGATCACGGTATTTCTAAAGCCTCTATCACTTGGGCTTAGCTGAAAGATGGTGTACGTAGATGATACCTTCCGCCTACCAACCAGACTTTGAAGATGAATGAATTCTTCAAGCTCAAGTAGTTGGAATTAACCCTGGAAGCCTACTACTCAAGGTTTGTAACCCTACTAAAATACGTGCCACCTATGAATATTGCGTAGCAAGTATCCAAGTTTTGCCATGGCTTGAACACTCCTTTGAATCACCATCTTGAACCAATGCATCCAACACATTTTCAAGATGCATTACTTCGAGTGAGGCCAATCATCCAAGAACTTGGATCGAGCAATTGTGACAAAGATGATTCCTAAGATCAGGGCAAGAGATGCCACATGTGGAGAAATAGGGCACATCCGTAGGAGATGTCCCTACCATCAATGCTTCCATTGCAATGAGTTAGGGCACATCCAAGCAGACTATCGTGACCTAAGTCCAGAAGACATTGAGCTAGGGCAAGAGATGCCACATGTGCAGAGAAATAGGGCAGATCCGTAGGAGGTGTCCCTACCGTCAATGCTTCCATTGCAATGAGCTAGGGCACATCCAAGCACACTGTCCTGACCTAAGTCAAGAAAACATTGATCCTCCAAGGAAACAAAGCTACACAAGTGTAGTCTATGGATATATAGAGGAATCAGATGAAGATGAAGACCTAGAACCCACTACATCTTTTCAAGATGATTAGCAATCCTAGAAATTTTTCTGACATGTAATACAACTTATATTAGGAATAAATCCTACTCTTGTACCTATGGTTAATTGCAATAATATGAGTTGCACTACTTGAGTCACTATGATTAGCGCAGGCAGATGCATGGTGGGTCCTAACCCACAGGCCTTAAGCCCCATTAATACTTGTCTTCCCCAGTTCTTTTGAGATGAGGACATCTCAATTTCTCTAAGGGGGAGAGGATGTAATGTCTTCGCCCCCACCCCCACATAGAACCCCCCTCCTTAAATTTCATTAAAAGGAAATTGAAATTTTTTTTACCCTTTTCCCCCTGTCATCGCGGACAGGTGGTGAGGGAAAAAGAAGAGGAAGTGGACAATGGATGACGTCGACGTGGGGAGAGAGAGAGAGAGACAGAGAGGGAAAGAGAGAGAGAGAGAGAGAGAGAGAGAGAGAGAGAGAGAGAGAGAGAGAGAGAGAGAGAGAGAGAGAGAGAGAGAGAGAGACTCTTGCTCTTCCCCTCCTAAGAGGGTGGCCACACGCATCCTTTTTCCCCTTTGTCCACGAATCTATTCCCCATACCTCTCGTGAGATTGTCCTCCATCCTGCAAGCTGAACTTTCCCCAAGTGGCCCTCTTCTCGAGCGAGTGGGTGCTGAAGTTGTGTGCAAGTTGCATCTAAAAAAGGAAAAGACCAAGGATGGCCCCTAAGCGAAAAGTGTCACATGCAGATGGCAACCCCATGACGAGCAATGAAGCCTCGAGCGAGGGTATCAGTGCTAATCCAACTGCGGTACTGGTCATAAGTAATGCATTACCAATTTGATAGATGATTGCTCAATTTTCCGCATGTGGTACACTAGGTTCCAAACTTTACCACATGGGAATAGTTTGTTGAAAAATGTAAACTTTGTCCCAACTATTCGAAGGATTGAGTTTCCAAATGCTTGTTTCAAGAGAAGTTAATTGCATTTAGATGCTATGGGATAATTCATAAACAACATATAAGGCTTCAAGTATTGTTGTTGACTCCCCATCCTCGTAATAGCAGGGATGTTTTCTTTTTCTTTAAGGTATTTGCTACAACTTGCATGCTTGACTGGTGGCATGTAAGTGATCTAGCCTAAAGGAAATTCATCCCAAAAACTCTAGGCTTTGCCCAAGCTCTTGCTAACAACACAAACTAATAGCTCATGTTTGGTAGATTGGAATCTTGATGTTATGCATAGTAAGCGCAAACAACAATCATAAGGGCTAAAACTAAGATGCCTTGGGGTCTGTTTGGCAACTACTACCTTCATCAACCCGACTTGGGGATTGGCCTAAGTACAAACTACAATTCCAAGCTTCAAAGGCAAGTGGAGAGCTTTAGGGATTAGGAAACCCTTGGTCTGCCAAGGAAAGACCGATGCTTTTATACTTGTTGAGAAGAAGGCTGGGTTATCAAATGTTGAGATATTTGCAATCACACCCACTATGGCATCTTTATATGAGGCAATTCTGGGATTAGGACATGTAGGCCGACTGAATCCCATAGGCATAGAAAGGGAAACTACTACCATCCAGCTTCTATAGAGCATTGTAATTGATTGTCACTTTCATATGAAATGAATACAATATCATGATGCTTTCCTCTTTTAGTTAGTTTTATTGTCATTGTCTATCTAATACACAA
The DNA here is from genome assembly GCF_053477565.2 of Lygodium microphyllum. Taxonomy (NCBI): domain Eukaryota; kingdom Viridiplantae; phylum Streptophyta; class Polypodiopsida; order Schizaeales; family Lygodiaceae; genus Lygodium; species Lygodium microphyllum. The sequence goes on from NC_141142.1 coordinate 103,472,712, forward strand.
GAATGTCTTTATGAGTCCAAGACTCAATCTTGGAACCTAATTCACTTGTGTAACAATTGTCTCTTCTTTATCTATGTCACCATGAGTTTGTCTCTATCTTCCAATCTCCATAGCTCTTGCCATGCTCTAGATCCATGTTTTTCAACATGGTATTAGAGCCCAATTGGGCATGGCTCAGCTCAACTTAGCTCTTATTTGCTCTCTCTTAATTAGCCATAGCTAGCTGCACCCTATTAGCTTGAAGCTCTTATATCTCACTCCACAGGTCAAATATCCTGGAGCTTGCTTCTAGAAAAGTGTTTTCCTACTTCCAAAGCTTCTTCTTGTCACTAGAATCACTGACATCAGGCAACCATAGGCTCAAGATTGTCAAAATTCTGAGTCACTGCCATAGCTTGCAACTGTGACCTATAGGACATACCTTGCTTGGAGTCCCTGGATCTCTCAATACAAAGAATATCTCCTCTTGCTTTCTTCTAGAGAATTATTCCTCAGCTAAAGCTACTTCTCTCTATCACTTAAAACCCTAACATTGTTGCCTCTTCAGACTAACATTGCATCTCCAACAATTCACTACCTAGAATGCGCATGTGACCCGTAGTATTGTTGACGCTGCTGCGCCCAGAGTCCGCAGTGTTGATGGCCATCATAGGGCATTGAAAGCCCATTAAGTAAGCTTCATTTCATTAAAAAGTTTTCAAAAATCATCAAGTATAGCTCCTACAATGTCAAAAAAAACTAGGCCACTGTTAGAAACCCTAACTGTGACTCCATAGCCATTTTCACCTAAGCTAAAAAATCTCATCATTTTCTCTCTCCTACCACGTGGAGCAACCCATTGCTAATTTGATCTATTGTCCCAGCGTCAAATCAAGTAGGGAAAGGACTTGGAAAGATCAAATAAGGATTGACGACCCCGAACTAAGAAGATTCAAGTTCGACATCAACTCAGACATAGTCTATACATAGTGTGTTTTCACATTGTCATTACTTGTGTCTCTTGATACACTATAATCTGCTCTTCCATTGATAAAATATGAGAATTTTGGAGTTGATTTGTTGCTGATCCTTGGTCATGACAATGACAAACAAGAAGATCTTAATGCAGATGAAAAGAAACATTTCTCTTGTTGCTCACTTGCAGTACATAGAAGTCTTGTTTGCATCACTTGCAAGTAATGTTGGAGCTGCCTACACCAAATAGCAATCAATGATATTATCTGAAGGCCATGAAGATACTCTGGACACTCTACTCAACATGCCAAAGAATGATATGTATTTGCTTGAGGGGGACATGGACATGAAGACTGAAGCTGCAAGCAAAGTGAAGAACAAGTACAAGATCAAAAAGAGCAAGCTAGACTACACCAACAAGAAGACCTGTAATGAATTGAACATTTATGTAAAAAGAAATGTTGAAAATTGCAAGGACCTCATGATCCTTGACCCAAATTTTTACTAACTTTTTTAGCATTGTATTGCCTAGCCCAAAATGCTCCTATCATAAGCTTGTAAACTCCTCATGTAGCCTCGTACTACAGTCTCTATACACTTTGTGAGGCCCCTGTTATAGCCTCTAGATGCCCACCATCTTTGTGGTACCCACATTTAGCCTTTTCTATGATAGCCTTTGGTGTTTTGCCATGTTTATGGCGTGCCCACACTTTGCAAGTGTTGCTCTCACTAAAGCCTCTACACACTTTACACTTTATGGTTGTGATTGAGGAGGGGTGTTGAGATATTTGCAATCACACTCACTATGGCCTCTTTGTATGAGGCAGTTTTGGGATTATGACATGCAGGCAGATTGAATCCCATAGGCATAGAAAGGGGAACTGCTACCATCCAACTTCTAAAAATCATTGTACTTGATTGTCACTTTCATATGAAATGAATACAATATCATGATGCTTTCCTCTTTCAGTTAGTGTCATTGCTAGTGTCTATCTAATACACAAGAATTTCTTTATAAGTCCAATTCTCAATCTTGGAACCTAATTCACTTGTGTAACAATTGTCTCCTCTTTGTCTATGTCACCATGAGTTTGGTCTCTATCTTCCAACCTCCATAGCTCTTGCCATGCTCTAGATCCATGTTTTTCAACATCAAACAATCTAAGTGACTTATAGAACTTATGTCGCGTACAATGTTAAAACCCCTAACATATGCCTTTGTCAAAAGAAGGGTGTGTTAAAGTAAATTTTACTTAGAACCACTCCTAATCCCAAGGGGGTGAGCAAATGTAGGATGGAAAGGTTATCACGACTATTCATGCAATGTTTGGAAAATGATACGATTGTTTTTTTGTTGACTAAACAAACATTGTCCTAAATGCTTTTGCATTAAACTCATTGTTGAGATGTAATTTGGATGATTATTCCAAGTGCTTGTGTTTGATGGTAAATGCATGGCAGGGGTTAGTGATGACAAGTTGCAATGGGGAATAAAGAAATGTTTTCTTGGAAGATGAAATTAGGATGATTGCCTTGATTGCACTTGATTCTTAATTGGATTAATTAAGGAAGGATATTTTGCACAGGTGGATACTTTCCTATATAAGAGAATCCAAGAATGTGATTCCCTTCTTCTAATTGTGGGGAATTATGGGCCATTACAGTGAATTCCTATGTTCTCTCAAACATTCCCTATATAAGAAATGCACAAATGTCATTTCTCACTTTTGATAATAGGGAATCATATATAAAGTTAACTATATTCTCTTGAAATTGACTATGTAGGAGAATATTTAAAAGTTGACTATAGAGAAGAATTCTTTCATATTCTCTCAAAATTGACTATATAAGACAACACAACAAAAGTTCAAGCTTTAATCTAGGTGTTTTTTAAGATTTAGCATGTAAACACAGTCTCAAAACCTAATAACAATTGGAATTAACAATATAGAGGTAGACTCAAATTGTTTAAGAATTCACTCATCCCAACACACATATGCATGCATGTACACACATGTGCACATGAGCTCTCCACTCCTAGTTAAATGACCATATCTAGAGATGATTCTAGACTAGTTTTTCCTAGCATCAACTATTGGAAATAGCCAGGTTATTGTACAAATGTGAGGCCTCAAACTAAGTAGTCAATCATTCCCATGCTAGTTACATGGCTTTGTTTTAGTCCTTTCATGTTTGTTTGGTTCAACATTTCTTATTTCTTTTCGTCTAATCTTTTGGAGATTTCTCCTCCTTACTCCTTTAAAAATTGGTGTCAATGGTGCATCAAGCCCTAGAAGGTAATCTGTGATGAACTAATAACTAAATATTAACACCATTTGACATAGTTCAATACCTATACAAGAGCTAGATTACATGATGGTTTTATTATTAATAGGAAGGGATAATCAATGTGTAACCATGATTAATTACACAATACTTTTCTTGCTATTACTAAGTTGATGGTAACTTGTAGATATTGTTTTAGCTTTCACATTAAAAGTAGGAGTTTTGTGTAAATTTTACATGTATTCTATATATAAAGTGGATTATCCACTTCCTTGTTGACATACATTATAATATTTTTTTATAAATGGTACCAACAAGGTTGGTTATGCCTTCCTTGTGAATTTTTATACATCTACAAGGGGTTATCTAGTTCCATTGATGAAAATTTTTGCCATATAAGTATGCTTTAACAAGGGAGCTATTTTTCTCCTCATCCAATTCATGGGTTACTTTGGTATCTTATATTTAACTTCTGTATTTCCTTTAAGTCTTGATTGAAGCTTTTAGGGGTAGAAATGGTTTTGCATTAAACTAGACAAAATTTTCATCTACAATGAGCCCGATCAAATGGCCAAAATTGGTATATCAATCAAATATGAGGGGTTGTTTCTTGTTATGTTTTTTTGTCTAATCTCATGTGTAATTTCTACAATTAAGAACATGCCTATCTCCATGTAAAAAAAAATGTTAGTAATTTTACTACCAATATGGTAAACTAGAACCATTATCAATCTTAGTTTACATGAAAAATGTATATTCATTATTAGATAGGTAATGTCCAACATAACTATATTAGTTTCAAGTTAAGCTAAAGTATGCTAATCTATCATACTTTTCTATCGATCAATCCTGATAGTTCATCATACAAATGTAGTTCTTCATAAGGTGGAAGACAAGATCATAGGGATTATCTAAACATATATTTTTAGATAAACGAATGAAATTCATGCTTTAAAGAAAGAGTGCATGAATTCCACCCTCATGCATCACTGAGTCTACATATCTATGGGGTTGATAAAGGCATTCAATCTCTTCATTGGATCATCATAGCCTATGTTAGGATTGCAACTTATACAAGATAACTCTAACTTGTGCGTAGTTAGGTTGTGTAAATTTATGATGAGAGTAGGCTAATCCATGGATATGAGAGAGAGAGAGAGAGAGAGAGAGAGAGAGAGAGAGAGAGAGAGAGAGAGAGAGAGAGAGAGAGGCTTTTTGTAAGGCATTAGCATTTATGCTTGTTTTAGAATGTCTCCTTTAATCTTGTTATACATTATATATAAAGAAAAATGAACCTAACACTCAAGTCATAGAATTGGTTCAATTCTATATATAAGTATAGATATATTAAAAAAAGGCTAGTAATTTTACCACCAATATGATAATGTACAACAATGATCAACCTTAGTTTCCTTGTCAAATGTCTAATTGATTGTTAAATAGGTCATGTCCAACAAATAGTATATCAATTTCAAGTTACGCTAAAGTATGCTAATTTATCGTGAACATGATTATTCATCTCACTTTTTCTCTCATAGGTGATGACTAGGCTACACCTTCTTTCACAAAACCTTATTTGTGCACATCATATACTACTTCATTGAGAAAAAACTTAGGCACATGTTAGAATGATAGATGAATGTTAATTGAGATTAGATTACTATAGTATCACCTATTGAAACTAGGTGTGACTTAGTTAGTGTTCTTTTGAATCTATCCATAATTAGATCATCACTCATCGCTCCTCTTACTAACATTCTCCTGCCCCTCCAATAGTAGCTTTGTCAATAAGAGGAACCCCTAGAGCTCTTCTTGTCTATTCTTCACATCCCAATTTGGCTTTGCATTGAGACGGTGATCTTTGGCTATGTATATGTGACATCTCTAAATTTTAGAGGAAGTTTATGTGCCATATGTTCAATGATGATGTTATATTCTAAGCTCTTGTCTTGCTAGGAACCTTATGGAAATAAATTTTAAAAATGCCATTAAAAGGGTAACTGAACAAAATGAGGTTAAGAAGTCAACGTCTAAAAGTCAAAACAAGCCATAGAGTGTGTGAAAGAGAATCTAGAGTAAACCAATGAAGATGATAAAACCTGAAAGTTCAAAAGATAAAGGAGGTAGACTTCAAAGAGATATTTGACCTAAACTAAAGCATAGAGAAAACTCATTCCAACAAGATGGGTGTCAAAAGCAAGCCTACGTGTTTCTAAGTGCCTTAACCACCCAAAAACATAACATGTGCATAGTGAGAGACTTATTAAGATGATGTCTCACTGTCTTTAGTGCTGGGACATAGATGTTGACCTAGAGTTTTTCACCAAGGCATTTGGTTATTGGTGGCAAAGTCATCTTAGAGCTTAAATGTTTTTAGTTCCTATTCTTCTTGGTGGCTTTTGGGGTGATTTTCCTTAAATTAAAAAACAACCATCAACCATCCATAAATTGGTGCCCCCACTAAGGACCTCTTTTGTTCTTGGGGTTGAGTTGTCACTCCAAAACAACTCAAGATGGCACTTTTTCTTTATATTGAGTAGTAAGTCAATGAGGGACATGAACCTATAGAATTTCCTAGTAAAATAGAACTTGCAACTTGTCTTAATGGCAAGGACACTAATGTGGATTATCTCACAATGACGGGTTTGCTCATGGTAGGGCATGTAAGAGAATGGTGGGTTTGCTCAAAATGATGGGTTTGGTTATGGTAGGACATATAAGAGAATGATGGGATTCTCAACCATTGGAGAAGAGGATGAGTTGGGCCTTACTCACTTCTTAATCAGTGCAAAATTTCCACAAAAGAACAATACCTAAAGTGGTATTGGATTCTCTTCTGTCTTGCATCCTCCTATTCCTTACAAGTGAAGGAAGTACCATCCCTAGCTACAAATGCAACTACCAATAATTATGAACCCTTTAAACAATACACATGAGAATAACAATTGTGATAATGAGGATGGTACTTAGGATGTCCTTTCTATCAATTGTGGAACTTGGATGATGGCCTTACAATGGAGGACTACTTTTGCAAGCCCATCATTCATTTTTGTAATGTATATATATGTTTAATGTTGTGATGCACTATTGCATAACCCAAGCCTAAGTTTGCACTAGGTAGCCAAGTTTTGAGGCCTTGTATATAAATTTCAAGCTAACCCTTTGCATGCGGTGCAGGGCACTTGAGGCTAAATATTGAATATTAGTGTAAAGAAAAGTAGTCAAATACTATATTGGGGTTTTTGAACGTTTACTTTTGGCACAAAAATAGGAGTGGAACAGAGAAAGCAAGAGAGAGAAGAAGAAGAAGATGCCAAACTCTTTATGTTGAGAGAGAGAGAGAGAGAGAGAGAGAGAGAGAGAGAGAGAGAGAGAGAGACTAGAATCATTGCCTTTCTTGCACCCTCATATTTAGTAGCAACTTCATCCCCCCTTGAAAGACTTTAGCAACAACGGCCATAACTATTGTAGGTAAAAAACTATGGTATTTGATGGCCTTTGCCCCCTTCTAACAAGCCTTTCCTAGATTGACAGCATCCCCCTCAAAAGACTTTTCCAACAGTGGCCATGATAGGTGTAGGGAAAAAACTATGGTATTTGATGGCCTTCGCCCCCTTCTAATAGGCCTTTCCTAGACTACAACTCTTGACCAAGTAGCTTTCGTCCGACTATCTCTGTCACATAAAGCCTCCAAGTAGCTTTCACCCATATCTGCCACATCAATCCTTTCCAAGACTGCTCCTTTGACTACTCCCACCAATGAGTTCACACATACTACTCTCACTAACACACTCTTACACACCTCCCCACACCCTAGTCGACTTGTACCTCTCATACTAACACATGCATTAGCATACCCACACATATACACAAGCCCCCTACACCACAAACTAAAACCATATGCATCATATGCATACACACACCTTACACTCACTTAAATAAATATCACATATACTCACTAAACTCACTCCACATTCACTATTCACTCATTAATTAATTAATTCATTCATCTCCCTTATGTAGTACACACACACTCCACTAGTGCTTACTACTCACATACTATTGCTTGCATAGCAACTCTTTACACTCCTACACATAGGCACTCACTTATGCATATATGCACCACACTCATACACACCACTATTAGGCACTTGTGCATACACATACTCTAGAAGACATTCATCAATTAATACTTCATACTTCATGTGTGAGATGAAGAGTGCTAGAATGGTGTAGGATGGAACTCTTGCATTGGCCTCAAATGGGTAGATTGTTTGAACAATAGAAGAAGTTGGTTAGATGATTCAAGTATTAAAGTTTGTTGATACACTTTTATAAATGATGGGATTCAAGGAGTTGGTTAGATGATTCAAGTATTTTCTCCTAGTTTAGTAGTGATATTAAAATAATATTTTGTTAGTGTAGATTTGGTGCTACCTTTGCCTAAGGTCACGCATATATCATTTGTGCCTAAACTTGCAATCCATGTCCTCTACGTTTAATGTTAAAGAGCCAAAATACGTATCATTTCATGAGTGTGGAGAAAAAAGATGTTAAACCACACTCAAAAGGGATAACTGTTGTGACGAACTACTAAGTCCCAGGGACATGACCTTCCTTTTTGTGTTTGGTTTGCCATCTCAAATTGTCTAGTATGCAATTTTGGTTTTGTGTATCTAATATTGAGATAACTTATATTTATTCTAAGAATGATTTAATACCTAGTATAATAATAATGATTTGAAGATCTGGAAGAATCATGTGATAGAAATTATACTATCATCATACAAGGAGATGCTAAACCACACTCAAAATGGATAAATGATGTGATGGACTACAAAGTCCCAGGGACATGACCTTCCTCTTTGTGTTTGGTTTGGCATCTCAAACTTTTGAGTATGCAATTTTGGTTTTGTGTCTGTAGTATTGAGATGAGTTATATTTATTATAAGCATGCTTTAATATGTAAGTGTTCATGAAGGTGCTTTCCTTATGTACAAAGCTTCTTCCTTTGATGTAAGGTTTGAATGTATGGACTGATTAGCTTTGATAAATTTTTATATTTTAGGTAATTATAATGAATCATATCATGAGATGTTAGTGCAATTACAAGTGTAGACATTCATCTCTTAGCTATCAAGATGTTACAAGACAAGTGCATTATGCACATAGCAATATGCATCCATCAGATGTGGCTTATGAAACTAGTCAAAAATCTTTGAGAGATAATGCTACTATGAGTGAAGACAACCATGTTGGAAGTCATGTATCATCTCAATCATTGCCTAGAAGTAGACATGTATGATGTAGATGCAAAACATATTGTGGTAGTGAAAGTTTGATACCTCCTTCAACTTATGCATGACACCAAAAAATTAAGGAGAGATTCAAAAGTCTTACAACCCATCTAGGTCTACATGACCCTCACAATTTATTATTGGACATTCTAGAAGGGTGTAATGTTGAGTTGGATAAGGAAGCCCATAATGAGTCCTCAAATGAGATTGATAGCTTGGACAAAGGTGAAGAAGATGAGGTTGAGATGGATGATATTGATCCATCTTTGTTAGATAGAATCATTCAAAGACTAATTCAAATGCAAGAAATTTGGGATGAACATCAAGGCTTTGGTTGAGTTTCAAGACAAGATGCTTCAGATTTTGTTTGGTGATATTGTTGGGAGGAATCCTTCTCTCAAACTTATATAGACAATATGTTCGCTCCAAGCTTAGGCAAACCATAGTGCAGCTACCCAACACATGGGATGGAGACTTAGGTGGTATAAGTATTCCTACTTGTTGGGAGCAAATCAATGTCATGTTAACATGACTTGGTATGATTAACTCTCAATGATATAGAATATGCCAAGGACATGAGAATTCTTTTCATGCACCATTGCTATACCAACCAAGCAAGGAAGATAACTATATCCGAGACACTCTTGAATGTCAATGTAACTTCAATGTCATGGGAAGGAAAAAGTTAAAGCATGATTGCCCACAATGCTATGAAAAGTGTTCCAACTATTCACTACCTAGGAAAGATATGCTTTCTTTTGATTATATCTCCATTACCAAACAATTGAAATTACTAACCAAAAGTAGAACCCTATGCCATGAATTATTGGAAATGTGCAGAAATTAAAAAAAGTGGTTAGTAGAGGATAATGAAATTGGTACTTCGCAAATAAATGAGTTCTGGGATGGCACAAAGTGCAAGTGTAAAAGATTTATGGGATCCAAAATCATACATGGATCTTCTAGTGATATGTAATAATATGCATTGCAAGCAAGCATATAAAGCATGGCCTCTTTCCCAATGGTCACCAGTGCTTGTAGATGGTTGAAATGAGACAAAGAAAACCTACGAGTTTATTTGCAAATCATGTCAAACTCACATACACAAGGATAAAATGCTCTACAAGGTATACTTTATTGCAATGCAATTTTTTAAAAATTCCATGAATAGTCTTTGATATAGATAACAAAAATACATATGTTTTTTGGTTTTGATGAATAGGGTGACCCACAAAATTTTGCTTTATTATTACACTGGGACAGGTTTCATGCCTCAAAGACAACCCAGAAGAATTGTGCAGTTGTTGAGAAAGAACTCTTTTGTTGGAGTTATACCCGTTTTATTTATTTCATTTACCTGTAAAAGATGCTTAGGAGCTCTAGCAAGCTTTTTCATGTCTTCATGAATCCATTGATTGATGAGTTGGAAAGTATGTTTGTTGATGAATTTAAAGTAGATTTTAATTATCCAATCACGCACATTACTAAACATAAAAATTCCCTCAGTAGAAGATGCATTGCACATGCCATATTAATGATGGTGACCATCTAGCTCTCAATGTAAGATTGAATCTTTTAAAGAGGGTATTCAATCTGTTTGTCATAGACACAAAGCGATAGCTACCTTGGAAAGTGAGGGATCAGGACGTTACTTATATGATCAAAATAGGTTTCAATTGAAACATAGACCAATCAAAAAATCAAGTGATGAAATGTTTACTACTTTGATTATGGCAAAGAGAGTCCTCATGCAAGCAGATAGGGATGAACTTTTAAAAGAAGTAGGACTTTCTGGTAGATCATGCTTGTGGAGATTATATGATCTCTATGGATTTGATTTGTCCTTGGATCTTACATATGATTGCATGCATATTTTGGCTCTAAATTTGTTTTCAAAGTATATATGTGCTCTAATAAGGATTGCGGACAATAGAGTGAAAACACAAATTGATGAGGCAATACATCATGTTACAAAAGTAACTCTGTATTCTATACGATATGATCAATCACCAAGGTATTCTAGTAAATACTGTGAAAGCTACAAGGTTGAAGAAAATCAAAAGTGGATACAATGGTGTTTGCCATATGTATTGTGTGAGGTTGAAGGTATTCTGAAGGTATTTTATGACTTGGGATTAATACTTGTAGAAATTGCTCAAGCTTTTTATAACTACACTCGTGATCATGGTTGGTCTAGAGAAAATGTAGATACTTTGAGAGAATTGCTTGGTTCTTGGAGAGTAAAGTCTGAATAACTCTTAGGATCCAACTCAATGCCATTGAAGCATGTTGCAGGTATAAACTCTTCTCAACTTTTCTTTTTTTTAATGTATTTATAGTGTCTACATTTCAATTTAATAGTGTATCTTTTTTTATACCAATTGTAGGTTTCAGAGAGTTCTTGGATGATATTGTTCGTCATGGTAGCCATGATGCTTTTTGGTGCTATACATTTGAATGAATGGTCTCAACATATGTTAATATCAAAACAAACGACAAAGACAATGAGATCTCTTATGCAAATTATCAAAGATAGAGTTTCTTTACATAGGTACTCATTCATATAACAAAAAACAAGCTTGACAAATGTATGCCGCATCAAAGGATGATAAGGCAATTTCACAAAGCTATCTTGCTATCTAATGGATACTTAGTAGATATTGATAGATGTGATGAATGTCTAGAATGGCATGCATTAGGTCTCATGCATGTATCATGTGTTGATAGAGTAGAAGAGTTATGGAGGTTTTCTATGAAAGCTAATGATTGCACATGCAAAATAGTAATAATAACAAAGGGAATAGTAATAGGAGGGAAGAGGTTGAGATACATGAATGCAACTAGTGATGAAAGGAGATACGTCTTTTAGAATTTCAACTTAGAGGTGGAATAAGTAATATGACATAAAAAAGTGTTTCCTAAGGGAAAAACTTATAAAGTGAGAGATAAAGTGGTTGTAAGATGTGATGAAGATACCATTGTTGATATGAATGTTGGCCATTGGAAAAAGCATGCATATCATCACTTTTCTCATTGGAATGTCATGGTGAAGTGAGGCTTTTCTTTGGTGCAAATTATTATAGACAATGTATTATGATTGAAAGAGTCCATGAAAGTTTAGTTGTGGATACCACTATAGTCATGACTTGCTTGCAAAATAGTTTTGTGCCATTTTCATGGGACTATATTAGACCAATATAGTCATTATTACATAAATTTAGCCCACTTCAACATGGAAATTCTATTATTGTATATGAGACAAAGGATTTGAGACTAAGATCACGTTTAACAAAGATAGATTGCATTTCTCCTTAGCTAGAGGAGAATGTAATCATTTATATGAAGTGTGATTTATCAACATTATGTGGGCCAAATGACTTAGAATATGCCATCATAAGGTTAGTCAATTATGAAATGAAGCAAGTTAAAGTGGGATGGTTGACTAAGGTCCACTTCCAAGAAATATTTGGAAGGTGAGAGGAGAAGATCCAGAATGGAAAGATTGGTGGTTGTGTGTATCCATGCAGAAGCGATGGCATATAATAAAAGCCTATTATGTGACATTCACTTGAATATGACTCAACAATCTTACGATGGTATGTTTATTACAGTTCTATTTTATGTTGCCTAACATTTTTTTGTAACGTATCCCCCTGTCCACTTGTGAGACACGTCTTAGTAGCTCATTGAGAAGAGAGTCTAGAACGCGCCACTCGGCACTCACAAGGAATGTCACGGGGTTTGCAATCTAGGTCTTCCCGAGTCTGCCACAAAGCAGAAGCATTCCAGCCATTCCCACTTAGGACTGTCCTGAATCAGGGTTTTCTTAATGGTCAAGTTCCTAGGAGGTAGCTAGCATCGAACTACTTTGCGTAGAAACATTAGGGTCGAAGTGGATTTATACTGCACTTGGTTCAAGGAGAATGGGAAACAAGAGGGATGCGAAGCTCGACCTCTCTGCCCGTAAGGCATAGTCCCATTCCGTTCCCCTAAAACAACATAAATCAAGACTCTAGCTCTATAGATTCTAGGTCATTGTTACCTCGCTGTCAATTCCTTTGAGAAACGTTCCCGGACAACTGGGACCACCCTTCTGTAGGACAGACCCAGAGTCATGTTCACCGCACTTTCCTCGTGTTGCTTAGTTATCTAATTACCTACCACATTTAGTTTAACAAGCAAAAACAACTTCCTTAATTAACCATTTAATCACTGGTTACTTCACGTAACTTAGGCACTGACATAGAAAAACAATGTCAAGCAAGTTTCTTTTTTCAACATTTGATCTTTATTTATGAGTCTTTGGAATACATCAAATAACTTGCCCGAAGGCTCTCAACCTGAAGCATTAGTTGTTTTTCTTGAATTAGTTTCTTGAGCAAAGAAGTACAAATAGTGCACCTAATTGTACAATCACGTGCATTCCAATGGTCTTTTGTACGGCCAACTGCTAAGGTGTGTCTCCTTCTCCCCGAATGCTTCCAGCATTTGATCTTGGATCAATCATGACTTGGCAAGATCCCAAGGGTTTCGTAAGCTGAGTTGCTTGTTTACCCTTTTCTCCTTGGGTTACCGTTTATACCCTGTTGACCCAAATTGTCAATACCTTAGGTTTCCTTATATGAAGGTCAATAAATCCTAGGCAACCTTGTCGCCCTAGCTTAGTTGGTCAATTGCTTTCTTGGCAATTCATTACCTCCTTGGCTTGGCAAATTAGTCCCAAGGAAGAGTGAGTGGCAAGATGACTACTCATCTTCTAGAAAATTAGACTTGTAATTTGAACTCGCCAAACTTGCTCTAAGGAGTAGCAATACTGTTTTGTGATTTAGACACAAGATCATACGACGATGCAGCTTGTTGCATCCCTTTTAAAGATGCAAATACTTTCTAAAAGATATAAGTAACTGCAAGGTGAGTGAGATGTATCGTTCCATGCAATTTCAAGACCATAGACCTTTTGCCTTTATGCAACTAAAGGATTGACATTTACAACTAACTCTTATAAACCCTATGTTGATGCATCAAATTTAAGCTTTAGCATTTTAATGAAGATGCATCCTTTCCCAAATTGAAACTTTGATAAAAGAGCTCCATGCATGCGCGAATGCCATGAGTCCATCATTGATTTAATTCTTCCTTTAGCACTTAACCCAACCTAGAATGTAACTATCATCACATGCAATTTGCAAAGTTCATAAATCCTTTCCATGCATTGCAACTATTTGGACATCCTTGAATGGCCGTCTATGATTACCTTAATCATGAGACACATCCAAGAATTTATTGCATAAGTGTGTTATGTGTTATATGCCCTATCCTCTGTGTGATGCAACAAGGACGCGGTCTTGGCACAAATTTTATCTTTTAACTTATGCATCCTATGTTCAAAAATGCGACTACCCTTGACCAAGCAAATGCAACTACTCGTCATGCAACTAAACTTTCTAAATCAGACGAGTAAATACATCTTCCAATGCATTTTAAGCTTCCCTACGAGAATTAAAACATGCTTAATGCATCCTTTCCATGCGGAAATATTTATCAGAACCTAGGCATTCAAAATCGGGGCGTTGTCCACTCTCGTACTTTGGGTGGAAGCTCCCGCATACGCTCCTCTCGTCTTTTGCTTAGGAACCATTAATGTAGTAGATTTTGACTTAATGAATCTTTCTTGGCTCCCTTATGCACTTCAAGGTTACTACTGTCCCAGATTCTCCTCTTTCGCGTAGGAATTGGGCCTAGCAGACACGGTTTTGAAAAAAAAAACCCGAGAGGCACGCGTGAACTAGGCCTAGGGAAGCTTCAATAGAAGCATCCAAGCTTCTCGAAACAGGGAGATGAGGTGAAGTGAGAGTGATGATTGGGGATGATAATGGAGATGATGACGATGGAGGTGAACATGACGATGAGGATGATGATGATGATGGGGGTGCAACAGCAGGCGGTGGCGTGGCAGTCTTGGCGGTGGCAGCAGGCGGGCAACTCCTCACAGTGGGTAGCAGCACAATGATGATCCCTTCCTCCTCTCCCCTCAAGTTTGGGAGGGGGGTTCATATAGGTTGAAGGGGGAGGGGGGGTAGCCACACAAGTAGCGGGTTGCATGCCTCCTCCCCATGCCCCTCCACCACTCAAGCTCCACACATACTCCCTCTCCCCGCCATGTAATGGCTGAAGGGGAGGGAGTGAATACATAAAAAATGTACAAAAATTATCCCTTCTTTTTTCTCGTGAAGGGATGTTCCCATGGTGAACTACGGATTTTGAGCCACGGCTTCCTATACACGACGCGGGGCTATTGTTTGTTAATGCACGCAGATGGAGCACTTAGCCCAAAGTTTTTCTGTTGCGGGAGATTACTTTGGATCGCTTTTACGCGGGGTTTAGGGTCTTCAATATTTTGTTGTGGAAATATTGCATTCTCTCCCCCTTAGAGGAATCGAGATGTCTGCATCTCGAGAAAAATCCTGGGATATTGTTTGTTGAGAGACTTTCATGCATCCAAGTGGCATCCTCTTCGGGGTAATCTTTCCACTGGATGAGGTATTCTCTCAAGGTCCCGGATCTCAATTGCCTCTCCCTAACATCTAAGATCCTGTCAGGCCGTAGCTCAAGGACTCCTTGGCTCGGCATTACAACTTGTTGGTCATCAAGCACATGACTAGGGTTAGGCACATACTTTTTCAATAGACTAATATGGAATATATTATGAACTTTTAGTTTTCAAGGAGTTGCAGTCTGTAAGCGTTAGGCCCTAGGCACTTGAGAATCTTGTAGGGTCCACAATACCTTGGACTTAGTTTTTTGCATTCAACCAAGGATAGGGAACTCTTCTTTGGACGTACGCGAATGAAGACCATATCACCTTCAACGAAGGATCTGTCTTGATGTTTCAAGTCCGGATAAGCCTTCTATCTGTCCTTGGCGGCTTGGATGTCCTGTCTTATTGATTTGATTTGGTCATCCATGTCTTCCAGCATCTTCTCTGAAGCTTCAACCCTCAAGGTTGGATCCAAAAAGCTCAAAGGACTACGACAATCGTGCCCATACGATGCTTGAAAGGGGGTCATCTGAAAACTTTGTTGGTAAGAAGCATTGTAGGAAAACTCAACTAGTGGAAAATATTGAATCCACTTTTTGGGTTCGCGACAGCAGTGTGCCCTAAGTATATCTTCAATGACTTGGTTGACTCGTTCCGTTTGACCATCGGTTTGGGGATGGTAAGCCATACTAAAATAGAGTTGAGTCCCAATGGCCTCGAAGATAGCCCTCTAGAAGTGTGAGGTGAAGAGGGAGTCACAATCACTAATGATTCTTCTAGGTAACCCATGCAATTTGAAAATCTCCTTGATGAATAACCTTGAGATGTTTGAGGCTTTATAGTTTGTCTTAACATGGATAAGATGTGCAACCTTGGTGAGTTTATCTACCACGACCATAATGGAGTTGTATCCTCCCTGAACTTGGGGCAGGCCAACAACAAAGTCTATACTAATGAATTCCCATTTCATTTGGGGAATGTCAAGTGGTTGTAATTTCCCTGGCATTTTGACATGTTCGGCCTTAATGCATTGACAAGACAAACATTCCGTGACATATTTGAGAACGTCACCTTTGAGCCTATCCCAATAATAGCTCTTTCTGACCGCATTAAGGGTCTTGGCATAGCCAGGGTGTCCTGAGAAAGGGGAGTCATGGGCTTCCCAAAGTATCTTCTACTTGAGTGATTGGCTTGCAAGGATACATAATCTTGTCCTATAGTAGACAAGTCCACTATTGATAGAGAATTCTTGATACTTTGTTTGTAGCTTCGGGTCTTGATCTTTGATGGGGATCTCCCTTAGCAATTTCTGATAGGTTGGGTCATGGCATGCCTCTTCTCTAGCTAGCTCAAGAATTGGGTTGTTTGGCATGGATACCTTTGTGGCTAGAGATCTGGCTATTGATGGATCTTGTAAAATCAGAGAATTCAGAAATGCCTTGCTGGACTGAGTACATCGGCAACTACATTTTCCTTTCCAGGCCGGTATTTGATTTCAAAATCATATTCTTCCAGCACTTCAATCCATCGTCGTTGCCTCATATTGAGCTCATTCTGGGTAAAAATCTATTTAAGACTTTTGTGGGCCGTCACTAAGGTAAATTTGTTACCCATCAAGTAGTGTCTCCAAAGCTTGAGAGCATGGATGACAGCCAACAGCTCCAGATCGTGGGTAGCATAGTTCCTTTCATGACTCTTTAGTTTCCTTGAAGAGTATACTACGGGATGACCTTCTTGCATGAGCACACATCCTAAGGCAAGTGTGCTAGCATTAGTTATTACTTTAAACCTCTTACTAAGATCAGGAAGTTTTAGGATGGGTGTTGATACCAAGCTTTGCTTTAGTTTGTCAAAGCTGGTCTGTTCAGCAGGTGACCATACAATTGATACTTGCTTCTTTAGTAGATCAGTCAAAGGTGCTGCAATCAAAGCATAGTTTTTGATAAAGACCCTGTACCATCCTGTCAATCCAAGAAAACTGCATATTTCTTTGACAGAAGTTGGTGTTGGCCACTCCAGAACGTCTTTACCTTGGCTGGATCCACTAAAATTCCTTCCATTGATACAATGAATCCCAATTATTCAATCTGTCGCTTGAAAAATGCACACTTCTTCTTGTTGGCATAAAGCTTGTGTGCCCTCATTGTTTCAAGGACAATGCGAAGATGGGGTTCATGATCTTTTTCCTGCTTGGAGTAGACTAGGGTATCGTCAAAGAAGAGGAGTACAAAGTCATCAAGATAGGGCCTAAAGATATCCTGCATTAACCTGTTGAAGGTAGCGGGAGTATTTGTCAGCCCGAACGACGTGACTAGGAATTTAAAGTGTCCATACCTTGTACTGAATGCAGTCTTCAGGATATGTTCTTCCTTGATCTTTATCTAATAATATCCAAACCTGAGATCTATCTTAGAGAAGATCTTTGTACCCTGAAGATGGTCAAGAAGTTCATCTATTCTTGGAATGGGATATTTGTTTTTAAAGGTTGATTGATTCAACCCTCTGTAGTCAATGCATAGCTGAAGTGTTTCATCTTTCTTCTTCTGGAATAGCACTGGAGCTCCCCATGGCGAACTGCTAGGACGGATGTAGCCTTGGTCTAACAATTGCTTGAGTTGCTCCTTCAGCTCAATCGCTCTCGGGATGGACATTCTATAGGGTCTCTTTGCGATTGGTGCAGCTCCTGGCGCTAGCTTGATTTCATGATCGACTTCCCTTTGAGGAGGAAGTTCTGTTAGCTCTTAAGGAAATACATTTGCGTATTCCTTTAACCAAGAAGGTTCTTCCCTAGATTCCTGATTCTGATCTAGCTTATTTAGTTTAATCAAATAGACAGGTAGGCCCTTTCAACACAATATTACTGATTTTGGGAATCTCCCAATTCCCATTTTTTGAATACTAGAAAGGTGGCACCCCAATAACATGCCCATAAGTTTCTCAAAACCATATGATCTGACCTATCATTGGAAAGCGCTTGAAAAATAGAATCCATTGAGCTATAGAGTGCTTAATTTGGAGTTATAGTGTTCAAGTTATGGCAAATCCAAAGATTTGACCACATGTCCCAAACTTATGGGAAATTTCCATATTCCCCAATATGGTGTTTTTCTAACTCCTTTTATTATCCGTGTTGCTTTTGCCAGCTAAATTTTTGGCTTACCAGCCTCTTCTTGAGTTGTAACTAGTTTCCTTTCATAATTTTGAAAGGAGACTTGGCCATTTCCACAGTGAATGTGGGCATCATTGGGTATTAGTCAATCCATTCCGATCAAACATTCATGGACCCCTAGGTTCATTACCCTGAATCTGACCGAAGTTGACTTTCCACCCAATAGGAATCTCACCTTCATTAGGGCCAAAAACGTTTCAAAAATGGCACTTGTAAGAAAATGATTAAGTTACTAATTAGTTGAGGTTTTAAGATAATGAACCCTCCAAATTTGGCCATTCAGACGTGATTAATGAGAGAATTTATTATTCATTTAAGAGGTTAGCCATTAAATGCCTAAGGACATTAACTCATGTCAGAGGTCAGTTTTCGGCCATTATTCTTTCTTTTTGAATATTTTACTATCACGTTTCCCACCAAAATCATGTTTCTTTTTTCGTCTGCATTCATTTGAATCATCATTCTTTCCTCTTCACTTTGTTTCTTAGTTCTTAAAGCAGATTTTACTCTATCATAAGATTTTACTCTATCGTAAAATTTCTCACCAAAATCACGTCTGGTTCTTACCAGCAGCGTGCATTGGTCTCCCTTCGTCTCCTTTCACAAAATTTTGAGAAGGTGATCAACAATCAAAAGAGTCTCTACACAGAGGATCAATACCACTTATTTGCCGATTGAGCTATAGAGATATGGTCCTCCATGGACCTGAGACAAGATCATCTCGTTAGTTTTCAGCAAACCCAACTAGGTTGGGACATCCAAGCCGCATCTTTACTTCAACCCCTAAGATATCCATTCTGTAAGATTTTGTTTCAACTAAATCCAAGCTTTTTCTTCAATCTCTTCAATTTGATTCATAAGAAAATGGGTAAAAGAGTTCCATGGTGTTGATGCAAATTGCTAGGGATAGATATACTAAGGATAATCCTTAAGCTAATAGAATAGAAAGTGAAAATTTTCACTTTGACCTTGACACTTGAAAATAGAATATCTTCATTATACAGTGTTGTAATATCAACTTTTTAGCAAGGACTAATTGATAAGACAAGGATAATATATTATAATGAGAAGAAAGTAAGTACTTTGATTTCTAGGAGATAAAAATATTTACCTACTAATAGATTAAAAATATTTATTATTCAATTTTGTCTCTTAAAATATAAAAAAATTAAACAAGTAATAGATAGAAGTATTAGTGATATTGTGTATCATATCAACTTTAGGACTAAGATGATTTTATGTGTGCAGGATGCTTCGAAGAATATGAGGGATACAACTTCTTACTTGATATTAGCTCTTGGGAGTATTTTTCTCATCATACCCTCAACTATGATTAGCACTATGGGGTTTCAAGTTTCAATATCTTCAATTGTGATTCTTATTAGCACTATCAAATTTCAATACCTAAATGGTGGCTTGATGCCATGGGATGATACTACTCATGATATCATATCCTAGAAAATCTCTTAAGATCTCTTCCCTTGGTTTGTAAGAATAAATAGAAAGGACTTGACTCTATTTCTTTCTCTCAGAACTCTGATTCTAATGCAGACTGATTTTATAATTGAAAGCATTACTACATTATTGATGCTTTATCCTTGTATATCTTTTTTCAAATGTAATATATCTCAATTTCACAAAAAAAGACCATCAAAATAATTAGTCTGTATTTCACCAAAAAAATTTCCATAAGTTTATTAGGCTCTGAAAAAATTTTAAAAAATTTTTACGTTTTTTTTAGATCATTTGCTATTTTAAAAATATTTTTAAGCAAAAAAGGGCCTAAAAAAGACCCAAAAAATCACAAAAAACCACCCAAAAATAGCATAGCCGATACGGTGCAAAAATGGGTATCCGAGACAGCAGGGATACCCACTTTCGCGCCATATTAGCATAGCCGATACAACGCGAAAGTGGGTATCCGAGCTATCTCGGATACCCTATTAGCATAGCTGATACGGCGCGAAAGTGGGTATCCGAGCTGTCTCGGATACCCATTTTCGCACCGTATCGGCTATGCTATTTTTGGGTGTTTTTTTGTGATTTTTTGGGTCTTTTTTAAGCCCTTTTTTGCTTAAAAATATTTTTAAAATAGCAAACGAGCTTTAAAAAAATCAAAAAATTTACCATAAGTTTATTAGGCTCTAAAAAATCTTTAGAAAATTTTTAAGATTTTTTTGAGCTCATTTGCTATTTTAAAAATACTTTTAAGCAAAAAAGGGCCTAAAAAAGACCCAAAAAATCACAAAAAAAACCACCCAAAAATAGCATAACCGATACGGTGCGAAAATGGGTTCCGAGAGACGGGCAGAAAAATCTTAAAAATTTTCTAATAAATTTATGGATTTTTTTTTGAATTTTTTTTATGGGTTTAAGGTCTCACAAAAAATAAGTCATTATAAGGGGGGTGTACTTTGCACGCGCATGTTTACTCCTTCACGATACGGAGCGAGGAGGACCCCTACAGAGATTTTTTTGTGCCACTCTCGCACCATATCAAGTCATCCACGATACGGAGCGAAAAGTATAGTACCAAACATTATGCTTTTTGCCACGCTGGCGCCATATGAGTTGCTCCACGATACGACGCGAATATGACCTTGCGAAAATTTGGCTTTGCTGCTTTCGTGTCATATCAACTTATCCTCACATGGTTGACTTTATGACTTTATGAATTATCCTTACATTGTTGCTGCTTATGCTCATAAGATCACCCTAATGAATAAAGATTTTAATATGATTAGCAGAATAAGGTACCGAGGATGATGTTTGCAAGAGAAAAATTGATATACTTGGACCTGCTAATTATAAGAGAATGGGTGAGGTGTATGGGCAAATGGTTATCAATGTTTCTTGCACTTTTGAGGAAGAGGACTATCTTAGCATATCTCATGAGGACAAGTCCATACTAGTTGTAAAAAGGATATTTAATTGTTAGATTCTGTAGTTTATTATTGCATAAGGTAAAGCATTTTGACTCTAAAAAATTTTAGTATATAGAATAATTGTGCTATTGATTGCCAATAACACTCCTTTATTTTTGCTATTAGCTTTAGGACATTGATTGCATCTCTTAGCCAATAAATCTCTAAAATTATGTGTATTGTTGATCCACTGTTATCAATGGAATTTTTTTCGAGATTTGGTTCAAATATAGCAATGTCTTTCAAAGCTTTTGATTCCATCATAACTACCATAAATTTTTTTATTACATCTGATACACTCACCAGAGAAATTATCCTCATGAACTCTCTAAGTGGTATCCATGGCCAAGGAAGAATGTGGGTTAAATGGAATACTGCTTGCTTTTTGGTTAATTATTTATTTTATTTAATTATCTATTTTAGTTACATGTTTCCATTTGCAGTGCTGGCAGGCTCCTGACTACCTTCTTGGACACCACAAATGAGGATATTGTTGATCCTAGAAAACCATATAACTCTCTCTAACAAGAAGTACTATTGCAAAGTCACAAAGTCATACATATACTTGTGGAAAAAGAGTGCTTTTCAAATGTCTGCAGGACAATAGATTCAAAGATACTCAAGATAGATGGAGTGAATGCAAGTCTCTTTCATGTTGTTGGTTTTTTTAGGGACCCTTTTTTACCAACTTGTTACATTTTTTCTTGTAGTGCTAAGATTACCCTAATTCATATATGCGATGGATAAGGAAGCAATGTATTGAGTTGATTTTGGATAGGGTAATCACACTAGTTGATTCCGATTCCCCTCCACAAAGCCACGAAACATGCATAATAAAAGAACCCACAATCTGATCAGCATAGATAATGTCTGTGAACACCTTATGAATTGCATGGAAGGTTCCACTTAAGCTTTCCATAGGTTGACATTCCATACTTCTTGATAGAAATATATCTACAACCAAGAATTCGTTATTAGTACTTGCTTAAATGAAAAAAAAAATGTTATCAACTCAAATCTTACAATGTGTTTGCTGCGAAACATACTCGTTTGGAGGCAAGTGGATATCCTTCGCCATGTAAACATGTTGCAGTTTGATAAACCACCCTTCATGCATAATTTTAAAAGAAGTGATACGTCCCTTCCAGTGATGTTTAATATCCTCTCTTTTTTTCTTTTCACCTTGTGAGAGTCCTTGCAAGAGGGCAGCATGGCAACTTAATCGTTTATATTAAAGATCTTTGGGTTCCAATTTTCATCAACTCTGTGGCGATAGACAATGCAAGAGTTTACGAAACGAGAAGAGCGCCTTCTGGATGCCATACTTAAATTAAATTCATAGAGAAAGAAGCTCATCGAGAAATATGAATGAACTAAAAAGTAGAGAAAGAAGCTCACTGAGGAAGGTGAATGAACTAAAAATGAATATTAAGAAGACTAATGAAAATATATTGGGCGCCAAAAAGTTTTCGACTTTCAAAAACATCATCATTAACTTCACAGCAACTTTATTATGTCATTTGTCAGATTTTATAAGTAAATAAGGACTTCGAGACTACCAAAACATGTCAGACATTGGAGATTTTGGCTAAAAAGGAGGAGAGAATCACGAAGTGGACTCTACTATCTCCAAAAAAGAGGAGACAAGAATACCATATTCTTGCACACGTGGCAAACTCTCTTTGGCCCTTTTCTTAATCCCGTGATTAACAAAAGTGCATTTTTTGAAGCATTTTCGGCCCTAATGTAGTAGTTTGCCTGGTACAAGAGACCTCTCGACCATTTGCTAATTCCACAAGTAAGGTAGGTGCATCTTTTGTGGCTATTCCTAATCTTTTTGCACAAACTCGTGAAATGAAGGAATGTGTACTGCCACAATCAATCAAGGTTTTGAAGCTTTTACCTTGATAATCCGATGGTGTTTGAATCACCGAGAATTGGTGATTTGGGCCTTTCTTGTGAAGAGCGGCATGAACCGTTGCCCTCTCAATGTCAACTTCCATGGATGGGTCTTCTTCATCACTCAGCTCCTTGTTGGCAACACTGGAGGTTCTCCCTCTGGCCCTGACGGTGGCTCCTTGTCCATGGGTGGCTCCTTGGAATGACCCTTGACATTGTCCTCTACTAAGCTTGGGACACTGCCTTTTAAAGTGACCCTGCTCGTTGCAATGGAATCATCGAGCCAACGGAGATTGCGGCCATCACCTTGTGTAGGAGCAAAGTTGTTGACAGCGTTCACCCTAGCCTTCTTCCTTTGTCCCTGGTTTTGGCCCTGCACTCTCTTGGCCTGAGACCTAAGCATTCCCTTGTTCTCATCCATGTAAGACCAAGTCCTGCTATTCCTTGGCTTGGTATTATCGGTGCAGCTCGAATAAGCGCATCTTTAAGGTCCGTTGGGCGCATTGATTCCAAGCGGGTGTTAATGGGTGGGTTTAATCCAACACAAAACTTTGACACCTATTGTGTCATATCCATCTGTGGCGCGTACTTTAAGAGTGAGATGAACTTTGAATAGTATGCATCTAGGGATAGTCCAAGCTGCTTTAATTCATAGAATTCGTTCATCTTCTATGTGCGGTAGGTAGGTGGCAAATATCTCCCTTGCACAACTTTTTTTAAGCTTCTCCCAGGTAACTCACCCTTCCGAGATCCCTTGGTCTCTGCACCATTGTTTCCACCAAAGTCTTGCTTCGTCGGTAAGCTTCAGTCTGGCAAGCATTGCTTGGTTAGCGGATGCAGTACCTGCTGCCTCGAAGTAATCCTCCATGGATTCAATCCAGACCTCGAGGTCAATTTGGACGATTCCCTTGCCATCGAATTCAGGTGGCTTGATTTGTTTGAGAAGGAACTTCTTCTCTTGAATTACAGCCATACTTAGTGCAAGGGTCTGAGTAGAAATCTACACTTGAGGTTGTGCCTGGGAAATAAGATTCTTTACATTAAAAACTTACTAAACATTTCTCACATTACATTAATATGCCCAGTTCAGCTTTTAGCCAAGTGACCTAATCACTTAACTCCTTTACCAACACTTACAGCCAAGACAGACAGTGATAAAAATCTTATTCATTCATGTGGGCATAGCCCTTTCGAGTACATTTATTTTGGGAAGGTAGAACAAGGTGATTCATTAGTTTGGGGAAATAGGATTGTGTTACATTCGGCTATGGAAACTGAGTAATAATATGGAGTGGGGTCATGGATTTTCAGGAATCGATAGGTCATAGGAAGCTTGGGGTATCCCTTCCTTTGATACCCGTTTCTCTCATAACGCCCCAGTACCTTGATTCTGTCGGCAGGGATTACTCGAGTCACTTCATCCCGAGTCTGCCATGAAGTGGAAGCATTCTGGCCGTTCCCACTTAGGACCAACCTGAATCAGGGTTTTCCTAATGGTCAAGTTCCTAGGAGGTAGCTAGCGTCGAGCCTCAGACGAACAACTTTGCGGCGCAGAAACATCAGGGTCGAAGCGGATTTATACTGCACTTGATTCAAGGAGAATGGGAAATGAGAGGGATGCGAAGCTCGACCTCTCTGCCCGTAAGGCATAGTCCCATTCCATTCCCCTAAAACAACATAAATCAGGACTCTAGCTCTATAGATTCTAGGTCATTGTTACCTTGCTGTCAATTCCTTTGAGAAAAGTTCCCGGCCAACCGGGACCACTCTTCTATAGGACAGACACAGAGTCACATCCACCGAACTTTCCTCGGGTTGCTTAGTTATCTAATTACCTACCACGTTTAGTTTGACAAGCAAAAACAGCTTCCTTAATTAACCATTTAATCATTGGTTCCTTCACGTAACTTAGGCACTGACACATAAAAACAATGTCAAGCAAGTTCCTTTTTCAACATTTGATCTTTATTTATCAGTCTTTGGAATACATCAAATAACCTGCCCGAAGGCTATTCCAACAATCCACAGGGATCGCTATTCCAAGTTCCGCTCGTTGACTAGTATACAGGCCTCGAGATCCCATCTAGAGTCACGTCAGCCTCTTCTGCAGGATCCGGAGGCAAGGGATTTACGGCCATAGCCTCCCCTGGCACCCAAGCGTCCTCCTGCTCCAAGTAGCACCCACGGATAGATCTCTCACGGCGGGTTCGGTCCACGTACCCGGTGTGGCTAACAACCCCCTTGGATAGGGTCGGGCAGATAGTCGGAGGTAACTGAAACTGCCTCTCCCTCCAGGCTCTCAACCTAAAGCATTAGTTGTTTTTTTGAATTAGTTCCTTGAGCAAAGAAGTAAAAATAGTGCACCTAATTGTACAATCACGAGCGTTCCAGTGGTCTTTTGTATGGCCAACTGCTAAGGTGTGTCTCCTTCTCCCCGAATGCTTCCAGCATCCGATCCTGGATAAATCACGACTTGGCAAGATCCCAAGGGTCTCGTAAGCTGAGTTGCTTGTTGACCCTTTTCTCCTTGGGTTACGGTTTATACCCTATTGACCCAAATTGTCAATACCTTAGGTTTCCTGATATTAAGGTCAATAAATCTTAGGCAACCTTGTCACCCTAGCTTAGTTGGTCAATTTCTTTCTTGGCAATTCATTACCTCCTTTGCTTGGCAAATTAGTCCCAAGGAAGAGTGAGTGGCAGGATGACAACTCATCTTCTAGAAAATAGACTTGTAATTTGAACTCGCCAAACTTGGTCTAAGGAGTAGCAATACTGTTTTGTGATTTAGACACAAGATCATACGACGATGAAAATTGTTGCACGAGATAGGTGTCAATACCTAACTTGTGGGGATTATACCTTTCTTCATATGAAATTTCTTGATCAAGAATACCTTTGATCAAGATATGGGGTTTGGGAGTCCTATTGACCCAATCCAAAACCTTGACCCTATTAGGCTGGTAGTTGTTTTGGCCCTAGGGTTCCTAAATTCCTTGCGGAGGTCTAGTATTTGGTCAACTGATCTTGAGGGGGGAACCCTAGATCATTCTTGCACGGCGATTAAATAATCCTAAAATTTCATGGATGTGGATAGGATCTTTAAGATTGGAAGTATTAAGTCGACATCCCAAGTGCGATACGAGGCAGAATTTTATCATAGCTTAACCCTACCTAGCACATTGAGGTGATCGTCATATGCTAACTAATCATACCTTTATGATTCTCATGTAAGCTACTCAATTATACGCGAATTACTTAGTTGATCTAACCAACCCACGGTTAAATATGATCCTCCCTTTTAAAGATGCAAATACTTTCTAAAAGATGTAAGTAACTGCAAGATGAGTGAGATGTATCGTTCCATGCAATTTCAAGACCATAGACCTTTTGCCTTTATGCAACTAAAGGATTGACATTTACAACTAACTCTTATAAACCCTACGTTGATGCATCGAATTTAAGCTTTAGCATTTTAATGAAGATGCATCCTTTCCCAAATTGAAACTTTGATAAAAGAGCTCCATGCATGCGCGAATGCCATGAGTCCATCATTGATTTAATTCTTCCTTTAGCACTTAACCCAACCTAGAATGTAACTATCATCTCATGCAATTTGCAAAGTTCATAAATCCTTTCCATGCATTGCAACTATTCGGACATCCTCGAATGGCCATCTACGATTACCTTAATCATGAGACACATCAAGGAAATTTATTGCATAAGTGTGTTATGTGTTATATGCCCTATCCTTTGTGTGATGCAACAAGAACGCGGTCTTGGCACAAATTTTATCTTTTAACTTATGCATCCTACGTTCAAAAATGCGACTATCCTTGACCATGGAAGTGCAAGCAAATGCAACTACTCGTCATGCAACTAAACTTTATAAATCGGACGAGTAAATACATCTTCCAATGCATTTTAAGCTTCCTACGAGAATTAAAACATGTTTAATGCATCCTTTCCATGCGGAAATATTTCTTGGAACCTTGGCATTCAAAATTGAGGCGTTGTCCACTCTCGTACTTTGGGTGGAAGCTTCCGCGTACGCTCCTCTTGTCTTTTGCTTAGGAGCCATTGACGTAGTAGATTTTGACTTAGCAAATCTTCCTTGGCTCCCTTACGCACTTCGAGGTTACAACTGTCCAAGATTCTCCTCTTCCGCGCAGGAATTGGGCCTAGCAGACACGGTTTTGAAAAAAAAAACCCAAGAGACATGGGTGAACCGGGCCTAGGGAAGCTTCAATAGAAGCTTCCAAGCTTCTGGAAACATGGAGATGACATGGAGAGAGAGTGATGATTGGGGATGATGACGGAGATGATGACGATGGAGGTGAAGATGAGGACGACGACGACGACGACGACGACGACGACGATGATGATGATGATGATGATGATGGGGGCGCAGTAGCAAGCGGCGGCGCGACAGCCCTGGTGGCGGCAGCAGGTGGGCAGCTCCTCATGGTAGGCAACAGCACGATGATGATCCCTTCCTCCTCTCCCCTCAAGCTTGGGAGGGGGGATTCATATAGGTTGAAGGGGAGGGGGGCCCGTAGCCACATAAGTGGCGGGTTGCATGCCTTCTTCCCATGCCCCTCCACCACTCAAGCTCCACACATACTCCCTCTCCCTGCCATGCAACGGCTGAAGGGGAGGGAGTTAATACATAAAAAAATTTGTAAAAATTATCCCATTTTTTTTCTCGTGAAGGGGTGTTCCCACGGTGAACTACGGATTTTGAGCCACGGCTTCCTATACACGACGCGAGGATGGTGTTTGTTAATGCATGCAGATGGAGCACTTAGCCCAAAGTTTTTCTGTTGTGGGAGATTACTTTGGATTGCTTTTACACGGGGTTTAGGGTCTTCAATATTTTGTTGCGGAAATATTACATTTTTCAACAGAATTAATATACATTTTCTCGTAGTCACCACATTTATGTAGGTTCCAAATGTCAACTTCTAGCATAGAGATGATGGATCTTCTAAAAAATATTATCAGTGAAGATCCCAGGTTTCTTGGGCTTGTGGACTCTATGATAAATGAGATGAAAGGTACAAATTTTTTGAGATTAATGCCTTTTTTGTAATCTAAGCATTTAATAATAGGTGGTTCAATCAAATATGCTATTTTTTATTTATTTCTTTGCTTTCTCAAAATTTTATAATCTCAATATCAACATAAAATTTGATTAATTGTATGCAAATATAGAATGAAATATTACTAAAGGTAGCACAAGAGAGAATGAGCAAAAAGAAGATAAGGAGGTCACTTGTCTTGATGTTTCATTGAGTCTAGAAATACGTGCCTTGTTTTTATAGATAATGAAAAATTATCGTAAACAACTATCTAATTAGGCATATTTGATATCTTAAGTTTCATCAAGTATAATATGCCTACTATCATATAATGAAATCTTTCGATCACTCACCTTGAAAAAGAGAGAAAAGGGTAGATTTTATGGGAAAAAACTCTTGACTGAATGCTTTAAAAGCCAATATGCAGTCATAGTTGAAAATTGTTGATGGGTACAAAGATGGTTTGACTCCACAAAGTCAAATGATCTACTCTATAAAAAGGCTAAAAAAGAACATATTGAATTAATAATCTCTCAAAATCACCATGAAATTTTACCATTGAAGTTTCATGGATGTGAGTACTTGTGGAGAAAGTGTGATATTTATGATTGGTGGAAAAGTACAAGGCAAGATGAGGGGAAGTATTTGAGGAGAAAGGGCCTTCTAAAGAAGGTAAGTTAGTCAAGATTTTTCTCATTAACTTTCCGAATATTTGAGAAAAAGAATTTTAGTTGGTGAATCCATTAATTTTATAGCATATAGAAAGAGTTCATAGTCTTTCTTGGTGTGGAAATTTTGGATAAGGTTGAACTTATACCCAAAGATGTGATTTCAAATACAATAGCATCACCAGTAAGATAATATTATTTATATGTTTGGTTTTATGATTATCTTGTTAGTTCAACTTCTTCAATACACATATATATACCTTTTGATGGTAGTGTGAAGTATATACTCCTGTTGTGCTGACTCTTAGAAGCTAGATGTATACATCTCGACTATGGATGATATTTCAATTGATCAAGCCTTGAAAAAAGTATCCTATGAAATTGTGTGTTTATTTTTTAATGCATAATTTTTATGCTTTTATGGTATTTTATGCATTTAATACATATGCGTGGTATTATCTTAGTCTCTTTGGAGAAGAAAAAATCTTTAAAGACATACATGAAGATAAAGAGACAGATTTATCATTACAAGTAATGATTTTATTTAAATAATTTTACTTTTTTAGATAATATATATTTTATATATGAAGATTTATTTATCTTAGATGAATATGTTTGTCGAAGGAGAAAAAAGCTTTCAAGAATTTCAAGACTATACCACAAATTTGGTTTTGATATTATGTCAAAGTTTATTTTAACTACATATTTGTATTTTTATTATTTTATTTTATTATTTACTTCGTTAAAGTATGCTATTACTAAAGGATTTTGAAAATGTAGATGATGATCTTGATGTGAAAATTTTTGTGAGCTTTTCAAAGTTGTTGTTACATGGTTTAACAAAAAGAGTATATTCTAAAGAAACCATACAACAAAACTTCAACAACTCAAGCAAAGATAAGGTATATGTTTTGTTTTGATCTTATAACACAATATTAGTAAGTTTGGGAATCTGCCAATTCCCATTTTTGAATACTGAAAAGGTGGCACCCGGATAACATGCCCATAAGTTTCTTAAAACCATATGATGTGACCTATCGTTGGAAAGCGCTTGACAAATGGAATCTTTTGAGCTATAGAGCACTCAATTCGGAGTTAAAGTGTTCAAGTTATGACAAATCCAAATATTTGACCACGTGTCCCAAACTTATGGGAAATTCCCATATTCCCCAATATGGTGTTTTATAGCTATATGTTTTTAAATTTGAGTACTAAGGCAATGGACAACTAATAGGCTTTACGTCCTGCATGCCAAAGCGCTCAAGGACTTTATGAATGTACTCCCTCTGTGACAAGTAGAGGAGTCCCACATGCCTGTCGCATGTAATGCGCATACCAAGTATGTGAGCGGCATGTCCTAGATCTTTCATCTCAAAGCTCTTCTTGAGCTGAGCCTTAAGAGCATCTAGCTCATCATGAGCTTTCTATGCTATCAACATATCATCCACATAGAGGATCAAAATCAATAAAGAACCATCACGCGCTTTCTTTGTGTAAAGACACGGATCCATAGCACTCTTGCTGTAGCCCTGTGACTGCATAAAGGCATCAAACTTATGATACTACTCCCTAGGTGCCTGTTTCAAGCCATAAAGACTTTTCTTCAATTCACACACTAGGTGCTTCCCCTACCTGGTTCTGCAAAGCCCTTAGGCTGCTCCATATAAATCTCATCATGCAAGTCCCCATGTAAGAAAGCCGTCTTGACATCCATCTAGTATAAATCCAAGTCAAGCTAAGAAACCAAAGCGAAGACTAAGCGCAGGGTGGTCATCTTAACCACAGGAGAAAAGACCTCATCAAAGTCCACACCATGCTCCTGCTTAAAACCCTTTGTTACCAATCTAGCCTGTATGCCGGCTTGGGGTGTCCAAGGGTACTTTTCAGCTTATACACCCACTTGCATGGCAAAGCCTTCTTACCTGTAGGATGAGTGGGATTAGCCAATCCCACTCATCTTTGAGGCAAGGGATATACTTTGTTAGTGGCCCTTATGTGTCTCCTTTCAACATAGTAGAGATGGCATCAACATAGTAGAGATGGCAAAGCCTTCTTTCCTTGCCACTCATCTGATGGTTTGTTTGGCTAACCCCAGGACACCTGATCCAAAATCTCCCAAATCACTCCTTCTTCTCCCAGTTCAGAGTGTTGTTTGCTACCTGTCAACTATGATCATGACGACGTGGGAGATCTTGCCAATCCTTCTTTTTTTATGAAATCTCCAAAACTAGCTGGAAAAAGCAACTTGCTTTTTGCATCCCACCCTATTCTAGAAGTTTCCTACAACTTTTCAAGATATTTTTAAGAAATAATATCCAAAAGATTAAAAATAGACTAAGATTGTTAAAAAATCTAGTATTTTTAAACCATCCATATTATGGACTTTGACACTAATGACTAATATGGCATTGACTCTCTAGATCAATAAGAAATTCCGATGACAATGCACTCTAGAGTTTCTCACATTGTGTCAACATCCACCCCCTCTGAACCTACACACCCTTTGGTATGTGCCAAATTCCTAGTTATCACTAGATCCTTTACTTCTTCATCTTCCATATCTTCCTGGCTAGCCCCTTATTATGGCCACTATTTTCTTCTAGTTCTGGCAACTCATAAGCAATAGATTCCGGCCTCTTGAATAAATTGATTATTTTCCGTGCTACTAAAAGTTTTATGGCTATCCCATAATCCAGCTCATTCAATGCATAAGTAGCATTATCAAACACATGTCTTACCACATAGGGTCCAAACTATCTTTTGGAGACTTATATGCATGGCACTATGCTAGTTGTCTAAATTGGTATCATAAATCACTACCCAATTAATATCTTGTATGCTTCTTGGTCTCAATCTATTTCTTTTGTCAATC
The DNA here is from genome assembly GCF_053477565.2 of Lygodium microphyllum. NCBI lineage: Eukaryota > Viridiplantae > Streptophyta > Polypodiopsida > Schizaeales > Lygodiaceae > Lygodium > Lygodium microphyllum. The sequence continues at coordinate 103,504,400 of NC_141142.1, forward strand.
CATTTCTTGTTATGTATCCTTGCTGTCCTTAACTTTGCAACTACTGCCTCTATGTCTTTTGACTTTCTTTCCAACCGTCTATGTGTAAGGCCAACAACTCCTCTCAATTCAACTCCTCTTCCCAAGGTAGCACACTCCTTATGATTGTCACATTTTCTATCAACATGATAGGTTTTTGACCATACATCAATTTAGCAAGCATATATCCTGTAACAGCACTATGAGTTATTCTATCAGTCCACAAAGCATAACGGAGCGGTCGTGGCCACTCTTTTACCCTCTCTCCACATGCTTTTGCCAATGCCTTCACAATAGCTTGATGACCTCTTTCACTTTTGACATTTCCTTTAGGGTTATAAACTGAGGTTAAATCAAGCTTTATCCCCAACTGTGCAAAGAAAACATGAGCTTCATCTGCATCCACTTCACCCCTATCTATTGTAATTTTTCCCACACAGCCATACCAATAGAAGATCTCTTCTGAGAGGAAAGTACGCACTGGTGGGAACCAAGAGAGTAGGAATGGGAGTGATTCGGGCCTTGCCCTTGCCTTCTTGTACTACAGGTGGTATGATTTTTGGCACATGGGTACTCGAGCCTGGCCCTTCATCTCTAAGTAGGATCATGGGCTCTAGCTCATCCCATCTAGACTGCTGCTCGATGGATCTGTGCGTTGCAAGGGCTATATCCTCATCCTCTTTTCATTTTAACTCCTCATCTTCATCCTCCTTTCTCTTTCTTTCCTCCTTGGCCTTCTTAGAATCCATGCAAGCCTTTTGTAAGTCTGCTTTCTCTTTTTTCCTTCTCTTGGCTTCTTGCTTTTCCTATGCAATTTTCTCCTTTGTCTTCTTGGCCTCTCCATTGCTCTTCATGTTCTCTTTCCTCTTCATCCTCACTCATCTTCCTTTCATTGGATCGTGCCTCTTGTTCATGGGGAGGTGGTGACCTATCGGTGTTTCATCAACTCCTTCTCTCTCTTATTGTCCTTGCCCCAAGGCTTCTTTGATGATGGCAGTAAGGATCCCACTGAATCCAACGATTGGGCCTTTGAGGATAAAGCTTTTCTTTTAGCCTTGGTGGCAAGGGACTCTCCTCCTACGGGCTATCCTCCTATTGCTAGAGCCTTCACCGAGGTGTCGATGGTCTTTCTCACATAGCCATTGAGGTTCACCTCATCCAGTGATTGTATTGCAATACTCTCTAGCAATGGGACATTAATGTGGCTCATGATTATGTTATACCTCTGATTAGAGAACAATGCATGCACCATCTTGTTAAGATGGCAAGCTCAACACATGCGGACATTGATGATGGACCGCCTGGCTAGATGAGTCCGCACGTCTACACTTAGCATGTCGGTGGTCATTATGATACTCACATGGCCACTGACTTATCACTTATTATATTTAGTTTGTTACACCTACCTACAACAACTGGAAAAGATATAATGCCAGCCGATTAGTGTAGTCGATTATGCACTATTTGACTTAGAAGGCCACTTTCCTTTATGTTGCATATTTTCTATACTTTGTGTACATTGTATAGTGTGTGGAAGAAGAAGAAGAAACCAGCAAGAAAACGTTTTGGCCTCCATCTCTCTTCGTGTGTTCTTGAGTGAGCTTCCTCTTGTGTATACAATGTGTGTTTGGCACAACAACTCAAGCACATCCCCCCAATCATGTGATTCTTGACATGGTATCAGAGCTGCGCCACTGACAGAGTCTGATTTTGAAGGCTGAAGTGAAGGAGAAGAAGCAAGGTTTGAGAAAGCAAGCAATGGGTAAGAAACTCTCCCATTCTTCCACTCTCTTTGTGGGATAGTGCCTATGGAGGCACCGGAAGCAGGGTTGAGTGAAAATCTCAGATTGCTGTGAGATTTAATATGCAACTAGATCACTTTATATTCTGTAGATAAACCCTTTAGGGGCATTTACGCAGTTATATTGGGCGTCTGAGGCCGTTTCAACCCCCGTTTTAGAGCCACAAGATTGCAGACAATAGTTTCAGGGTACACTGTGATTTCGGTTGTATTGACCGAAAGTGGGTGCGCAGGTTACAAATTGCGAATCTGTAATTTTTGAAGTGTTTACAAGAAGCAAACATAAGGTTTATCTGCAAACAGGTTGTAGATTACATATACTATTGAGCAATCAGCGAAAAAGGTTGCTTGGTGTATTGCTGTGCACGAGTTGTGAAAGATTACAGAAGACTAGCTTGCTGTGTTGTATCCTTGTTTGTGATAATGGCAGAGAACAATGGAAATCCCATTATTGAAAAGCTTGACAAGATCAAATACCCTTCATGGAAGTTTCGTGTGACAAACTTCCTCATTGAAAAGGGCCTTTATGAGTTTGTTTCAGGTGAATAAAAGGAGCCAGAGCTGGGTATCCCTTTAATTGCAGATGAGTTAAAAGCATGGAAAGAGTGGAATGCGAAATACAAAAAGGTGATGTACTGGCTATCTGCAATCATTGATAATACTATGTTGGGACATATCAGGAATGCAAAAACTTCACATGCAGCTTGGACAATTTTTGAGAGCATGTTTTTAGTAAATACAAAGGCACGAAAGATTCAACCCAAACAAGAGTTGAATGCCTTGAAAAAATGGAAAATATCTGTTAATGAGTATGTGTTGAAGGTGAGGAGCATTGTAGATGCTTTAGGAGTGATTGATGCAATGCTGGATGATGATGATTTGGTTTCATCCACTTTGAGTGGCCTTAACAATGAGAAGGCATGGAAATCATTTGTTACTTCAGTATATGTACGGAAGCCATTTCCAAATTTTGATGAGTTGATCTCTCTCATGATTACTGAAGAGATCAATATGCAGGGTGATTCGTCTAAAATAAATAGTGAATAAGTCCAAGGATTTTACTCAAGTTCAGGAAGGGGATGTGGTAGATCTTCTTCGAGAGGCCGTGGTATGGGACATGCTGGCGATAACTAGAAAAACAGGTTCAATCAACAGTTTGGTGAAATGCAGGTTTTTGGAGACAGAGGAAACTTTAGAGGCAGGGGGCTCTAGAGGAAGAGGTGGATGGCAGAACAGAGGCTCTAAAAATTCTGCTATTGTTTGCCATTATTGTGGCAAAACAGGACATATTGTAGCCAATTGTTATGCTAAGAAGGATGATATTCATAGTGGTAAATTGTAGCAAGGAAACTATGCATCGTCTTCACGATAAAATGAAGGCAAAAATGAGTGTCTGTTTGTTATGCAGCATGTGTGATGAATGCAGTTACAGGAAATGGGACATATGATGATGTATGATATGTCGATTCAGATGCATCTAATCATATGACTAGTCATGTTGAATGGTTTGGAGAGATGGAGGACCCATGTTATGTGTAGAGGGGTGATGATTCATGCCACCCAATTTCACACATTGGAAAGGTTCCCTCGTCCTTGTATGATGGCCAGACAAAGAGTCTGATAGATGCATTACATGTGCCATCAATTACAAAGAATCTAGTGTCTATTGGCCAGATGGTAGAGCAGGGATTGTAGGTCTGATTCAATGCAAAAGGTTGTTTTGTAGAAGGCTTTAATGATAAGTGCAAGTTGGTCGCAAAAGGAAGTAGAGTTGGCCGAATGTTTACTTTAGATGCTAGAATTCCTGCAATGGATGCTGCTATGTATGCTAAAAGGAAAGGAAAATTTGCAGATATTGAAATATGGCATACATGTATTGGACATGCAAATGTGCAAAGGCTGAAATTAATGCAGTCCAGAGGATTGGTTACAGGGTTGCCTTCTTTTAGAGTTGTAGAATTGCATAAAGTCTATGAAGCATGCTAGTTTGGTAAGCAGGTGAGACAACCCTTCTCGCATGATAGAGAAGTGAGCAAAAATATACTTGATGTAGTATATACAAATGCTTGGGGGCCTACACAGAATGTATCTCTTGGTAGCAGTAGATACTTTGTCACATTTATTGATGATTGTTCAAGGAAGCTATGGGTATACTTCATGAAGGAAAAGAGTGATGTGTTTGAGCACTTCAAATCTTTTAAGGCATTTGTTAAAGCAGAAACATGCTTAAAAGTGAAGTTCTTGAGATCAGATGGAGGGGGAGAGTACCTCTCTAATGAGTTCAATGGCTTCTTGAGGACTCATGGGATAAAGAGACAATTTACTTGTAGGTATACCCCACAGGAAAATGGTGTTGCAAAAAGAAAAAATAGGCATATTGCAGAAGTTGCATGTGCATTAATGGCTGAAAAGAATATGCCCAAACATTTTTGGTCTGAGGCTGTCAATACTGCTGTCTACATTATGAACAGAACTCCCGTAGCTGCAATTCATGGGATGACTCCTAAAGAATGCTTTACTGGCAAGAAGCCCAATGTATCGCACTTGAAGGTATTTGACTGTGCTGCATAGGTTCATGTGCCAAATGAGCTATGGAAGAAGATTGATCCAAAGGCAGAAAAATGTGTTTTTTTTGGATACTCTTTAGAGCAGAAAGGGTATCGTTGTTATAACCCTGTCACAGATGAGTTTAGAGTGAGCAAGGATGCTATCTTTGATGAGATGGAAAGTTGGTATACACCTATTGGTGATGCTTTGGATGATGATCATGATCAGGACAGCTATGTGCAGAAAGATAAACAAGAATCACAGAGTCTTAGTGGACTAGAAACATCATCTAGTACTACACCTACAGTGAGCCCTTGGTCTGGGAGACTAAGGAGTAGCCCCACATCTTCAGGTGGATCTGTAAGTGTTGCAGGGAAGGACAGAGTAAAGAAGAAAGTATTGGATGGTATTGATGCATCTACCAGTCATTTGGGATTTTATGGAGATTCTAGTGGTTCAGAGAGTTTGGATGATGAGCTTGGCATTCCCTCACTTAGGACACCAGGTGTACAGAGAGCTTATAGTAATGTAAAGGCTCCATTGAGTGATGCGGTGGTATGCAGATCTAGCAGAGTCAAATACCCTATTAAAAGATTTGGTTTTGAAGATTATGCAGCTCACCATTATACTTATATGGTGAAACTAGTTGAGGATGTTGAGTCCACTTGTTTTGAGGATGCTGTTAGTCATGCTCATTGGGATGCAGCAATGGATGAGGAGATGGCTGTATTAGAAGCCAATAAGACTTGGGATCTGGTACCCTTACCTAAGGTTAAGAAAGCTATTGGCTATAAGTGGGTTTACAAAGTCAAGCATAATGCAGACAGTTTAGTTAGCAGGTATAAGGCTAGGCTGGTTGCAAAAGGCTATGCTTAAACATATAGCATAGATTATGAAAAGACATTCGGTCCAGTTGCTAGGATGGAAACTGTTAGGTGTGTGATTGCCTTGGCAGTAGCCAAAGGTTGGAGTTTGCAGCAAATGGATATTAAGAATGCCTTCTTGCATGGTGAATTGCAAGAAGAAGGGTATATGGAGTAGCCAGCAGGTTATGAGGATTTAGAGCATCCCACATATGTGTGCAGGTTAAAGAAGGTGCTTTATGGCAAGACAACATGCATTTTAGTGCCCTCCCAAAAAACATTGACATGTAAAGATTTTGGCACTGAGTGCAGTGTCAGACAACTCGGTATCTGTATTTCTACATCGTTCTTGTGCAAGTTAGTGGTAGCTTGTTCCATTGACCCTTAAACCCACTACTTCAACTCTTGCCATAGTATCAGATGCTGCCTAAGCAAATCTCCTAGGCTTAGAGTCATTAGGGTAGTCACTAGAGTGTTGAGGAGGTTGCTAGCTTCTTGCCACTCTCCTATTCCTACGTTTCACATCCAATGGCCTTGGCTGATTCACTGGCTTGTAGCATTTAAGCTTTGTCTAAGTGGCACTACTTGTGGTGCAGTTGCATCTCTCAATTTTGGTCATGGAGGTGACACTGGCGTGCTTATGCTTGAGAGATCATCGATCCCATCTTCCAATATGGAATTAGCATCTTTTAAATGTTCCCGGGCTTCTTTCACCCACTCCTTCACTTTTTCGATGGCTTCAAGTTGGCGCTTTGGGTTGGGGTACGCCTCGATCTCTGCACTTCCCTTCTCAACAATCCTTGGAGTTGATGTTTCTGCTTCTATGTCTGTCACTTTCTTTCCAGCAAGCAACATTGTAGTAGTCTCCATTTTTAGCGTGACCTTTGCATTTGGTTTCTTCTTCCTTCTCTTATGGCTTTTCTTTTTGATTGAGGCTGCATCTAAAATGCTAGGCCTTAGCAATGATATGCTAGCCTACTTTGTCTATGTGCAGGTCATGACATGCAACAGGATAGGTGTGGCCTCCTCATTAAGTGTCTTGACATCGAACAACCCCAATAGGGCCAATGGCTTGTTTTCTGAATTAGAGGATGGCTTCTGTCTCTAGGGCAATCAACAAAGAGATGTGTCATTCCACATTCAACACATCTCGGATCAGCCTTATCTCGATTTGCTTGCTCCCTTTTGGGGCAACATGAAAAGACATGTAGGTGACCGCAAGTCCAATATGTGATTGGCCCCTGGGTCCACCCTCCTAAGCCTCTAACTCTTCCTCTACCTAACACCATCATTGGTATGGGTTGGTAGTCCATAAGGACTGCATTTCCCTCTTTGTCCAACACGTGATTGGCTCTTGGGTCTACCCTCCTAAGCCTCTAACTCTTCCTCTACCTAATGCCATCACCAGACGGGTCGATAGTCCATAAGGGCTGCATTGCCCTCTTTGTCATACAAGATGTAAGGATGCATGCAAGGCTATTTGTCATTCAGCTCCTCCATCTAGTGGATTGGGTGTCACTTGGTTGATGGGTCATGTAGGGTCTAGGTGGTCTATGTTATAGAATCCGAGATACACACTCGACTTTCTTATATACTTAAAATATATATGGCAAATATTCTGTTGGCACAGAGGGAGAATAGATGAGATAAAAGAAAGATGTAGAGAGAGAGGTAGAGAAATTGGCAACACACTAGGGACTAGAAGATGGGCCAGTCCCCCCCTTGTGGAGTTATATTATTGACAAGGAGCAAGCTCCTCCATTACACATAAGCCAATTCTTACTTGTAGATCTTGGAAACAAGATCACGGTTCCTTGCACGGTATACAACGGGCTAACACTTACACAACTTGGAAGTTGGCACCTTTTGATCCTTCTTGAGTCTCCTTCTCTCCTACACAATATGTGTAGAGCTCTCCTCTTGGCGCTTGATTTCAGCAGAGCTTGCACTTGCACCTTCTCTTCTTCTCTTGGAACTTGATTTCGGTAGAGCTTTCATAGCACTTGCACATTCTCTTCTCCTCTTGGAACTTGATTTCAACAGAGCTTCCATAGCACTTGCACATTCTCTTCTCCTCTTGGAACCTGATTTCAACAGAGCTTCCACAGCACTTGCACCTTCTCTTCTCCTCTTGGAACTTGATTTCAGCAGAGCTTCTGGAACAGTTGATTTCAATAGGGCTTCCGCAACACTTGCACCTTCTCTTCTCCTCTTGGATACATGCAAAGTGATGCTTTATTCACCTCCTCTTACACCCAAGGAGAGCCTTCTCTTTTATAGGCTTTCAAGAGCTTCTCTTCTTGGAGAGAGAGTTGAGCTTCATGCAAGATGTGGTTGTTCCACTTTGCAACACTAATTTCGAGATATCTCTTTGTGCGTTGTTTGGATGAAAAAATGTCCAACACAAAAGTTGTAGATCTCATTGTTTCTGATAACCCCCGCAGCCCATTTTTAGAGATCGTTTTTCTATTGCGAGATATTTAAAAATGGATTTTCCAAAAAATAGATTTTTTAATTGTACTCTTAACTTGTGGTCCATGCAACCATCTTGAGTCATGGATAAGGAGAGTTCATTAGATTGCCTTGGGCCTCAACCTTAAGATTGAATTCCACACAAAATCTTGTGTCATTTTAGACCTTAGAAAGAGAAAATTGCTTCTCTCCTCACTTCCATAGGATCACGTCTCTTGTCTTTCTTAGTGAGAGAATTCCCTCTCTCGTCTTTCTTAATGAAAGAAAATACCTTAAACCTTGACTTGTAGGGGAGAGGATGAACCCAAATGAATGCAATGCTCATTACACACAAGTAAACATTCCCAGGCATCCCTGGATGCACACATAAATATATATACACAATGCTAATGCACTTCCTCTTCTTAGAACTCATTCCATCTTCATTTATGTGTAACTCCTTGGTTCTTGTGTACACGCTTACACTTGCCAGACACTTCTTTTCCCCTTCAATATAACTTGTACTGCATGTACCAGATATCCCCGTCACAATGCTTTGATCACCCCATTAATTGATGCACTAGGAATACTGGTCTCTAAATGGTCTCATGGCCATGCTAGATCATCATCAACACTTAAAGAAATGTGAGTCATTAATTTATTGACATGAATTTATTAAATAGAGAATGCGTAATAAGCAATCAATTTAGTGATAGTCTAGGTATGCTTGTAGGGTTTGTCTCCATCCTAGGAATGGCTAGCTTGATGTCATTGGATGTTAGGAGAGCCAATGGGGCTCCCCTTCTCAAGAAATTTGGTGGCCTATTCGCTAGGTAAGGTTGATTGTATGGTTGCAAAAATAAGAGTCTCCTTGATAGTCTGCAATGCATGGCATCATGGCCAAACCTACCACAACTGCCGCAAGGTTGGGACCTAGGGTCCTGACACTCAACTGGCAGGTGGTTTTCATCACAATACATGCATTGGACATGAGGGCATGTTGTTCATCTTATAATCTCTTGTAATTCAACTAGCTCCATCTTCATCCTGCAAGCTCATGGCTTGAGTCAATGTCCTTTTCTTTATCTTGAGTACTTGGGCCTAATCTTTTACTTTTTTTTGAAACTCTCTCAGAATTCCTAGAGGTAGTCTCCTTTTGATTCAAGCTCTTGGAGCTTCTCTCCTTGAGCTATTTTTCCACTCTAATGGCATCTTCAAAGACCCTAGCCAGTGCATCTTGCTATAAGCTTGAGTTGCATGCCAGGGACTTGCAGAGCTCTTCGATTCGTATTCCATTGATGAATATTGTGGACACCGCTCTTTTGATTGGTCACTTGCTGGTTGGGATTCTCTTGAATATACTCCTCACACAGGTCAGGTAATCACGGATATCCTCCTTATCCCTTTACTTGCCATTCATCAATCGCACTAGCAAGTTATCAGAGTATCTTGGCTCGGAGAATCTCTTAATGAAGAAAATTTTAAGGCTATTGAAGTTAGCTCGCTCAGTAGCATCTAGACTTGTGTACCAAGTTCTTTCCTTATCACCCAAGCATACATCGAATGCTTGTAAGCATTAAGTAAGGTCAGTGAGGCTATTGGCCTGGCAAGCGTACTCAAACTACTCCACAAAGCTATACGGGTCGTCATTTTGCTAGTATTTATCAAGCTACTTCATGATAATAGGGATTTTTAATTGGCTCTTGGAGCCCTAGTTAACTCCTAGTCCTGCGAGTAGTGACATCGCTAGTGCCATATTACTCTACTCTGCTACCATGTTATCTAGCAATCACTTCATCAAAAGCTTGCTCAACATGCGGTCTCCTTCTAGCGCTCGCTCTTTCTTTGTGTTTGGTCCTATCTCATTTCTGCTCGCTAGGGCTAGCACTCGCTGGATCTCTCACATTTCCATGTCCTAGAATAAGCTCCTATTCTGTTGATCCTTGTTATAAGCCACTATGCCCTGCAAAGCCTTGTGTGCTAGCTTTATTTCCTCTTTGAGATCTGCTATGGCAGCCTCCACAGGTCTGTCATGGTGGTCGAGTTGAGTTTGAGCATCCTATTGGTTTGGATCTTCTCTAGGAAACCTCCCAGATCAAGCTCTTCATTGCATCTGCGATCTGAGCTGGTCTCTACCATATTTTCGGTCTCATGCTCCACCAAGTTGTCGATGAGATTGATAAGGTCGAGTAGATCCACTTCTCCGATGTAGACTTTCCTTGCTGCACGTCGCTTCTTTGTTGCATTTTCAACTTGGTCCTAAACTTGGGGTTTCAGTCACTTAGCTATGTTGCCTCAAGGTCTTCTCCTATTGGTGGATTCCTTCAAGTTATTACATTTGAGTGAGTTTCTTATTAATTACAAGCAATTCTCAATTTACAGTCACTCTATGTGTGTGTGAGTGTGTGTGTGTGTGTGTGTACCCTTTTCTGTGCACTATGCACAAATCAGGCTTTTAGCTTTTACTAAGCATACTTCAAGTGTTGGAAAATAGTACAAGTGTGAAGACAAGATGATTCTTCATCTTCCACACTCCCACTTGTGTTTGTGGCTTAATGGGGCTCTAAGCTCGGTTCATAGCCTTTCTTACTACTTCCTAGGGTCTGTGCTGTATCGTTCAGTTTGTTCAAGGTCAATTTGGGGTCTGCTAGTCAACTTATGGCTCTAAGCATGTCAAATTTGTTGCTAAGTGCATCCACATAGTTCCCAGCCATTCGACAACAATTTCTAAATCTGGAACAATCTTAAGGTGTTTGTTAAATTCTCCTGGTGCGGATCGCGCTCTACGTCATCCGAGATGTGTCAGATTCCCAAATTTGTTTGTCAAGGTGTGTCCAATTTTGGAGGGTCCAATTCTAGAAATCGGACATCCAATTTACTAGTGTCTGATTTGGTTTGGTCTGATTCAGGTATGTTTGATTATCACAATCGGACAAGGTGGTTGGTCCGATTTGGATGTGCTTGATTTCTGGGATTGCACAGGTAGTGGGTCCAATTCTCACTTGTCACCTGTCTCATTCTTAGAATCGGACAGGATATGGTGCTCCAAGTGTGATGATGTGGTAGAGTCCGATTTTAGTAGTCTAATTTTCAAAATCAAACAAGGCATTTGGTCTAAGTGTCCGATTTTTGGAATCGGACACTGGTAAACATGTCCAATTGTGGTGACGAAAACACACCTTCGACTACGGTTTGATCCTAATCTAGCTACTCGAGCTATCTGAGCTAGCAAGACTTTCCAGGAATTCAATATGGGTGTAGGGAAAGGGCCTCATATACATGAATCTCACAAAAAACCCTAGCACACTCTAATTGATCCGACGTAAGCTCGTGGCCTCCAAGCTCTCTTTCTTCTCTCTCTCTCTCTCTCTCTCAAAGCTAGGATTGCAAATGAGGCTTTCCCTTGCCTCCCGAGGTCTTAAACCCTTGCTGTTGGGCACAATCTCAATCTTCCCGATCACTCCCATTGTGATTCCAATACATCTAAGTACTCATTTTTCCAAATTTTTCCATGTGTATGCCTTGTTTGGACCTATTTTACAATAGCAAACCCTAAGCTTTCCACCACAATTTCTCAATCCTAACCTATTTTAAATGCAACAAAATCAAAAGCAAAGTATTGAAATGATTTCTCCCACTCAACTAATCATCAAAAACTAAAATACTTACTTGTAGCACAGATTAAAACCCAAAACCTCCTATCTAACTCAATCTCTGGTTTCGGGATGAAACCCTTACTTCGATGCTCGATTTGAGGTGCCCAAGTGCTCAAGCTTGAATCTGTTGGTCTCGGAAATAGAACCAAAATGTAGAGGAAGCTCAAGCTCAACTGGTAAGACACAATGACTGATTATTCTTTCAAGTATTTCAAGTGAGCACCTATGGCTATCTCTCACCTAGCTGATGTACCCTCGATACTACCGCAGTGTAGTGAGCTTACCTTGATGCCCAAATGAGTTGCCCACTCACTCAAGCACTCTGGTAGCTCCACGATTCGTGAAACAAGCTCAAGCCTCCTCCTCCCAGCTCCATCCTCCATAGCCATGCACCAGACAATAGAAAAGAAGAGAAGAGAAGAAGAAGAGAGGAGATTATGGAGAGCTTCACCTCCAAGATCCCTCATCCTCACACACTCACTCCCTTACTCACTCACACTTGCTCCCTCAAGCACTCACAAGCAAGCAAAGAAAAGAGAAGGAGAGAAGAATATGAGTCCACTTTTGCCACACACCAAAGAAACACACCAAAGAATGAGCTCTCATTCACTTTTTGGAGTTTATATACATGCCCTCAAATCCCTTTTGCACCCATCCCTTTTTTTACATGACCAGCCTTTGTGGCAAGGTCCTCTTTCCATTTCTATTCTACTTGCCCTATTCTTTAGCATATGCCCACCTACCTTTTACACTTTGCACAGGAGGGAGCCTGGCACTCTTTTACAGTAGTTTTTAGGATGCCTTGCATTTAAAAGTGCACCTTTTTCCTTTGACTTGATTTTTGAGGCCACCCTTGCAACTTGCTTGTTCTCTGTCCTGCTTCTTCCATTGCATCCATATTTTACTTATTCTTTATTCCATCTTGAGATGGGGTTTACATCTATTGTGTGCCCATTGGTATCATGGTCTATCATTTCATGTTCTATGGATAAGGCTTCTCCCTCAGATTCATAGTTAGTGTAGGTATATTTTGTATCTTCCACATATGGAAACTCATCATTGATAATTTCTTCTTTCTCCAAATCAACACTCTTCTTGAGAAGAGCCTAGTTGTAAAGTAAATATAGATCATGCACCTTGGTCCACTTTCATCATTAAGCTTCCAAGAGCTCCTTGAGTAGCTTCTAGGGTCATTTTGTAGTTTATCTTTCAAGAACTTTAGGAACTTTTATTAACTCTAGTTTTTTTGCAAGCACATGCTAGGTCACGTCAAGAACTATTTAGGCACATCTTACCATCATTAATTAGATCTTCGAATCAGACAACACTTGGTCCACTAGAATCCGACAGTCCTGACCATCCAATTTGGACAAATCAAACTCGAGTAGTACATTGGACCAGAATTAGACATGGATACAGGCATCAAACCACACATCCAATTTTGGTAACTAGACTGAAACTTGAAAATTAGAAAAGAGACCATAGCATTAAATTCTAGTAGTTTTTTACCTTCCCACACCCTATAGGGACCAAACCCTAGCTATTGGACATCTCAATAGATCCCTAGGTGAGTAGATAGGGCAATAGAGCTGATTGATTCAAGGGTTGAGACTTGACAATCTAGAAGCAACTGCAGTCACTAGCTATACCCCAATAGAGGTTGGAATTTACAAACAAAACCTGCTATCCTCCAGAGCATGCATCAAGCATGCAACATGGACATAGAGTGGACCACTATGAGTGGTCACCGCTGGTAGGAGAGAGCTACAACTAGCCGAAATTGATTGAAGGGAGTGTGATCTATATTGATTATGATTGAACTCACACACTTCATCACATAAACACTTGTGAAGTGCATATGGAAAGATAGAAAGCCTGATTTGGCAAAAGTTCACTCCACCACTTGTATGCTCAGTTCATGTAACATTGCAAATTGACTTGTATAACAAGGAACACACTAATGAGGTCTAAGTAAGGAACAAACCCACTAATAGGAGCAAACCTCGAGAAGGTAGATATAACTTGAGAATGAGAACCCGAAATGAACATTGCGAACTGTCAAGTGATGGAGAAGGGAAAGAGAACTGTCATGATTAGGGATGCAACTTTACTCAATTTGATCAATCTGATCAACACTCTAGTTACTTAGGAAACTGTCGACATGTGTCAGGAGCTAGCACCAACCCTACAGATAACAAGCTTGACCTGGGAGAATTCCCAATTGACATTCAGCAAATGGTAAACTAGTATGACATGCCAACCAAAATGATGCATCATTGTAGACCAACTGAGGACATCATAGCCAATCTTCTCAAGGAAGAGAGAAAGTTGGCAAGGAAAATGCTATAAAGCATAGCTACCTACAACCAAGATTAGTGAGCTTAAAAATTGAGACAAGACATAGAAATGCATGAGTCCCATTGCATCTTTGCTCTTGCCAATGGAACTAGGGCATGACCAAATGCTAAGAGGGAGAGAGCACTAGAGGCGGATCTTATGCAGAGTGAGCTTCTCATGAAGTGACTCTTAGACAATACATCTTGTAGAGCATAGCAGAGTAGCCCTAGCAACTACATTGTTAGCAGGGCTAGAAATCACACTAAACTCTAGGAGCTGGACCAAAATACCTATGGTTGCTAAGAAACTCAACAAGTATCATACAACTTCATGGATAAGTTCAAGCAAGTATGCGAGGTGAACAATCTCATAGACCTTGTTCAATTAGGAGAAACTTCCAGACTTTTCCCAAGAGACAAAGGATGGATGTGATTTACTAGCTGACGTAATAATTTTAATAACTTGAAGAGCCTCTTCATCAAGGATTCTCTAAATTGGGATACTCCAACAACATCATCGTCAAGTTGATGAATGTTAGCCAAAAGGATAAGGAGGATATTTGAGACTATGTCACCCACGTACAGAGTCTCCTTAAGAGAATCCCAATAGAGTAGAATGACCTAACAAATGAGTGGTCTCCACTGTATTTTTAAACAAAATCCAAAGCAAAGAGCTCTATAAGGCCTTGGTGAGCAACTTGAACTTGTAATGGGATGTGCTAGCTACTAGGGTCTTTGAAAAACCCATACACCTGGATGACCTGCTCAAGGAGAAAAGCTCGAGAACGATGACCCCAGATGGCACTGCCTCTAGATCCTCAGAGAGAGTTATGGCCATAGAGCTACATCCATTATTGAGAGGTCTAGCCAGAGCACACAAGTCAAGGCAAAGGGTGTCTCGACCAGGAGTTGGCAGGCATGAAGCGAAAGTTGGCTAAGGTTCAAGAGATGATGAGAAGGCCCACACAACCTCATGTGCAATGTTTTCATTACGGTGAAAATCACATCTTAACTAAGTGCTTGGATCCAATGTCAAGACCATGTGCTAATTACAATAGATTTGGCCATGATGCGATACGTTGTAAGTTGTGAAGATGATTTCCATATTTGTAACTATACAATCAATCTTATTACCTAGGGAATAGGCTGCTAGTGGGCTCTTCTAGCACCCAAAAACTCAAAGCCATCCATCCTTAGGATGACCATTAACCCTACAAAAATACCTAGACCACCTGGACCCATCCATTGAGCGACACTTTGGTACATTACATAGAGGAGACAAATGAGGACAAAGCATATGTGAACCCTTATGTCTTGTATGATGAAGAGGGTAACCCCATCTTAATGGATCTCAGATCAATGTTGGTGATGGTGTTAGGCAGGGGAAGAGGTAGAGGTCTAGGAGGAGAGCACCAAGAATCCATCACGTACTGGACTTGCAGTCACCCAAGGTATATCTCATCTCGCTACCCCCCAAAAGGGAGCAAGACAATCGAGACAACGCTGACCTAAGATGTCCAGAGCATGCATGCCAAGTGCCCTAGGTAGAAAACCTCCACCATTTTGGCAATCAAACCATTCTTACCATTGGGGTTTTTTGGAGTAGTCGAGACACTTGATGGTGAGGCCACTCTAATCCTGTTGAATGTCACAACCCAAGCAAAAATGAAGTAGTCCGATATCACATTACCTAGACCTAGCAACCTTGACACAACTTCAATAGGGAAGAAGAGCCATAGGAGCAGGAGAAAGAGGGTTGTGATGAAGATAATGCTTAAGACAGATAGTGCCACCACATTATACCTAAGGGAAAGTAAGTTATAGAGGCAGAGGAAAAAATTGCTCCTAAGATGATAGAAAAGGAGTGCCAAGTTTGGCAAGTATCTCGACCAAGGCACCAATTGAAAAGAGTGGATAAGGTCAAGAAGTGGGTGAGAGAAGCCCAAGAGCACCTAAAAGATACTGAAACTATCATAGAAGATGAGATCGATGAGCTATCTAGTGTGAGCACACCATTCTCGCCTATGCGGTTAAGATCGAGAGATGCATCTACACCCCATGTAACATCACATAGACAAGCCTAGACCCTAGAGGTAGGCAGACCATCCAAGACCATTGGCAAAAGAGTGTAGAGCCTAATGAAAAGCAAGTGGTTGGTAGCCTGATCATGACATTGATGTTGGCCCTTGTGACTTTACCTTTGGGAGAGTTGCTTAGGAAAAACCCAACACTATGCTAAGTGTTGAAGCAGGGATAGAAAGACTTGACAAGTTTGGAGAGATCAACTTGCTTGAACATGGAGTAATAATGCACATACTAAGCTTAACTCTAAACTTAGTGCCTAAGTCATTGCATGCAAATAATTTTTGAGAAGGCACAAAGATGCATGTGATCTTACACACTTTCCAACACACTAGGAGATGCTACAAGTAAATACAGAAGTGGGAGTCAATGTGCTCAACCATATAGTCATACAAGCTTTGGGTGGCTGACCTATGAAGACTGCGAGGTTTAATGTCACGCTAGCTAATAGAATGAATTTTAGGCCATTTGGAGTACTAAAATATTGGCCCTTGAAGATAGCTAGAGTCTAGTTCTTAGTGAACTTCATAGTCATGAAGGGAGTGGACTACGACATCTTGCTAGGCTGACCCTAGATGTAGGGGTGAATGCTATGCCACTATGTGGACATAGTGTGAAAAAATCTAGAGTGCATCGTCATCCAACTTTCTTATTGATCTAGAGAGTCAATGCCATATTAGTCATTTGTATCAATGTCCATAGTATGGATGGTTCAAAAATACTAGATTTTGGAACAATTTTAGCATATTTTTGATATATTGGATATTATTTTTTCAAAATATCTTAAAAATATGTAGGAAACTTTTAGAATAGGGTGGCATGCAAAAAGCAACTTGTTTTTTTAGCAAGTTTTGGATATTTCATGAAAAAAGAAGGATTGACGAGATTGTGCATGTCGCGATCACAATTGATAAGCAGCAAATAGCACTCTGAACTAGGAGAGGAAGAAAGAGTGATCTAGGAGATTTTTGAACAGTTGTCCTAGTGTTTTACCCCCCTTTTGGAGCCAACAGAACCATCAGATTTGTGATTTGAGTAGCAAAGAAGAAGCTACTATTTTGATGTACTTTTTTAATCGCTCAATAAGATCTAATGCTTGGAGATTGCTTCTGAGTAGTGCCAGACAAGGAATTTTAGGTTCTATCAATACATAGTGCTTTGTTTCATTAAGCTTTGTCTTTATCTTGTGTACCTCTTGTCTATTCTTTTTCTTCTCTACTATCTCCTACTCTCTACTTCCTTCAATCTTTGATCCCTGGTGGATACGACCTTTCGATAGAAACCCCTCCGACATTAGTGAACCCAACATGAAAGGTCATCATAAGGAAAGACAAGATGGGAGAACCTTTGAGCATAATTTCTAGTGATGTTTTGCAATCGTTAGTGTAAAATATGAACATGCTTAATCATGTACAACAATAATAATAGATGATGTAAGCTTTTGCTCAAACATAAACTATTGTGATGAATACTTTGCAAGCAGTTGAGCGTGAGATAAAGTTGTTTAATGGGCAGAATGTATCTGCATATTTGGATACCTATGTTCAAAATATGGAGTTCTTTGGGGTGGCTCAACTTGCATGGAGCTAGTATTTTGTTCGGCTCATTGTGCATGAACTAAAAGTCGAGTTACTGAATTATACATGTAGGATGCTAACTACGTGGCTTTTAAGAAGACACTCAGGGAAGAATTTTACATTGAAGACACTAGTTTGATTACCCGCAAGACTTTCAAGGAGTGCATTCTACAACCCAATAAGAGTCTTGTGGCTATAGAGCTATTAAGAGAATTTGAAATTCAGTTTGAGTAGTTAGCTCTTGCAAAACATCAAGTTCTTGCAAGTTAGAAAATTGAATTGTTTCTACAAGCAGCAGATCCTGAGCTTTAAGAGAAGCTTGATGATTTGCTAGAGGATCAAACATAGAGACAGGTCTTAAAATAGAGTGGAGGCATGCCAAGGAAGTTGTTACTGCACTGGTGAAAAAGCATAGAAGAAGAGAAAGATTGCATGTCTCTAGCTTACCCACTGTTAGAGGCAAAACAATTGATGTGTCTAGTAAGCCACCCACTTTTGTGGCTAAACCTATGGTTGTACCTGTTGTTCCCATTGTTAGGGAAGATATTAGATAAATTTTCCAAAGGCATGTGGGACCTTCAGTTGAAGGTCACAAAATTGGATGAAAAAGAACAAGACGAAAGGGGACGGGCGGTAGCCCCCTAAACTAGGGAAAAGATGTATGTGGTGTGATAGTTTGCAACATGAGAGAAAGGATTGTGCTTCTTATCAAGAGGCCTTGGCATAACAACTTATCTTTTGGAAAGATGGCAAGATCCATGCATGAGAAATGGGATTGCCTCTTGCTTTGAATTTTGGAAAGGGAGGTATGCAGAAGCTGTTGGAAGACTTGGCTATCTGAAATGTTTATGTGGCTGTATATACTTCTACTTTTGATTTACAGTTGGATAGAACACCTGGTCAAGTGATGGTCCAAAGACTGAAATATGGACACATGCTTTGCATGCAGCTGAAAAGAGAAAAGTTACTGATAGAAAAATGTCTCATACAGTGCAAGACATTTGTGACATAACTGGTTGGGAATCACTGATAGATGCATATTCAATGTATGCATATTTAGCAAAGGTGTAAAACATGGATGTACTTGTGAAAGAGAAATGAAAGAGAGATGAAGATAATGTAGGGACATCTAAAAGAGTGACAAGAAGAAGTGTGGATCAGTTTAAAGCTACAAATCAACCACCTCTCGAGCATGTTATGGAAGAGGTTTGTAAGGAGCAAAAACTAGATAGCAAACAAGAGGGCAAAAAGAAGGGCAAGCATCCAAGATATAAGTTGCAGTCTGATATTGAGACAACCACAAATCTTAAGAAGGTTCTTGAAGAATGGATCTTAAATAGTCGGGTGGAATTCACCTTGAGAGAGGTGCTTGGCATCTCCAAGTGGAAATTTCATGATGAAATCATTGACATAATTAAGAGCAAGTGCCAGTTCATTGGTAAAAACACTAGTGTATTACTATAGTTTGAAGAGGGAACTGGTTTGTTGTGTATTCAGGCTGAATATGAGCATGATATAAGTAGTGAATTATCTATGCAGGATGCTACTTAATCAGTGGATAGCATGTGGAAAAGAGAAGAAAGTTGCTGAAAATGCATTGTCTTGTAGCAATATGCATAGTGGAGTAAGGCAAATGCAACAATATGGGGAAGATACTCTAGGATTTATTCCTCGAAGTCATTACACAAGAAATCACTAGGCTAGGGATACCATTGAAACGGTAGTGAAAATAGGGAAGCGTGAAACTCCTTATGTTGCTTTGCTTGACCATGGGTCTAAGATTAATGTCATTGAGCATGGATTTAATGAGAGCAATGCGTGAACTATGGACATTGGTCGTGGTTGGCATATGAGGGTTGCAAATAATTTTTTACATGTGCTAATGTAAACATGACAATTGGTGATGTACAAGAAGAGCAACACTTCTTTGTGCAAGATAGTTCCTCATATACAATGATTTTGGGACATCCCTATATTATAAGAGTGTATATTGAAACAAACTTGCTTGATGATGTTTTTTCTTTACAAGAGTCAGAAGTAAGGATGGGAGGAAGGTAGACCAATTTCTTACCGTTTGTGTTAATCATCCTAGAAATCAGGATACACTTTCAGAGTCTCCTTTGCAAGGGAATTCAATAGAACGCCTTCTTTAGCCTACACACATATGTGGAATGCTCTAAATCTTCATAGCCTACTAGTTCCTCCATATATATCTATTCTTGCAATTTACCATGCAAGAAGGAATTCTTGACATCCGTTTGCTGCAAAATCGAGCCTTTGGCTATTGCCAAAAAAATCACACATCTAATAGTTGCCATCCTTGCAATTGGATTCAATGTCATTTTATAAGCTATGCCATACATTTGAGCAAGCCTTTTGCAACCAACCTAGCCTTATACATGCTAACCAAACCATTTGCATTATGCTTGATTTTTAAAACCCACTTACAACCAATAGCTTTCTTGCCCTTAGGCAAGGGTACCAAATCCCCAAGTCTTATTGGTTTCTAACGCAGCCATCTCCTCATCCATTGTTGTATCCCAAGTATGACTAACAACATCCTCAAAAAAAGTGGGCTCAATATCCTCAACTACCTTCACCATATAAGCATAATGATGAGCTGCATAACCTTCAAAACCAAATATTTTAAAAGGGTATCTAACCCTACTAGACCTACGCACCATTGGATTACTCGGTGGAGCCTTTACGTTACTATGTGCTCTCTGTACTATTAGTGTTTTGCTAACTGAAGAAATACCAAGCTCATCTTTCAAACTCTCTGAACCACTAGAATCTCCATCAAATCCCAAATGACTAGTAGATGCATCATTACCATTTAACACTTTCTTCTTTCCTTTTTCTTTACCTGCAACACTTGTAGATCCACCTGAAGATGTGGGCCTACTCCTTAGTCTTCTAGACCAAGGGGAGCAAAATGTAGGTGTAGTACCAGATAATGTTTCTAGTCTAGTAAGGCTCCATGATTCTTACTTTTCTTTTTGGACATAACTATCATGATCATGATCATCATCCAATGCATCACCACTAGATGCATACCAACTACTCATCTCATCAAAAATAGCATCCCTGCTCACTTTAAACCCACTTATTCATGGTTATAACAATGATACCCTTTTTGTTCTTCAACCTTTCGATCAAGCTTCTTTCAGAAAACTCATGTAGTACATGAACATGTATAATATAGCCAAATATTTTCAATGTGATACATAGGGCTTCTTGCATATAAAGCATTCTTTGGGGGTCATCCCATGAATTACAAATGTGGGAGTTCTATTCATAATATAGACAACAATGTGAATAACTTCAAACCAAAAATATTTTGGCATCTTCTTTTCAACCATCAATGCCCATGCAACTTCTCCAATATGCCTATTTTTTCTTTCTGCGATCCCATTTTACCAAGAGACACTAAATTCTTTGTGATTGATGGCACATGTAATACATCTAATAAATGATTTCTTTAGCCATCATGCAAGGACAAGGGAATCTTTTCAATGTGTGAAATGGCATGAATCATCACCCATCTGCACATACCTTGGATTTTGTACATTCTCCATCTCTCCAAACTATTCACAGCATGACTAGTTATATGATTAGATGCACTTGAATCAACATTCCATACACCATCATGTGCTCCCTTTCCTATAACAACATTCATCATATTCTGCATAACAAATAGATGCTCATTTTTGTCTTCATTCTGCCATGAAGATGATGCATAGTTTCCTTACTGCAATTTACCACTAGGTATATCATCCTTCTTAGCATAATGAGATGCAATATGACATGTTTTACCACAATAATGGAAAACAATAGAAGAATTTCCATAACCTCTATTCTCATCCACCTCTTCCTCTAGAGCTTCCCCTGCCTCTAAGGTTTTCATAGCCTCTTGAAACTTGCATTTCACCAAATTGTTGATTTAATCTGTTTTGTTAGTTATCACCAGCACATTTGATACCACGGCCTCTTGAAGAGGATCTGCCATGTCCCATTCTTGAACTTGAGTAAAATGCTTAGACTTGTTCACCATTTCTTTCAAATGAGTCACCCTACATATTAATCTCTTCAATAATTATGAGAGAGACCAACTCATCAAAATATGGAATTGACTTCCATACATATGTAGAAGTGATAAAAGATTTCCAAGCCTTCTCATTATTAAGGCTATCTAAAGTAGATGAAACCGAATCATCATCAGTATGCATTGTATCAATCACTGCTAAAGTATTTGCAATGCTCCTCACCTTCAAAACATACTCTATATTTTTCCTTTCTTCAAGGTATTCAACTCTTGCTTGAGTCGAATCTTTCGTGCCTTTGTATTTATTGAAAGCACGTTCTCAAAAATTGTCCAAGCTGCATGTGAAGTTTTTACATTCCTAATATCTCCTAGCATAGTATTATCAATGATTGCAAATAGCCAATACATCACCTTTTTGTCCTTATATTCCATTATTTTCACTCCTTTAATTCATCTATAGTCTCGCAGGGTTACTCAATTTTGACTCATTTTCTTCACTTGAAATGAACTCATAAAGGCCCTTTCTAATAAGAAAGTTTGTCACACAAAACTTCCATGATGGCTAGTTATTCTTGTCCAACTTCTCAATGATGGGATTTTCACTGTTCCTCTCTGCCATTATCACAAAAATGATATAAAACAACAAGCAAGTCTTTTGCAACCTTTCACAACAAGTTCATAACAATACACTTATATTTTCTTCCTAGAAAACACCTAAAATTTTATAAATTTGAAATCCAAAACATGTGCATCCACTTTCGGTCAATATGATTGAAATCACTATTCACCTTGAAACTGTTGTCTTCAACCTTGTGGCTCTAAAAAAATAGGGCTTGAAACAATCTCAAATGTCCAAAAAAGTAGTGGTCAATCCTCAAAGGCTAATTTGCAAAACATATAGTGCTCTACCCACACACCAAATCTTATAGCAATCTAAGATTTTAACACTGCCCTGCTTTTGGTGTCTCCACAAGTACTATCCAAGAGAAAGAGTGAAAGAATGTGAGAACTTCTTACCCATTTCTTGCTTGCTCAAGTCCTTGCTTCTTCTCCTTCACTTCGGCCTTCAGAACCAACCTCTCTCACTGGTGCCACTCTAAAGAAACTTGCTTGAGTTGCTACACTAAACACACACCATACACACAAGAGGAAGCTCACTCAAGAACACAAGAAGAGGGATAGAGACCAATATGTTTTCTAATTGATTTCTTCTTCTTCTTCCATACACAATACAATGTACCCAAAGTATAGATAAGATACAACATATAGGAAAGTGACCTACTAAGTCAAACAGTGCATAACTAACTATACTAATCGATTGGTTCTATAACTATGCTAGTTTAGGTGCAACAAAATAAATATAATAAGTGATAAGTCAATTGCCATGTGAGAATCACAATGACCATTGATATGCTAAATGTAGACGTGCAAACCCATCTAGCCAAATGGTCCATCATTAAGGTTTGTAGGTGTTGAGCTTCCCATCTCAACAATTTTCAATTTGCCTTCATTGAAGAACTACAAACGAGTTCAGTGTTTTCTTGGCTATACCAAATATTATAAACAATTTGTGCTAAATTATGAGTTGATTGGTTTATCCTTATAGAAATTATTCATTGTTTTGAGTGGACCAAGGAATGCCAACATACCTATGAGACATTGAAAAAGGCTCTAACAATAGTAATAACTTTATAAGCTCTAGACTAGAATGTAACCTTCCATCTACATATGGATGTTCTAGCATTCCCACATTGTGCTTTTTGAACATTATCAAAGTTGGAGAGAAATATTTTGGCCTTGGCTCTCCCATTAATATATGGGCTAATACATCACATAATTTTCCTACTTGTAAATCCTTTTGAAGTTGCACATGGCTCCTATGAAAACCCATCCTTGAAAGGAGTTCTTCACATTCCTTGATATAGGTATCTCAAAGTGATGTAGGCTTGATAGAGTAAGCATGATCTAAATGCAAACTTAGAAGCTTATTGTAATGAAGTAAATGATCAACATTAGAGTTGAAGCCTATTCCTAGTATAAAACTTTATAAATACTTAAGCTGCCAAGAGAAAGAGGACTTAGGGTTTAGTATAAAAGGCAAGAAGTGCGAATGTAGCTTCATTCTTTGGCATTATCACAATTTCATCCTTCTTGTCTTTCATTCCTTTGTACTTGGTTTGCCGCTCATGGCAACATTGTGCTATGGTAATAGAAGATGTTCCATAGCATGGCCATGTTGGAATCTCAGTTTGGTTCATTTCTTGTCATTTATAGCAGTCTAGAATATTTTGATTTCCTATTCATTTCCATTGATAGATTAGACTTATTTTACATTGGTATTAGAGCATTAGTTTAGATCCTATCAGAAGTTATTTTCATGCATTAGATTTAGTTGCTGACTAGGGAGTGAAAACCACAGTTAAAGGAGTTAGTTCTTCCATAACCGTGGTCTGACATGGAGATCTTTCACAAACCATGACTAAGAAGGAGGTTCTTGGCATGAACCAGTGGATAATGGCGGGATCCAACCAATTTGGCAACTCGTGACCAAGTTTTGGACCAAAAATTGGGGTAAGTTGGACAAAATGAGGGTTACATGACTTAGTTTGGTTCAAATTGGAGTTGCCTCAAGAATCCATGGCCAAAGGCCGATCAAATCTCTTACACGTGATCTCTATCTTGCCAAAGGACTTCATAGCCTTGTTCTCCATCTCTTGAGCTTCCCATGGAATAGTGGATTAGCACATTGTGCCTCATTTCTGTCTTAGAAACTAGCAATAGGCAGCAGCGTGAATTGCGCCTACTACATATTCAGGCATGTTACATGACAAAGATGAGCTATGGAGCACAAATCACTCATGATTAATGCTCTTAATCACTTGACAAGTGGTCTCCTTCAAGCTTTGGCAAGATTTCTCTCTATTTTGGACTCTCCTCTCTCCCATGAAACCCTATTCTTGACAGTTTTGGATAGGAACAGAGAATCTCTGATTTCTTGAAGCAAATGAAGGGAGTATTGGTGGAAAATCACTCTTAGAGCTTGCTTATTCAAGTGGACTCAATTCATTGACAACATCGAAGCAACATTGAAGAAACTTTGGGGTCATATTGATCTATGAAAGCTTAGGACAGCATGCATCTTTAGTGTCATTGAATTTTTTTATTCTCTTTCCAATAATTGGAGTTGTTCATTACCATCCTTCAAGCTCGGGGGGTCCATTAGGGTTTTTCATATGGTACCACGTGAGTGTAAGGGAGGGGGGTTATTTAAGGGAAGGAAGATACATTTTATAAGGTAAGGTCCCATAAATAGGGGGTAGATAAGGGGTATTTCTTCATATATTTCTTGCATGCAGGTGATGTCTCCTTATTACTACTAGTGAATCCCCCATGCTTTCAAGTTCTTCATCAAATAGAAGAAGATTATTCCTTCATCAACCATTCTTGAAGCATGGAGCAACAATGGAGTCCATATGAAGCTGGGAGCTTATGCTACATTGAAGCATGCTGAAATTGGGATTTCTGTGGATCTTTATAAGCTGAAGACAGTCCATCATTGTGTGGGGAATCTATATAAACTATATTCTTCATTTACAAGCACAAAATTTATTTTCAATCATATTTGATCTCTCCCTTTTGAATCCAATTGCTGAGGTAATCCAATTGATGAAATAGTGATTAAAAAAAGCACTTCATGAACAATCCATTTAGCTACCCTAGTGATTAATTACTGATTGATCACTTACATTCATTGAAAATAATCACTTCCAATGCCTCTAATTCTCACCCATTCTTCTCTAACCCTGACATTGAACTGTTTGCCTCTTGTTTCATTGCCATGAATGAAAATTTTGCCCAATGGTAAGTGAAATAAAAGTTGTAAAGTAGCGAGTCACTATTGTAGGTATTCCTTATCTAATCCCACTTCATTTTTTGTCCAACTTCTTCCAAGCTCATGCATGTCATGAAATGACAATCAAATCCTTTCCAATACATCCATTTCATGCTATTTTCTTAATCTAGCATTGATCCGCCATGTCTATATCGACAAGGAAAAGTGGATGCCGAGCGACGTGGTAGGACAAAAGAGATGTGACCCTCCCATATTGACAAGGACCATGAAGGGGTGAACAAACCGGCTTGAGAGGGAAATTTGCACACCGCTCAAGTCTTGGATCCCATGCATTTAAGTTTAGGTGCAGCTACCATTTCAAAGCATAAGAATTTAGCCTTCAGCATGGTGTATTTAGCATGGGGTACATGATGTGAAGGAAAATGTATAGCAACATAATGCAATGCTATTGCCAAATTGGGTCAGATTTATGTTGAGCAAGATGTATGCTACTTGTGGCATTTGAAACTTGGGTCAGCAATAAAGAGTTGGAACAGGGATTTCAAGCAAGGTTCCATCGATTAGATCCTTATTTTGTAGCCTACAGTGGGATTATTCAATCCTTTGGGTTACTTGCAGAGGTTATTATTAGTGTTGGCAGATGTATGGAGTTCCTTTGTAGGTCTATATAGTTGGTACATGCATAAAATGGATGGTACAAGTCATTTAAATGACCAAAACTAAGCATTCACAGGTTGTAGGAAATTCTAGACAGCTACAGTAAATTGCTAACAGAATTTTGTGTACTCAACCATTTTCAATACTTGATAGCTCATTTGAAAGGGGACATCCTAAGATTTATACAGAGTAAAGAAGTTGTCATTTGGATCATTAGAGCTCAAGATATTTGAGTTTTTCTTTTATTGAACACCCAGGACATGACGTCACCTATGGCTGAAAATAAAAGAAAGGAACCCATTATGGATACCATCAGTGAAGGTTTAAGGGACTATCAAGTAGATAAAAAGTGTGAAGCTTCACAAGAGGCTATTCACCATGAGAACCATGATAATGAGGAGCTAGAAATAAGTTCAACACATGCTGCAGTAAACAAACAAGTGAATGGGGTTGGCACTACTCATGTCTCTACTGATTCTAACAGTTTTCAACAACTCTCCAATGACATAAAGGATATGAAACCGGGCATTAATAAGCTTGTGGCTCTCTTTAGTGAGAGGATATTACCTACAACTATTCCAAATTCTCCAAGTCTTCCCATTGTCCAAGAGCAATCAAAGTCCACAACTCTCAAGGTTGTTCGGCACTTTGAAGTTGGAGAGCCATCAAGAGCTCAACCCTCTCATTTACAGCCTCAATCTCAGTCTCTTTATCAATCCAAGACATACACTAGCCCTCATGGACAGTATTTGAAAGATAAAAATCATGCTAACTCAAGGCTTGATGATGACACAGATGGATGCCATCCTTTATACAAGTCTTTTTATGGACAACCATCTATTATCCCTAAATCTACACATGAAGAGAAAGCTAAAGAACAAATGTCATATTATGGTCAAGAAAGTGGAGGTAATAATTCTCATGGGTAACACCCTTACAATGGACAGGGTCATGCAAATTCAATTCCAAATTCTTATGGATAGCAACATCATGTCAATAATAATCATGTATATAATCAACCCTCTAAACAAGGCCCTCATTCAAATCAGTTTTGGCCTCATCAAATGAGTGTACAACAACCACCAATGAATGCCACAACAAATACACACTCTCCAATGTATGGACATCAAGTCTATGGACAATCTCATGTTGTTGATATCTCTTTCTCTCTGCCACAAGGACAATTTAATCAGCCAAATAGGTTTGCAAATATTCATGGACAGCAGCAACCATATATTCATGGAACATGAAATAATGATGTTCAAATACAAAATTCTTTTGGTCCAAAATTTTATGGACAACAACACAATAATGGCCAATCTCATCAACATGAGCAGGAATACAAGGAGAAAATAGCCATTTCTAATTTCAAGGGGGAAAATCCATCCCCTACCAAATTAAAAGAATGGTTTGACAAGCTTGAGATGTATTTTTCTTTGTATCCTAGACCGGAGAATGCCAAGATAAAATTTGCAGCCCTACATTTGGAAGGATATGCACACACTTAGTGGTGGTATATGTGAAGGATTGGTAATGAATTCTTAATATGGGATGCATTAAAGCAGGCAATGATCTAATTTTTTGTGTCTTCTATTGAAAAAGAGAAGTTAGAGAAGAAGTGGTATGCTCTTGAGCAAAGGGGATTATTGGTTAGAGACTATTCTAACCAATTCCTTAACCTCTCCATGTATGTGGATGGAGTATCCGACAAAGCCAAGCTGAATAAGTATATATTTGGGCTTGAATCTTCTCTATCTTCGGAAGTGGAATCTATGAAACCATCCTCTTTACAAGCTGTCATAAAATTGGCTGAAAGGTATGGTAAAAAATACAAGAGTTTTTAGCAAAGAACATGACAACATTTTAGCTAAACCATTCCCCTAGAACAACTGCAAATTATGGTCTGTCAAATACTAAATTTTAGCAAGGAGGGAAGCCAAAAAATACCTACAGCAAGATCCCTACATTTCTACTGTTTATGGATCAAAACAGGGCAGTAATTTTAGATCTAATGCTAAAAACAGATCAGATGGAAAGAGGATTGAAATTAGTGGCAAAAAATCAGCTCCTATTCAATGAAAGCATGTGTCTAATGACAAGCTAAAGGACATGTACACAAAAGGTCTATGTTTCAAATGTGAGGAGAAATGGTCTCCCGATTACAAGACAAAATGTAAAGCCAAGAATGTAAAAGTGAGCATGATCTTTGAAGAGGAATTGGATGTTGAGGCAAATGAAGGCACTATCTCATCTTGATTTCTTACCTACTCTTGAGGAGACACATGACTATGATGATGATTTCCATGAAGAATTCTATGACCCTATGGATGGTTTTCCATTCGATTCGGGTGGTTACTTCATGGATGATCCTTGGACAAATTTGGATTCTTTGAAGCTTTGTTCTATCTCCCATGATGCTTGGAATGGTTCCAAAGGGACAATATATGATGCGTTAAAGGCTACATTAATGGAAGAAATTCTCATATTCTTATTGATACCGGGAGTACACATAGCTTTGTTAATACACGGTCTCTTGATGGGTTAAATTTGTATACACAAGAAATGCCTTCATCAATAAGAATCCAAGTGGCAAATGGAGCTGATGAGAGTAGTAATTAGATTTGTTCCAATGTTCTCATCACTTTATCATCATCTTGTACCACTTCGGTGAATCTTATTGCCTTGGAGATGGGTCCCATTGTTGTCATACTTGGATGCAATTGGCTGAAAAGTATTGGGAGGTTTACCATGGATTTGAATAGGTTGCAAATGGAATTTCAATGGCATGGAGAGCAAGTTACTCTTCAAGGGATTGAGAAGAAGAAGCTAGATGTGATTAGCACTAAGAAGATTAAGAGATAAATCAATGCAAAGACATGTATGTTTACCCTTCTCTTGTCAAAGTTTGATGAGGATCAACCCTCTACTCCTTCAAAAGATATGGATCATTGTCTTTGAAAATTGTTGGAAGAGTATGATGGTTTATTTCAGTCACCTACCTCCCTTCCTCCAAAGCATAAAGTGGATCACCCCATTGACTTGCTTCCAAATGCCAAGCCTATCAATAAACCTCCATATCGCCTTTCAAAGGTGGAAAGAGAAGAAGTTGAGTGCCAAGTAAAGGAGCTACTTGAAATGGGTCTTATACAACCAAGTCAATCTCCCTTTTCTTCTCCTGTTCTTCTAGTCAAGAAAAAGGATGGTTCATTCTACATGTGCATAGATTATCGATATTTGAACAAGGCCTCTATCAAAAATAGGTATCCAATACCAAGGATTGATGATCTCTTGGGTAAATTGAAGGATGCCAAGGTTTTTTCAAAGATCAATTTGTGGTTGGGATACCACCAAATATGCATGAAGGAGGGGGGTGAATACAAAACTGCATTTAGAACTGAGAGAGGATTGTGTCATTTCATGGTTATGGCCTTTGGTATTTCAAATGCTCCAGCCACATTCCAAGATTTAATGAACAAAATACTTCGGCCACTTTTGTTCAAGACAATTTTGGTGTTCTTTGACGACATATTGATATATAGTAAGGACAAAGAGGAGCATTTATAGCATGTTAGAGAAGTTTTTGACATATTGAGGAGTCACAAGTTATTTGCTAAAGCAACCAAAATGTACATTCATGGCTAAAGAAGTAGAATAATTGGGACATATTGTTGGAGAAAATGGCATCAAGGTTGACCCAAAAAAGGTCCAATGTGTGAAAGATTGGCCTACTCCAACAAATACCACTTCATTGAGGGGTTTTCTTGGTTTGTCTTCTTTCTACCAAAAATTTATCAAGAATTATGCTCATGTGCCTGCACCATTAAGTGATAGGTTAAAGAAAGAAGCTGTAGTGTGACATGGTAGGCATGGAGATCAAGACAGTGGGTGTTCCTTAGTCATGGAGAGATAGAGAATGTGAGAGAGAGCAGAGCAGAGAGTGAGCACGTTTTTAGGTACAATGACGAGTGTATATATTTAGGTTTTTAGATAGATATATATATGTGTAAGTACAAGTGCTAAGGGTGTGTTCACACTCCAGACATTTAAAGGCACGCAGCCTTTATTCCCAACAACCTCCCACCTAAAGGCAATGTGCCTTAAAAGGAGAAAAGAATCAGCTAAGTCTAGGTATGTACAACACTGAAATACATATATCTATCCAACTCCCATCATCTGTTGGTAATGAGCAAACCACTCTACTAGAAGATCGTTTGTGAGAAGGTATGCATGATTATCATCTGTATGCACTTTGAAAGCTCAATGCTCTTGATGTCAAGTACATCTGTAATGAAGTGGTACTACACCTGTATGTGCTTTGTCTTTGCATGAAAGACATGATTCCATGCTAGCATGATAGCACTCTGACTATCATAATGGAGAACAGGTAACTCTGTGACGCCAAGCTCTCCCACTAGATGTGAAAGCCATAAAGCCTCCTTGCATACCTCAGTGGCAGCCACATACTCTATCTCTGTAGGAGACAATGCAACACACTTTTGTAGCTTGGAGATCCAAGAGACTGCTCCTCCTGTGAAAGTAAACACATACGTAGAATTGGATTTTCTGCAATCTGCATGACCAGCATAGTCTGCATCTGTAAAGCTTTCACTGCATCCTAATGCTTCTTTTGCCAGGGGTTGCCATATATATGCTAACCACTCCCACTGCAAAGGCAATGTTAGGACGTGTATCAACCATAGCATACATCAAACTGCCAACAACTAAAGCATATGGTATCTTTGCCATTTTAGCCTTCTCATCATCAGATGTAGGGCTATCTTGTGCACTGAGTTTCACATATGGAGCCAGTGGAACCCCAATTGTTTTCCCCCCTCCATATTGAAACGCTGCAAAACATTGGAGATATACCCCTATTGAGATAGATAGAGTAAGCATTTTGATCTATCCCTGAGTATTTGCATGCCAAGAATGTGATTTGCATCACCAAGATCTTTCATGTCAAAGCTGCCATGAAGACTTTGCTTCAGTGAGTTTAAGGCATGAGTATCCCTGCCAAAAATTAGCATGTCATCTACATACAAGACCAATATACTAAGACTGCCATGTGTTGCCTTCTTAGTATACAAGGAGTGATCCACTTGACTTCTATGAAAACCTTGAGACTGCATGAATGCATCAAACTTATGATACCATTCTCTCGGTGCTTGTTTCAGCCCATACAAACTCCTTTTGAGTTTACATACCATCTTTTCTTTCCCTTTTTCAACAAACCCTTCAGGCTGCTGCATATATATGTCTTCATGTAGATCACCATGTAAAAATGCAGTCTTTACATCCATCTATATGAGTTCCATATCCTCAACTGCAACAAAATCCAAAATGGTTCTCAATGTAGTCATCTTGACTACAAGAGAGAAAATCTCATCAAAGTCAATTCCTTGCTCTTGCTTGTACCCCTTTGCAATCAATCTTGCTTTGTACTTTGGTGAGGAACCAGAAGTGACCTTCATCTTGTAAACCCATTTTCATGGAAGTATTTTTTGCCCTTTAGGCAACTGTACCAAGTGCCATTTTTCTCAATAGATTCCATCTCTAACAACATGACTTTATACCATTTCTTGCTCTTCTATCTGTCCATTGCTTCCTTGAAGCAAGAGGTTCACCATAGTCGATGAACATGACATAATCACCCACATTATTTTGCACCAGGAACAAATCTATCAGGTTTTCTAGTAGCCCTAGATGATCTCCTAACCCAATGGTCATTGTTTGCTGGTTGTTCCTGCAAATTTTCATTTTCAGCAAGCTATCCTGGCATTTCAGCTTGCAAATCAACATTAACAGCTTGATGTCCTAGTTGTTCATGCACATGTAGTGGCTCATTATCATGGAAAATAGTTGGCTGATCATTTCAAGCATTATTTTCTACATTTAGAGGTCCATTTACAACAGGTATTTGCTGATGTACACCAGGCACATTTTGTTGTCCAAAAGGTATTTCTTCGCAGAATACAACCCTACCAACCTCCTCAGTCTTTTCGGGCTATTTATGCATGTGATCTTCCCAGAAGATATCATTCTTGTGTACTACTTTCCTTTTCTCGAGATCCCACAATCTATACCCCATTTCACCCTTGTCACCATATCTTAGGAAAATGCATGTATGGGACTTTGGCTCAAGTTGTTGTGTTTTTCTTTATGAATGTGCACAAAATCCTCGCAATCAAACACTTTCAGATGAGCATATGTGTTCAGAGAGAGAGAGAGTACGAGAGAGATACACAAGACATGCTCCCAAAGAATGATTCATATTGATGTAGAGTTAGTATATATAGGTGAGACCCAATTCAAGTGAGAGATGATATATATAGTTGCTTGAATACCCAAACAAGAATTTATCTCACCAAGATCCACCATTTCAAATGCAGTCGATAAAAGCTTCTTCATAGCATCCAAGAAAGAAATATTATTTGACACAAGAATAGTATCATCAACATATAGAGAAAATATAATAAAATATTTGTCCTCCCTTTTGATGTAAAGATTTGGGTTAGCAAAACATGCAACAAAACCTTTAGATGTGAGGAATTGATCAATCTTAATATACCAAGCACGAGAGGCTTGCTTCAATCCATATAATGCACAATGAAGCTGGCATACAAGATGCTCCTTTCTTGCAATCATAAAACCTTCAGGTTGCTCCATATAGATTTCTTCTTCAAGATCTCCATTGAGAAAAGCCATTTTAACATCCATTTGGTGAATTTCTAGATCAAATAGTGTTGCAAAAGCCAAAATCATACGAACAGTTGTGGAGCGCACAACGGGAGAAAATGTTTCTTGATAATCTACTCTTGCAATCTGTGAGTAACCTTTTGCAACAAGTCGTGCTTTGAACTTATCAAACGAGACATCAACTTTGGTCTTGGTTTTATAAACCCATTTACATTTGATTGGAACACGATTTGGGGGGAGTTCAGTAAGAATCCATGTACCTTTGGAGAGCATAGCTTCTTGCCATTGATCCCTTTGAGACGAATTGATAGCTTCCATATATGATATTGGATTCTCTTGGACAGACATAGCATCATCAAAGACAACACATTCAATAGAATAGAATCCATGCTCTATCTCAATAGGAAGATCGACATAGATCTCCAAATTTTCATCAATCTTCTTTGGAGGTGAAGGAGGTTTATGATCATTAGAATGAGTAGAATCACAAAGCAAGTAAGGAAATGCACTAAGCAAAGACTGTGTATCATCTGAAACATCTGACGACCATGTGCCACCCATAGTCTTCTCATCAAATATAGCATCACGACTAATGATAACGTTTTGAGAAGAAGGATCATAAAATTTGTAACCTTTGGAATGATCTGAATAACCAAGAAAAATAACCTTCAAACCTGGAGGATCCAACTTATGTCGAGTGTCCTTCGGTACATGAATATAAGCAATGCAGCCAAATGTGCGAAAGTGAGAGACTGAAGGTGTCTTCCCTGTCCAAATTGTTATAGGAATTTTACCAGCAGGTGTAGTAGTTGAAAGATGATTTTGAATAAAAGCAGCAGTTAGAAGTGCTTCAGTCCAAAACTTTCGAGACAAACCAGAGTGTATAAGCATGCAACGTATAGCATTAAGAAATATTGACGTGCCCAGCAATCAGAAGCCACATGGCCTTTCTTATCACAATAAGAACAATGTTTGTTAGGATAAGCAAGACGAGAAGATTTACTACCTTGATTAGAGCGTCCACCCTGCTGAAAACATGAAGCGGGACGCTTGCGAGCAACAAAAGTAGCATCAAAATCCCTTTGTTCGCGAGTGACCAAAACAGCATCAGATTTTTCCAAATGATGCTCATGACGTTGAGAATATTCAATAAGAGATATACATGCTTTGTCAAAGTGGATATCATCTTTGTTAGACAAAATAGTGATGATATTGTCATATAAAGGATCTTTGATGGTATGAAGAAGTTGAGTAACAATTTGATTTTTAGCAACAGGAGCGCCGGCAGCACCAAGCTGATTGATAATGTCTTTAAAAGTATCGATATGAGAGTGCATAGAAGTACCAACCTTATATTGAAGATTCTTCAAACAAGTTTGGAGATATAAAATTTCGGTTACCGATTTCTTCTCAAACGTTGAGATAAGATACTCCCAAACAGCATGAGAGGTTTTCAGATGAAAGACATCCAACATAAGTGAGTCAGGAAGTGCAGACAATATATAATGACGAGCCGCTTTGTCACGATGAATCCAATCAGTATGATCAATTTTCCATTGTTCAAATAATGGACCATTAGTAATCACAGAATTGTTATTCATGATCGCATCAATAGGTTGAACTGGGCAAGACAAGTCGCCCAAAACAATATCAAATAATTCGTCACCTTCAAGAATTAGCATCATCTTTGCTTTGTTGAGAGAGAGAGAGAGAGTATGAGAGAGATACACAAGACATGCTCCCAAAGAATGATTCATATTGATATAGAGTTAGTATATATAGGTGAGACCCAAGTCAAGTGAGAGATGATATATATAGTTGTAAACGTTGAGATAAGATACTCCCAAACAGCATGAGAGGTTTCCAAATGAAAGACATCCAACATTAATGAGTTAGGAAGTGCAGACAATATATAATGACGAGCCGCTTTGTCATGATGAATCTAATCAGTATGATCAATTTTCCATTGTGTAATGGACCATCAGTAATCACAGAATTGTTATTCATCACATCAATAGGTTGAACTGGGCAAGACAGGTCGCCCAAAATAATATCAAATAATTCGTCACCTTCAAGAATTAGCATCATCTTTGCTTTCCACCCAAGAAAGCCTTGTCCTTGGAAGAAGGGAACCGAATGTTGGCCAGACGAATATCCGTTAACAATTACGCAATTGGCCATGCTTGTATGTCAGGAGAAAACAAATAAGATGAGATCACAGAATCTGCAAACCATAATCAAGACAAGCGTAGTTAAGACGCATGACAATCAAAATAGGGAGATGCATGTAAGAACGACGAAAAGTATTGAGTGACTAAAAAGAAATCCCAAAATAGAGAGGCGTAACGTGCAAGACGAGATGACGCATATAAGAAAAGTGCTATTTCGGTCAAGCAAAGAACGTTAACGATAATAAAACATCACTAAAAATAGCAAGATGTTTGCTTGTCGTAATCAACATCATTAACGAAGACGAGCGATTAACAAACTGTAATTGGGGATTAACAAACTATGATTAGAATTACAATTTTAAATAAAGAATCGCAGATTCGAGCAGAATTGATGTCTTGAATCCTGAACTATCATAACTTTTGATCCAGAACTCCGATTGACAAGCGGTTTTGACAAGATTCGAGAGCACGACGAGATCTACGCACCTAGATCCGGTTTTGTTTTTAAAGACAAAATTAACTAATACTTCTAATTTGAACAAGTTCATGTATCAAATCATCACTTGCGCAAAGAATTCAATCAAGTATAAACAATGAAACAACTTATCTTCCTTGTTGTTGCTATGCATCCATAGCTCTGATACCATGTTGAGAGAGAGAGAGAGTATGATAGAGATACACAAGACATGCTCCCAAAGAATGATTCATATTGATGTAGAGTTAGTATATATAGGTGAGACCCAAGTCAAGTGAGAGATGATATATATAGTTGTAACAATATGAACGTGGCTTGCCCGACCATGCTTCTTGGGGAACTCCACCCTCAAAGACTTGTTTGGTGTGACAGATTAATTAAGTGAACGACTGTCATAATAGTCTCTACCCAAAAACCATGGGGTAATGCAGCATGAGATAGCATTGTATGGACCTTATCCTATATTGTCCAATTCATATGCTCTACATCTCCATTTTGGGGTGGATTATGAGGAGCAGTGAGCTCCCTCTTTATGCCTTTGCTGTCACAAAATGCATGAAAGGCCTTGGACACATATTCCCCACCATTGTCAAAGCGAAGACACTTAAGTGTCTTATTTTTCTGATTTTAACCAGTGCCAAGAATTTTTTGAACTTGTCGAGCACTTCATCTTTGCTATGAATAGGATAAATCCATACCTTTCATGTAGCATCATCAACAAAGGTGATAAAATATTTCTTTCCCTCTAAAGATAATCCTAGGATCTGACATACATCTGAATGTACTAACTCTAGAGGAGAAGATTTTAGCGAAAGAGACTTTTTATGAGATGCCTGTGCATGTTTGTCATAAATACAATGATCACAATGCTCAAAATCAGCATAACAAAGACAAGGCAAGTAACCCAAACGAGAAAGCACTTTCATTCATGTTTGACTCATGTGTCCCAAATGGCCATGCCACAAAGAAACACTTGGTTGCTCAGTCATGGCAACAACATGGTAATGCACACTAGGTACATCAAGTGGATACAAAGTACCCCCTGTATAGTCAAAGAACCACTCATGATGAGGGGTGACATGAAAGAAAGCACCTGAATCAAAAATTCATGTATGCATGACATCATCTATATTTGCAAATAAAGCATGTGCACCAAAGTGTTAAGAGACAAAGAGTACGTCACTCCCACTATCACTGTCATGAGTGACTACATTCACCTCTTCAATTTTGACACAGCTCTTCTTAGGCCGGCTATCTTTCTTCTCTTCCTTGCTATCATCTGTCTTTTTTCCCTTTTCTTTCTCTTTCTTCCATTTGTAGCAATCATGCTTAAAGTGACCCTTCTTGCCACAATGATGGCATTCAACATCTTTGCCACGTGATTTAATGCATCCCTTGCTATCATATTTTCATTCCTGTTGTGATCTGCCCCTAGTATACAAAGCACTGGAAGACTTATTGGATGCATTGTTTTACTGATTCATTTCTTCCATGAGTAGAGCACTCTCTACATCAGCATACAAAAGGATCACATTAGAATTTCGCATAGAAGTCACGAATGTATCCCAACTCTTTGGTAGAGTGCAAAGAAGGAACATAGCATTTAATTCTTCATCAATTAAGAACTTCAAGGCAACCAGTTGGATGAAAAATGGAGTTAAACTCATTCAAGTGAGTAGGCATTGATGTACCCTCTTTTATATGCAAATCCATAAGCTTTTTCAGCCAATACACTTTGCTTGCAGCACTCTTCTATGATGCACTTCTTCCAGTCAAGTCCATATAACACATGCAGAATCCAAACCTTCAATGTTAAACAGCAAGGCATCAGAAATCAATAGCTCGATGGTTGAGCGTGCAAGCTCATTTAACTCATCCCAATCATGGTGTTCCATATCTGCGGGCTTTGCCCCTTGTGTTTTGATTGGCTTTGCCTACTTCTTTTGCAACACGAGATTGTTGCACTGCTTTTTCCAAACTGCAAAGTTATGTGCTCCTTCAAGCTTCTTTATGTGCATGATAATACTGCTATTGCTACTGCAAGCCATGATTTTCAACCCAAATATGACAAAAAAATCAGCAAATGCAGGCCCAAACTATCACCCAAGTGACCAAGGTACAAACAAGTACCAACCAACAATAAATAACCACGTAGAAGCACAGATTTGAAATTTGTAATTAAATTTTCAGAAGCACCAAAACATGTACTACAACATTCCACAACTGATTACAACTGTTCCAAGGTTGATGCATCACATTACATGAGAAATCCCAAATTTTAGCTACAATTTCTATTGTACATGTACCCACGGGCATAAAATTTGACAGAATAGTCAAAAGCCCCAAAAATTTTGTGCTCAAAGCATAACCACACATCCGCATTTTCTCTGTCATGCATAGAACATGCCAATTTTGCCAAAATAAAGCAATTTTAGCAAAACCCCTAAAATTTACCAAGTGTCGATGTCCAAATTGTGTGGAATTCAACTTGCATGTACATAAAATGACTAAATGCTACACAAATTTTGTCCAATTTGCAAAAGCCCCAAATTGCACAGGGTCCAATGTGCATTGATGTCGAGATATTGGATAAATTTCAATCCAATTTGTGCATGTACATGAAAAGCCCCAAATGTCGAGGACAAAATGTCACAAATTCCTGCAATTTTTGAGACAGATATCACTGTTGCATCTTGCTCACACCAAATCTAGACAAATCCCCAAATTTTCCAAGTCTTCGTGCACTGATTTCAGTGAAATTGAAAGAATTTCACTAAAATGTGAAAAGCCCCAAAATTCCCAAGCAAATGTGCACTAACTTTGTAATTTATGAGTCAGATTGTCCAATTCTATGTTAAGATCCCCAAATTCGAGAAATGCCCCAAATTTTTTGGTACAAAGTTGCACAAATCTGAGTTTTGTGCTTATGTGCATGAACGCATGTTAGTGAGCAAAGGGCTTGCTTGTAGGGAACCTTTGAAAAGTTTAAAATTTTTGCAAAGGAAAAAATGACGAATCTTCCCCGTTTACAGTCGCCAGCCCATCTCCTGATCGCATGACCCTCGTCTGATGAGAAATGACGTCGCAGCCTATCGCCTGATTGCGTGACCTGCGTCTGACCAAAAATAACTTCGTTTGACCTACGTCTACAGCCATGTTTCTTATGGTCCTAGTCATTTGCAGATTGTAGTTTGAGGTCTACAGCATGTTTTTAGACACGGTCGCATGTCATTTGTCAACTGTTGCAACCGACTACCTTCTACTTGCTTGCCAGGTCAAAAAGTAACCTCACGACCTGCACACCTACTTATAAGCTCCTGCTCGAACTCGGAGAAGTACGAACTCCTTAACCGTAGCTCTAATACCTTTAGGTCTTTAGATAGATATATATATGTTTAAATACAAGTGCTAAGGATGTGTTCACACCCAAGCACATTTAAAGGCACGAGGCCTTTATTCCCAACAGAAGCTTTCTTTCGGGATGAAATAGCCGACAAAAGCTTCAATGATTTGAAGTGACTCCTCATTTCAGCACCCATATTGGTTTGTCCCAACTTTTCTAAGGTCTTTGTGATTTATGCGGATGCTAGTGGGAGAGGATGGGGGCCTGTTTTAGCCCAAGAACATGGTTTCATTGCATATGAGAACATAAAATTTGATGAAAAAGAGAGATAAATGCATGTATATGAGCAAGAGATGCTAGCTGTACTACATGCAGTTTAAAAATGCATCACTACCTCTATGGAAGTCACTTTAAAGTGAAAAGTGACCATAGGGTGTTGAAGTATTTTCTCTCATAGCCCAACTTGTCTCCTAAACAAAGAAGGTGGTTGGCAACCCTTCAATCATATGATTTTGAGATAGCATACATGGCTAGAAAAGACAATGTAGTGGTGGACGTGCTCTCTAGGATGTGGGGGTAGTGTATCTACCGTCTTCACTATATAAAAAGATTGGATAAATGACATACAAGAGGAATATATGATGGAGGAGCATGCTGCCACAATAATGCAGAAATTACAGCATGGGATAAATGAAGAATATCCAAACTTCAAATGGCATAATGGACTTTTATGGTACAAAGAAAAGGTCTATTTGATCCCTCAAAGTAATTTTAGGTTGAAAGTCCTTCATGAAATGCATTCTGGGGGGCCCTTGGTTGGTCATCTTGGTCTCTTTAAGACTTTTGACAAGGTGCACAAGAGTTTCTATTGGAAAGGCCTATGGTGTGATGTGAAGGAGTATGTTTCTCATTGCTTGGAATGTCAACAAAATAAAAATTCTTCTTTATTACTAGCCGATCTCCTTCAACCTATGCTATCCCACAAGGAAAATGGACCGACATTTCAATGGACTTCATTATGGGCCTCCCTACCACAAGGCATGGTTGGAATAGTATTTTTGTTGTGGTAGATAGACTTACCAAATCAGCCCATTTTATTCCAACCAAGACACAATTTTCAGCAAAGCAAGTGGCCAGTCAATTCATGGAAGGAGTGTTCATGTTACATGGTATCCCCTTGAGGATAGTGTCGGATAGAGACTCTAGATTCATGGGAAATTTTTGGAAGGGTTTGTTTACTTCCATGGGCACTACTCTTAACCCTAGTATAGCTTACTACCCTCAAACCAATGGTCAAACTGAAAGGGTTAACCGATGGTGGAAGTATACTTGAGACACTATTGTCATGACACGCAATCGTCTTGGGATAATTGGATGCATCTTGATGAATTTTTCTACAACAACACATATCATATGAGCATTGGGATGGCTCCTTTTGAAGCACTTTATGGATACAACGTTCAAATTCCTTCAGTCGTGTTTTATGAAGAGGTGCATCCACAAGCGAAGGATGAGTTAGAAAGAATGGAGATGCTTATGGAGCAATGTAAAGAAAACATAGGAAATGAACAATATGTCATGAGGTCCTATGCTGATGATAGGCAGAGGCACATGGAGTTTGATGTTGGAGATTGGGTCTTCTTGAAGGTGCCCAAGACTCATTATGCATCCCTTAAGGGTGGAAATAACAAGTTATCTCATAGATTTTATGACCCATATTTGATATTGGAAAAGACTGGAGAGCTTGCATATGAGCTCCAATTACCCTCAACTACTTGTATACATGATGTTTCTCATGTATCACAATTGAAGAAGTATATTGGGTAGGATGTACAAGTTATTGAAGAGCTTCCACCATTTGATGAAGATGGACTAATTGTCTATGAACCTGAGAAGATTATTGGGAAGCGTGAAAAGGTGCTTAGGAATCAAAATCTCATTGAATTTTTAATCAAATGGAAGGGGCTACCTATGGAAGAGTCCACTTGGAAACCCTCTTCTTATTTGGACGCTTTTCCATGGCTTTTGCAAGATGAATGATCATAGTCTATGTAGGGACAACTTGCTGTTTTAAAATATTGTTATTGATTAAATTGCCTTAGTGACATAAAAATTTGATCTTGATGGTATGGGATGAAACCTCATGGTGTATATTTCATTTCTACTCTTCAAACACTGAATTTGGACACTCCAGTCAAAAGTTATGGCGATTCTACTGATGCAGTCCTGTTTGGACAACAAGCAGTCAAAACACTATTTCAGGTTCATTATGATGTTTCTTCACACAAAGTTCTTCCACATGCTTATGGATCTTCATCAACATAGTTTTCTTCATTATCGACTTGCCTACTACTTCATTATCTTCAGTTTTGAGGACTTAACATCTCTAGGAGGGGATGATTTGTAATTAAGCAAATTATCAACATTAGAGAGTTGAAGCCTATTCCAAGTATAAAACTTTGTAAATACTTGAGCCAAGAGAAAGAGGACTTAGGGTTTAGTATAAAAGGTAAGAAGTGCTAATGTAGCTTCATTCTTTGGCATTATCACAATTTCATTCTTCTTGTCTTTCATTCCTCTTGTACTTGGTTTGCAGCTCATGGCTACATTGTGCTATGGTAATAGAAGATGTTCCTTGGCATGGCCATGTTGGAATCTCAGTTTGGTTCATTTCTTGTCATTTGTAGCTTAGAATATTTTGATTTCTTGTTCATTTCCATTGATAGATTAGACTTTTTTTACATTTATCAAGAATATAGATCTCTACATCCAATGTACAAATATGCACTCTTTTTAGTGGAATTTGAACAATAGCATCCCAATTTATATCGTGCAAATCTTGGAGG
Organism: Lygodium microphyllum; assembly: GCF_053477565.2. Taxonomy (NCBI): domain Eukaryota; kingdom Viridiplantae; phylum Streptophyta; class Polypodiopsida; order Schizaeales; family Lygodiaceae; genus Lygodium; species Lygodium microphyllum. The sequence continues at coordinate 103,545,817 of NC_141142.1, forward strand.
GTACTTCTTTGTAAAATCTTTCGTGCACTATTTAGAGCCCTATCTTGATTACTCACTTTTTCCCCTAATGGGGCAACTCCTATGCTTCTTGTGTCAAACAAACTTGAGAAGGTCATCCATCTATGCAATACAAGCATGCATATGGCACTATTGCTCTACCAAAAATCCCAAACATGCATTTTAGGGCTTTCAAGTCAATGCTTGAATGCCATTCTACTTCAAATGACCCAATGCCTTCTACCTCAATAGCTCTCACTTGTCTTATGAATATGTAATGCTTGGGATGTCTTTGTGATTGAAAAGCCATTTTAGAGTGTCATGGCTCTCATTGGACACTTGAGCTACACCTATCCACCATAGATCATTCTTGGACTGAATGCTTTTAACCTTGCTTTGTGATGACAAATCTCTTACATATTGTAGAGCCCGTTTCATGAGTGAAATAATTACATGTTCCATATTTTGATGTTTTATTATTTGTGCCTCATGTAGTTTCAATACAAAGATGAGTCTCCCCTTTGTATTCTCTAGAGACACTATATAAGCATGTACCATTGCAACTTGCACACTCCTAAGATCCACCAATACATTGTTGAATTCATTATATTTAAAAACCAATATAATTATTTTCTTTCCCTCTATAAAATGCATTGAATATTTAATGCATTTGTAGTCACTTAGGAGCTTTGTGATTGCCAAGTTTTACTTTTGCTTCTCTTTTGCAAGCATGCATGGTCTAGGAAAAACTAAAGCATTTTGACAATGTTGACGACAATTCTTCACCACCACTTTATTTTATATCCTTGTCTACTTATTGAAGCGTTGTCACATGCTTCCAAAACTTTTTGTGGTTCAACTGTGTTTTGGAAATCCTTGCATAGCTCCTTTCACACATCTCTCTATGTTGGAGAGATTGAAGTCTCTGATCCCATAGAAAATGTATAAACTCCTCTTTGTTTTCACATGCTATTTGCTTGTTGAAATGAAAATTCTTGAAGTTAGTACTTTCACCATTCCTTTTAATTCTTTGGTTAAAGCCAATTTAGAGGCCAAACAAGCCCTAATGTGATCAATATCTAGAAAAAAATATGAGAGAGAGAGGAGAGAGAGTGTGTGTGTGTGTGTGCACGCATGCATGTGCACATGCACGTGCACATGCCAATATTTTAAATGAAAATTAAACATAGAAAAATTTTTAAGGGCTAGTTTATAAGAGCCAAACATTTGGTTGGGCGTTAGTGAACACATATCACACAATGAGACTAGTCATGAATGGACATTCTTCAAGCATTTTTCTTGAGGTCTAGGAGCCACAACATGTTGCAACCACAAAACCACATTTATAATTGATAATAATATAATTATACACTATTCATGTACTTGATTATAATATAATATTTTAAGCAACTTTGCATCCATGTGTGGTATTTTCCCACATGTGTAGTTGCTTGTATGTTTATATGTAGGTGTCTGTGAGATAAATAGAAGGAGAAGACATCTGAATTAGTTGCCAAATACAAATTTTTTGTTCTTTTGTTAATATTGTTATATTGAAGCAAAAAATAATATCTACATCTTCACCCAAAAAAGGGAATGGGGAGAGGAATCTGAACTGATATAATCAATTACCTTTCCCTAAAGGCTTATGAAGAGCTTTGTAACTTGGCACCTTCTTACCAAGACCCTTGAGAGCTATCATAATACCCAACTTACACTCTTGAAAATTTGGGGTTACATATTTGGAGCCTTTCCTAAATAACTTGGAGTTTCTATGCAACCATATAGATTTTAGTGCAACGACTTGAATGACATTTAACAAAGGTGCTTTTTCTTCCTTTAGTGAGCCAAAGTCCCCAATAAAGGCTCCCTTTGCATCAATCTCATACTGTAAGCTAGCTTCTTTCACCCATATGGAGAAGAACCTCCATATGCCCTTCGCTTTAATGCAATCCCAAAATAGATGTTGAACCATCTCCTCGTGTCTACCACATAAGACAAACCATGGGGAAGTACTACCACTTTTAGTGAGCCTTTCATGGGTGGAAAGCTTGTTCATAATTACTTGCCACAAAAATACATTCAACCTTCTTGACAGGGTGCTAGCCCAAATTCTTCTAATCCTCCTCTTTCACGTTCTCACCTTTGGATATCTTCTTTTCGAATACTAGTGGGCCTTGAAGATATATTGGATATTGAAAGGTTGAAAGTATTCTTGCTTAATAGCAATCAAAGTAACTTGCCTTTATCTATTTTATGAGGGCTAAGTGTTTGAATTTTGCATGAGGTAGTCGAATCCTCATGTCAATGTGAAAAGCTGATTTTTAGTCATTTAACTTCAATATCAAAAAGTTTCAGCTCTAATCTACATTCACCTATTGTCAACAATCTCATTTTACTTGACTCCTAGACATCACACCAGCTCCTTAACCTTTGTCATGTAATCTTTTGGCCAGTCTAGCATTAACCATGATAGGAAAAAAGCCAAAATGATAAGCTCTGCTTGCAAACCATACAAATTGTAGCAGGCTAGAATTATCATTTCCAACCCAGGCAAGCCCCTAAGAATTTTTTTCCATGAGAGCATTAGTTTTCAAATAATTTTAGAGCCCTAAGCCTTAACTTTTATGTCCCTGGGAAAGATCAAATCCTCCCACGTTCCAAGGCCTTCTCATTGACCCGTCAGGAGCTTAGCCTTACAAATCCAATGTCTTACTAATATGGCCCAAGGTTGTTGGGCACTCAACCTCTTTAGAATGTAGTTTCTAAGAAGGATAACATTGTAGCAACATAAGTGATGTTCACAACTAGAAAGGAGTTAAGAAACACTAATTTTTCTCCAAAGTAAAACTCATTGAGCCCATTTGGAAAGCTTGGCCTTAGAATTTTGGGAAACCATTGGAATATATGTTCTTTTTAAAACTTAATCCCAATGGGCACCCCAAGTATCTAAATACCTCCCTTTTTGTATCACCCTAAATCCATACTCAAAGTTGCACTCTAGCTCCTCATCAACAATGACAATATATAGCAATTTTGTTTTGCTTCTACTTATAAGGGATCCATATAAATTTGAAAAGTCTTGAAAGACCTCGAATAGAGCTTAAGCTTGGGTTCTCTTAAAAGCAACAATATTGGAATTATAGTCATTTGTTAAAAACAGATGCAATTAGTCATTTTCTAATACTTTAGAGGATAAAGAGAAGTCATTCTCTAGTAGTTATCATTTGTAAAAAACTATGATACTAAGTAGTCATTCTCTAGTAGTCTCACAGGATGAAGGGCACCTCTTTGTACTATCCAATCAATTCTATGAAATAATTGATTATTAATTGTAGCAAAATGCTAGGAAGTCAAAGGGCATCCCTACCTAACTGACCTAGCAAGACAAACAACTTTGATAGAATGCCACTAAAATTCACTTGTGTTGCAACATCGGAAAAGAAAGTGCTTACCATTTGTATGAAGCCTCCCCTAAAGCCCATTCACTCCAATATATAGGTAATAAAAGTCATAGGACACACATGGTCATAGGCCTTATCAAAATCCACATTGATTAGGATTTTCTAACTGTTAGCAATTGCCTAATCTATGGAAATGGTTACATTCAATATAGCATCCTAGATCCACTGCTAAAAGACAAATCTGCATTTCCTTTGAGATAATACATTCTAGATTAAACATTTAATAAAAGAGAGACACTATGGGGATACGAATGGATTTGAAGGAGGTAGGCAAGATGGAGGCGCTTTGGCTACAATCGAAGTGTTGATGGTTGCGTGCAGCTACCTCACACTCCTTGGGTTTTCTCCACTAAAGAAGAGCACATTGTGAAGCAAATAGTCAAGTCTATCCGCATCCAATGGGTATGATGCATTCTCTTAGGTCTGCGTTTTCTAAAGACGACCAATTATCAGGGCTAAAATCCCATGATTGGCATAAGATATGTCAGATTGTACTACGAATGGATTGTAAGTAGCCTACGCATTTTGCTATTTGAAGTGTAGTCATTGTTCATAATGCTTTCTCATTTGTGGCAGTTTGTACTACCGATCGTGATCGTAGGACGCCTTACTCCAGAAATATGTGGAGCCATTTACAGGTTGTCGACTTTAGTGCAATGGATCTCACAGAAGGAGATTAAGACGTCCTCTATTGAATCCGCGAGGCGGGGAGCAGTAGAGATAATTTGTCTCTTTGAGAAATACCTGCCTACCAGCATGCTCACGATACAAATCCACCTTCTTGTGCATCTTGTAGATGAAGTGGAGATTGTTGGACCTATCCATACGTGATGAATGTTATTCTTGGAGCACTTCATGAAAACTCTAGAGGCTTTGTGCGACAATGAGCTCGGCCAGAAGGTAGCATGGCTGAAGATTGGTTGGTGTCTAAGGCGCTAGTGCATATTTCACAATGGCTACCAACGGTGGATCTAAATAACAATATGCTATAGTCACTGAAGGACGATGATAGACTAACTAGAGATGTGGTGGTTGAAAATGGGGTAGAAAAAAGAATGGATAATGCAATGGAGGAGAAACTGAATCGCTTTTGTATGTTGCACAATGCCTCTATGGAGACGTGGCTCGTGAAGTACCAATAAGTTAGTCAAGATCGAGAGGAAGTACGACTGAATTTTGACGTATTATGCACCTTCAATCGATTCGATATCCCAAGGGCATGGAGGAGATGCCGCAGTTTATGTCAATGTGATGGTTGCATGGATCGTTGACCGCAGCGTCTGGCGAAGGGGCGGAGGTCTCAACTGAGGAGTGGGAATTCTCGAGGGGATGTAGTCCAAAGGTGATGATGTGTTTAGGATTTGTTGTATCTATATTTTATATGTGACAACTAATTGAGTATTTCAATGTACAGTACAAAATATATAGTGCAGCGTGGTCGCACAGATGGAATTTCAGCGGGGAGCGTATTGACAAAATACGCTCCACAACAAACTATGGTATCATGGCAAGGTTCGAGCAAGAGATCTGACGACAAGCAATGGATCCAAACATGGTTATAGATGAGATGGAGTATTTTGGAAACTTGCAAAGTATTATTACGGTGGATTACCATAGCTTCTCCATGATACTATTCAATGTGCACTGGTTCAAAGTGGTACTTGAAGGAGCAGGAGCAACAGTTCAATGAGGTCCATCTAGATTTCTTGAAATAGATTCCGAAAAAAATGGACCGATTTGCGTGACACCTTTGTGTTGCTGGCCCATTGTGAACAGGTGCATGAACTCATTTTTTTGTTAATTGTATTACGACATTATACATGTCACAATAGTTAAATCTCTCTTGTACGTGTTTGTGAATAGGTAATCTTCTATCCAAACCCCCGACAACCTTGATGGTGGTATGTTATACCTTCAGCTCTCCGAAGTGCGAGAGTATATGATCAAAGCGATGTTCCGAGCATAGATGAGGACAATATGCAAATAGAGAGATCGATATTGCAAGCGGTGGAGGCCACCGAAAGCTTGGAGCATGTAGAGGAGCCAGCATCGGTAACAATGATGGAAATAGAGGAGTCCAAGAATTCTTTGAGAACGGGGTGGACTCATCCTTTTATGGTGACATGTTTATTGACCTTCCAGTTTATGCCGAGTTGTGTTAGGAGATTGACGTGGGACCATAGGATACTTCATACTTGGAGCAGCCACTTACTCAATTCATTGACTAATCGCTTATAAGGGTACACAAGATATGCATTTTAAGTAAGATCATTTTTTAAAGATTTATATTACCATGTTTTGTATGATTTAAATTGATTATGCTAACATCATTTTTTGTCTGTGTAGGTGACCTTTGTGGATACTTAGATTATCAGGATGAGTCGAGGGATGAGCGATGAGGAGTTGCAAGATATCTTCATGCGCATATCTCCAAATCAGATGGTGAGATTCAAAGACATGACGAACCAGGAGTTGTCTTGAACATCGTCAGGCCGCTCTATTAGATCTACTTCAGCGCGATCAGATGCTTCAGTTTTGAGCAGACGAGGTCGACACTCCAGACTTGGGCCAGACCGAAGGAGTGCTTCAGGGTCAGGGGGATGCTGCAGAGATACGAATACAGTGAGCCTACGGTCGGCTCGGGATATAGGTGCTACTCCTCGATCTCGTGGCGGTTCCAGAGAGCGTGGCTTAGGTGGTTGTTGTGGAGGCACAGACGCGATGTCTCCGTCTCCTTATTCTGCTGGAGTTGTGTCACCTCTGGGATTTGTCACACCTATGGGGATGTCTACTCCAGTCACTCTGGCTTTTGCTAAGTCGTCTGTAGATGGTACCCCTATGGGTGCTACTCCGATAGATACTACTGTGGTCGGTACACCAGATATACAGGGGTCTCCTGGATATGCCTAGGAGCGTGGTCACAATTGTAAGAGGACCCATCTTAGGCATACCCTAGAGGGGTATGCCTACCTTGTAGATGATAGGTCAGGAGCCATCATCATGAATGATGAGGAGAGGAGGGTGATGGCTCGCATGAGAGAGTTGTGCCAATAAGTTTTTCGGCACAATGTCTTGGATCATTGGAAAAACATACCGAAGGGGAGCAAGGACTACATAGTAGCATCCTTGCATGAGGAGTTTCCGGTACCAGCCGCAACAAATAGATTTTCTACAGGCTGGATGATGGAGTGCATGCGTGCATATATGTCACACAGATGATCGGATACACGCAAGGCACTCAAGAGTGGGACTGCAAAGCCCGAGTGGCTAGACGTGGACGATTGGCGCCAACTAAGGGAGGAGACTATAGATTCTCCAAGACGTTAGAGACAGCAACGCGAGGCGGCGAGGGCATGACTAGAGGTCGGAGTGGTCTATCATCTTGGGAGTGGCGGCCACAAGATATATCTGGAGGACTTTGTAAGTTTTTCTTTTGTTATGCTTGCTTATTTTTTTGCAATATCCTTTGTACTGACAATCATGTTTCTAACAGTTAGTATTTTGTTTCCTTTGCAGCACTCCATTACAAATCGGGATCGAACCGGCCTTGAGACTTGATATGCAGAGAGGCACGGTCTCACTGCATTGATCGACCGATTGTATGGACGGGGCGGCCTTGTAAGTCACTCATCTTTCTTGTCCGTAGTTACCATGTTTAATTAAAATGCATTATTGTATGGTGGATTGATGTGTAGTTTATTTTTTTGTAGAGTCCATTTGATACTCCTTTGTGGCAGGATGAGCTTTCGGATGGCGATGATCTATAGCTCACCCTTAGATCCCTGGAGCTCACACATCCTTCTTTTTTGGTCATGTGATTTATGTAGACATTTTCTATGTAGTAGTAATATATTGCCATGATTGTACCAGTCGCTTTCATTATGCGATCATGTATTTATTTCATGTATCAATGTTATGATTTAAGTACACTTTGTCTTTATTTACACGAGCATTGTACACAGTGTAGAAACCATTTTGTATGGCCCAAATAAAGCACATAGTGCTCATTTTTTTTTCTTATTACTGTCGCTATTAGTGTCGCAAATTTACTACACGTGTTGTTATTGGCGTCGTTATTAGCATCACAAAGCGTTGTTATCAACATCATTATTTGCATCGATATCAGCATCACTGATACCGACGCAAATAACGACGCTAATACCGACTGTTCTATGGCGTCGCCAATAACGATGCTTTTTGCGACGACGGGGACAGATTTCTTTATTTACATTTTCGTCGCTTTTAATGTTGGTATAAGGCCTAGATCTTGTAGTGTTCACAATGGTGACTCCTCTTCGCCCTTCATACACTTCCTTCTCTTCTTCACAAATGGCAACGGTAGCGGTGAGAAGCTCTCCTTCTCAAACAAACGATGCAATTCACTCCCTCTTTTGCTCTGTCGCGCAAAATGTTGCGCTCGGGTTTTGGCCCACTTTTTTTCGTCTAAGTACCATCGCTACAACACAAATAGCAATGCCGATAATTTGTGTTGAAAATGGCCGTCGCTATTCTCCTATATCCTTGTAGTGAGCCTCATCCAACAAATCTAAACTAAAGTATGAATAATTTATCTTACTATGTGGCTGAGAACCACAAGTTGGAATCTTTTGTAACGTGTCCATTAGTATCATCCCGGACACGTCTTAGCAGTCCATCGGAAAGGATGTCTAGAAAGCTCTGCCCGGCACTCCCATGGAATGCTGCGGGGTTTTTGATCTAGGGCTTTCTGCATCTACCACATAGCGGAAGTATTCTGGCCGTTCCCACTTAGGATCGACTGGAATTAGGGTTTTCTTGATTGGTCATTTCCTAAAAGCAACTAGCGTCAGACCCAAGCGAACTACTTTACACAGAAACGTCAGGTCCGAAGCGGAATCACGCTCCACTTGGTTCAAAGAGAATGGGAAGCAGGAGGTATGCAAAGCTCAACCCCTCTGCCATAAGGCATAGTCCCATTCTGTTCCCCTAAAACAGCGTAAATTGGTTAAGACATAACTCTAGGTCAATGCTTTCGTTGTTCTGTCTTTTGACGATCATCCCGCTGTTCTTCGATATTTGAGAAAAGTTCCCGGCCAATCGAGACCACCCAACCGTAGGACGGACCCATGGCCCATCCTCTGCACTTTCCTCGGTTTGTTTTAGTTAGGTAATTATCTAACACATTAATTGGACATGTAATAATCAGCTTCTTTAATTAATCAGTTAAGCACTGGTTCATTCACGTAATCTTATCACGTGCCATAGAAAAAAATATCAAATAAGTTCTTTATTAACATATCATCCTATTTATCTTTGAAATACAGGGAGTTCTGCCCGTAGGCTTGTCCATAATCCGCCCAAAGGCTATCCAATAATCCACAGGGATCACTATTCCAAGATTCCACCCGTAGACTAGTATGCGGGCCTCGAGATCCAATCCTAGAGTTTCAGCAATGTAAGAAACCTTTCATGAATTTCACCTTCTATGATAATTCGTTGTAAAAAGAATAGGGTTAATGGTGCAAGATACAGTTTTTATACCTTCAAGATTTAGCCGAAATATACTACTTTAGTGGGTAAATAATCTTGCTCATAATTTGTTTCAATGCATAATGCTATTTGAAGGAAAACTATGTTTTATACATTATCCATTTTGCATGTTCAATTAAACTAAATTCCTTCATCGTAAATAACTAGGACAAAATATATCTTGTCCCTAACAATTCATCTAGCATGATTGAATTAAAACCGATATAAAACCAAGAAGGAAAAACCTGGTTTTGGGGTGAGATATCCACATGGATACCGGGAGATGACCCTCCCATAGCTACTGCTTGGACTTTCTTAGGCGGCATTGTAGTTGTAATCCTTCGAACGTGAAGGCAGCTTTACACCCCTTTTTGGAATTCCAGTGCCGCTTCAATACTCTTCTTCTTTCTTTCGAGGCAAGGAGCCGTTAAGGAATTGACCACGAGAAGGGGGTAATAAGACCTTTAAGGTCTTAGCTTCTTCGGGAGGGAAAGGTTTACAAAGCCTAAAAAGGCCCTATAGGGGTATATATATAGTAAAAAGGGAGTGTGTGAGTGTGGTTTCGCAAACATATAAAGGGCCTTGAAAGGGTATAAAAAAAAAGGGGGATCTTTGGGCACGGGAGTGAAAGGACTTAAGGGTTTCACACCTAGGGGTAAATTGAAGGGTAACACAAGGGTTTATAGCACGAGGGGGGAAAAGGTGTGTAAAAAGGGGACATGAGGGAGGGTGGAAGGCCCTTAAAAAGGGTTAAAACCGGGAGGGAAAATAAAAAGGGGCTTAGGGCCTCTTAGAAGCTTTAGATCTTCAAAACCGGGGGGGGGGGGGGGCGGGGGGGGGGGGGGGGGGGGTGGGGTTCCAAGGGAAAGGGGGCTTAATTGACTTTACGAATTTTGTGGGGGGAAAAAACCCACGAGAAGGGGGGCCTTGGAAGAGCCCTTAGAATCTTCTTGAAGCTTCTGTAAACATGGTGGAACCACGTGGATGAGAGGAGGGTGACTGAATTGGCAGCGACGATGTCTTTCTTCTACCGATGGCTTCACGACCCAGTCCCTCGAGCTTAGGCGGCAGCTTGCTCCTTCTCACAACCTCCACACGGCAATGATGCTCTCCCCTCTATCTCTCTTAACACGGCCTGCAGCATTATGGCCTTATAGGCTTCTCAGAATCCTCTCTCCCTCCTCTACGTCAGTCCGGCAATATGGCAGCTTCGACGGTCGTTCTCACCTCCCTCCTATAGCTTGCAGCCCTCCCTAATTATATAGGGGAGGGGAGGGTTTGTTGGTCATCAAGTACATGGTTAGGGTTAGGTACATATGTTTTCAATAGGCTGATATGGAATACATAGTGAACCTTTAGGTTCTCAGGGAGTTGCAATCTATAAGCATCGGGTCCTAGGCATTTGAGGATTTTGTATGGCCCACAATACCTTGGACTTAGCTTCTTGCAATCTCCTAGGGATAGAGAACTCTTTTTAGGGTGTACGCGAATGAAGACCATGTCTCCTTCTTTGAAGACTCTTTCTTGATGCTTCAAATCCACGTATGCCTTCTGTCTATCCTTGGTCGCTTGTATGTCTTGTCTTATTGACTTTATTTTATCATCCATCTCCTCCAACATCTGCCTTGATGCTTCAACCCTTAGGGTTGGATCAGAGAAGTTAAGGGGACTTCGACAGTCATGACCATACAATGCTTGGAAAGGGGTCATCTGAATGCTTTGCTAGTATGAAGCATTGTAGGCAAATTCAACCAATGGCAAGTATTGAATCCACCTCTTCGGCTCTCGACAGCAGTATGCCCTAAGCATATCCTCGATGACTTGATTTACTCGCTTTGTTTGGCCATCCGTTTGGGGATGGTAGGCGGTACTAAAATAGAGTTGAGTCCCAATAGCTTCAAAGATAGCTCTCTAGAAGTGTGATGTGAAGAGAGAATCACGGTCACTAATGATTCTTCTAGGTAAACCATGTAGTTTGAATATCTCTTTGATAAACAACCTTGCAATGTCGGAGGCTTTATAGTTTGTCTTTTCTGGAATAAGGTGTGCAACCTTGGTAAGCATGTCAACCACAACCATGATGGAGTTGTATCCTCCCTGGACTTGGGGTAAGCCTACAACAAAATCCATACTGATGAATTCCCATTTCATTTGGGGGATGTCAAGCGATTTCAGTTTCCCTGGCATCATGACATGTTCGGCTTTCATACGTTGGCAAGACAAACACTCAGTGACATATTTGAGAATGTCACCTTTGAGCCTCTCCCAATGGTAGCTCTTCCTAACTGCATTAAGAGTCTTAGCATGGCCAGGATGTCCTGCGAAAGGAGAATCATGAGCTTCCCACATTATCTTCTGCTTAAGTGACTAGCTTGCTGGTATACACAGCCTTGTTCTGTAGTAGACAAGTCCATTATCAATGGAAAATTCCTCATACTTAGCTTGCAACTTTTGATTCTGCTCCTTGGTAGAGATCTCATTTAGCATTGTTTGGTAGGCCAAATCATGGCATGCTTCCTCTCTAGCTAACTCAAGTATAGGGTTTTTTGGCATAGATACTTTTGTAGCTAGAGATCTGGCCGTTGATGGATTCTGCAAGATTAGGGAATTTAGGAATGCCTTGCGACTAAGTGCATCGGCAACTACATTCTCTTTCCCTGGCCGGTACTTGATTTCAAAGTCATATTCCTCCAACACTTCAATCCACCGACGTTGCCTCATGTTGAGCTCGTTCTGGGTAAAGATCCACTTCAGACTCGTATGGTCAGTTACTATAGTAAACTTGTTACCCAACAGGTAGTGTCTCCAAAGCTTTAGAGCATGGATGACAGCTAGTAATTCCAGATCATGCGTAGCATAATTCTTTTCATGGTTCTTCAGTTTCCTTGAAGAGTATGCTACTGGATGACCTTCTGCATAAGTACACACCCCAAGGTAAGAATGCTAGCATCAGTTACTACCTCGAACTCCTTATTGAGGTCTGGAAGTTTTAGAATAGGTGTTGATACCAAACTTTGCTTCAATTCGTCGAAGCTATTTTGTTCGAGAGTTGACCATGCAATGGAAGTCTACTTCTTTAGTAAATCCATCAGAGATGCTGCAATCAAAGCATAGTTTTTTATGAAGACCATATACCATCCTGTCAATCCAAGAAAGCTGCATATTTCTTTGACAGATACTGGTGTTGGCCATTCAAGCACATCTCTAACCTTGGCTGGGTCCACTGATATTCCTTCTGATGATACTATGAATCCCAGATATTCAATCTGACGCTTGAAGAATGCACACTTCTTCATTTTTGCATACAACTTATGTGACCTCATTGTCTCAAAGACAATCCAAAGTTGAGGTTCATGATCTTCTTCCTGTTTAGAATAGACTAAAGTGTCATTGAAGAAGACAAGCACGAAATCATCAAGATATGGCCTAAATATATCCTGCATTAATCTATTGAAGGTGGCAGGTGCATTCGTAAGCCCGAATGGCATAACTAGGAACTCAAAGTGCCCATATCTTGTATTGAAGGCCGTCTTTGGATATCTTCTTCCTTGATCCTTATCTTATAGTAACTTGACCTGAGATCAATCTTGGAGAAGATCTTGCACCCTGAAGATGATCAAGAAGCTCATCTATTCTAGGAATAGGATACTTGTTCTTGACTGTTGATTGATTCAACCCTCGGTAATCAATACATAGTCGAAGTGTCCCATCTTTCTTTTTCTGGAATAGTACTGGAGCTCCCCACGGTGAATTGCTAGGACGGATGTAGCTCTGATCTAACAATTGCTTGAGTTGTTCCTTCAACTCAATTGCTTCTGGTATAGACATTCTATAAGGTCTCTTTGCAATTGGTACAGCTCCAGGCACTAACCTGATCTCATGATCTACTTCTCTTTGAGGCGGTAGCTCAGTCAACTCTTTAGGGAATACGTCCGCGTATTCCTTTAGCCAATAAGGTCCTTCATGAGACTCTTGCTTTTGATCTAACTTGTTGAGTTTGATCAAGTAAACGGGTAATCTTTTTCTGGCTCCTTTTATGATCCGAGATACTTTGGCCAATTGGATTCTTGGCACTCCTGCCTCACCTTGAGTTGTGACTAATTCCCTTTCAGAGTTTCGAAAGGAAACTCGATCCTTTCCACAGTGAATGTGGGCGTCGTTGGGCTTAAGCCAATCCATTCCGAGTAGACACTCATGGATACCTAAATTCACGACTCTGAATTTAACCGAAGTCTTCTTTCCTCCCAGAAAGAATTCCACCTTAGCAGTTTTCCTGGTACAAGTTACCTCACGACCATTTGCCAATTCCACAAGCAGGGTAGGTGCTTCTACTATGGCTATTCCTAGTCTTTTTGCACATGCTGGTGAGATAAAGGAATGTGTACTGCCACAATCAATCAAGGTTTTGAAACCTTTACCTTGATAGTCCGACGGTGTCTGAATCATCGAAACTGGCGATTCGGCCCTTTCTTGTGTAAAGCGGCATGGACTGTCGCTCTTTCGAATTCTGCTTCCATGGTCTGATCTTCTTCTTCTTTACCTCTTTGCCTATTGGCAATGCAAGCAGTTCTTTCTCTTCCTCGGGTAGCGGTTCCTTGACCGCGGCCTGTTCCTTGGAAAGGCGCTTGGCGATGTCCTCCACCAAGCTTGGGACATTGCCTCTTGAAGTGACCGGGTTCGTTGCAGTTGAAACAACGGAGGTTTCGTCCATTACTTTGAGTAGGAACAAAGTTGTTGACATTATTCGTCCTTGCTTTCTTTCTTTGTCCCTGATTATAACCTTGAACTCTCTTCATTTGAGGTCTAAATGCTCCTCTATTCGGGTCATTATAAGACCAAGTTTTGTTACCCCTTGGTCTAGCTTGCACCTCCTGAATTATAGGCAATGTTTGAATGAGTGCATCCTGAAGATCTGATGGATGCATAGATTCGAGATGGGTATTTACTGGTGGATTTAAACCCGCACAAAATTTGGACACCTGCTTTGTCATGTCCGTCTGTGGCACATACTTTAAAAGTGAGACGAATTTGTAGTATGCATCAAGAGTGAGTCCTAGATGTTTTAGCTCGTAGAACTCGTTCATTTTCTGCGTGCGATATGTAGGTGGTAAGTATCTTCCCTGCACGACTTTCTTCAACTTCTCCCAAGCAACAGATCCCTCTGCGATCCCTTGATCCCTGCACCATTACTTCCACCAAAGTCTAGCTTCGCCGGTGAGCTTTAACTTGGCGAGCATAGTCTGATTGGCGGGTGCAGTACCGACTGCTTCGAAATAATCCTCCATGGATTCAATCCAAATTTCAGCATCAGCCTGGACGAATCTGCCTCTCCCGTCAAACTCGGTGGCTTAATCTGCTTGAGAAGGAACTTCTTCTCCTGGATCACAGTAGTACTTGATGTAGGAGGCGAATTAGGAACCTGTACCTGGGGTTATGCTTGAATAAAGGTTTTCTTAACGTTATTATACAATAATCGACGTTAGCATATCTTTAATTCAGCTATCTCGTAAACAATGTAGCTACTTAACTTTTTATCAACTCTTATGCACAGCCAGACATTGATAAAAAGAAGTCTTTATTTGTATTTACATGGGCATAGCCCTTTTGAATACAATGTTTCATGTGATGATAAGTCAATTGTTACATTTAGTTTGGGGAGAACAACGTTGTATTGCATTTATCTACAATAACTGTGTAATAGTAAGGTTTTGGGTCATGGATCTTCAGGAATCGATAAGTCATTGGAAGTTCAGGATATCCTTTCCGTTGGAATCCATACTTCTCATGGCGGCCCAACATTTTAATCCTATCGGCGGGGATTACACGAGTTACTTCCTCATATACATATGAGTTCATTTCAACCCTCTGACCTCGAATATGTAAAGTCGAATTTACGTGAGCTTCCACAAAAACGAATAGCTTCACGACTTTTAGGTCTTCCAACCACTTGATCCTCTTTGGGTTGGTCTGTAGATAAGCAAACCGGTGGGCGGCTATATAGTAGATTCCTGAAGCACCCGTCCATCTTCGTTCCATGTACAAAGGCGATGGATTATAAGTCTGCTCTAGGATGTTCATCATCTCAACCCTTTGTCGATAAAGCGGAGAATGCATTACAGTCATAAACATGACTCGCAATACCAAGAACTTGTTCCATGCTTTGTAATTCTGCAAGACGGCATTGAAGGTAAGGAAATGTTTGGATAGCAACAATTTCTTTACTTCGTTTCATTGAGATTTCATAAAAACAATTCTGTTGTTGGTCGGCTCTAATACCAACTATAACGTGTCCATTAGTATCATCCCGGACACGTCTTAGTAGTCCATCAGAAATGATGTCTAGAAAGCTCCGCCCGGCACTCCCATGGAATGCTACGGGGTTTGCGATCTAGGGCTTTCCGCGTCTGCCACATAGTGGAAGTATTCTGGTCGTTCCCATTTAGGATCGACTGGAGTTAGGGTTTTCCTGATTGGTCATTTCCTAACAGCAACTAGCATCGGACCCAAGTGAACTACTTTACGCAGAAACATCAGGTCCGAAGCGGATTCACGCTACACTTGGTTCAAAGAGAATGGAAAATGAGAGGGATGCAAAGCTCAACCTCTCTGTCGTAAGGCATAGTCCCATTCCGTTTCCCTAAAACATCGTAAATTGGTTAAGACATAAC
This sequence comes from Lygodium microphyllum, assembly GCF_053477565.2. NCBI lineage: Eukaryota > Viridiplantae > Streptophyta > Polypodiopsida > Schizaeales > Lygodiaceae > Lygodium > Lygodium microphyllum. The sequence continues at coordinate 103,561,454 of NC_141142.1, forward strand.
TCTAGGTCAACGCTTTCATTGTTCGTGTCTTTTGACGATCATCCCGCTGTTCTTCGAGATTTGAGAAAAGTTCTCGGCCAACCGATGTCGTAGATTTTGTGTAAGGGCTGCTGAACACGGAGTTCAAGTTGCAACAAGGAAAGAGTTCTGTTGGGCAGCAATTTTGAGCCTTTTCTCGATCTAATCATTGAGCAATCAACCCATAAGTCTGCCCAACATTCAGCACCAGTTCAAGGCTGTTCTCAGCATTCAAATTTCAGCAAAGTTTATAATTCCAACTAGATCTTCTAATGGAAGAATCAGCCAACTCTGATATCTTTTGCGTGACCTTGAAATGCTGAAAGTGATACCTATAATCCTTAGCAACGATTCTATTATTACCACATGCTCATGGGATGACACATGCTTTATCAACTGTAAATGCAAAGTCACTGCCGTGTTTGAGAGCTCCTCAAAACCATCCAAAGTAAGCCAACGTCTGACGGTCTTCCAAGATAGAGCATTCTCTGCAATTTGTAAAGCCTTTATAGCTAGATCAATAGAAATTCAGTGAGGATGATGACGACAACATGGGCACCCCACAGTAAGGTGCTGATCATATCTGGAATATGCTGAAATGATTACACCTCATGACACTGCATCATAGTTTGGAAGCTGATCGAAAACACTGCGTGAATCTTCCAAGCTTCCACACTTAGCATACCTATCAATAAGAACATTACCAACAAGAAGGTCCGATTCAAAGCCACTTTTGATAGCATTCCGATGTACTAAGCGACCCTGTCACAATGTTCTAGAGTTTGTACAGTTCTTCAAGGTTCCAACAATGTCTGCTTTGTTCAGTTTCATGGCAAGTTCCCCCCCTACAATTCTTCAAGCTGCCAGCGATGTATGTCTCTTCCTTGTCCAGAAGCAATCCATTACAGGAGATTGAAGCGATTTTTAGCGGTTCTTGCTCAATGATCAGGGGATGAGACTCGTGTGTATCCTCGAGAATAACGACGATGGCCAAGCTCGCAGATCGTTTATGCCAGCAATGCTAAAGCTCACCGTCTTGCTGTACTCGTCTGGCCTTTTTCATGGAATGGGGCATCACCCGGCATCGTGCCAGGCCATTGGGTTTTCACTCTCTCAACTTTTGTTGCTCCATCCTTTGCGCTTGCATTCTTTGCACAAGCTGAATTCTCTTGAATAGTCGTCCTGATTTGCATCCTGTTGCCGCTACGTCTACCATGGCCCCTTGTTGCCGATTCTAGTGTACAAGGGAGTAAATTCACAATAATAGGGAGTGAATTCACATTATTCCTGTCTCAGCTCTGTTTGCCAAGATAGCCGTAGTGCGAGCACTTTCGGTAGATCTTTTGTTATGGCTACGATCTTCCCCTATCATTTGATGGAGCCCTCCCTCTTCATCAAAGTCCTCCGTCATAGCCGCGTTCTCATGATCGTCGTCATCCTTCTCCCCAGACTTTTCTGCCAGCCCGCCATTCATAGCCCTTTCAAAAATATCCCCCTTTTCCTAGCTTTTTCCCTCTCCAATCTCAACATAGCATTCGTAAGGCTATTCTGAAAGTACTAAGTGTTTTATCTTTCCCTCCAACTTTCAAAACAGAAAGCCTTCTCTTTTACTACCTCAATGGTTTCTCCCATGAAACCATGGTATCAAATGCACCAATTTATAACCAACCTTTGAAATCAAATGTAGCAAAGGATTTCTGTTGTGATCCAATCAAAGCAAGGTCCATAAGTTCAGCCATGGATGACATGAACCACAAGCATCAGAAAAATAGCACGATAGCATGATCTGATTCAATGCTTCAATGACCTTCGATGTCACAAAGCTCTCTGGTTTATCTCCCCCATCCGCCTCATTTGATTCCACGATTTCCTGCACTTTTCTTGGAGATCATCATTGAAATTATCAGCTTGATAATGTCCTTTGGCATCAGTTTTTCATATTTTTCTGTCACACATACAACATGCATACAAACTGAAACACACACAAACACAAACACACAAGTGGAGTATGTACATTGGGTGCGGATACTGAAAGGACGAATTATCTTAATGCATCAATCACACACAATAAATCACACGCGAAAAGATAACACAAATGCACAACAAAAATGGAGGTGTTTACAGCTCGGATGCGTAGCAGCACGACACCGGGACCACCCAACTATAGGATGGACCCATGGCCCATTCTCCGCACTTTCCTCGGTTTGTTTTAGTTAGCTAATTATCTAACACATTAATTGGACATGTGATAATCAACTTCTTTAATTAATCCGTTAAGCACTGGTTCCTTCACGTAATCTTATCACGTGCCATAGAAAAACAATATCAAACAAGTTCTTTACTAACATATCATCCTATTTATCTTTGAAATACAGGGAGTTCTGCTCGTAGGCTTGTCCATAATCTGCCCGAAGGCTATCCAGTAATCCACAGGGATCACTATTCCAAGCTTCCGCCCGTAGACTAGGATGCGGGCCTCAAGATCCAATCCCGAGTCACGTTAGCCTCTTGCGTAGGACCCGGCAGGCGAGGGATTTATGGTCAGAGTCCCCCCCTGGCACCCAAGCGCCCTCCTGCTCCAAGTAGAGCTCAACGGAGAGACCTCTCACGGCGGGTTCGGTCCACGTTCCCGGCGCGGTCAACAACCCCCTTGGTTAGGGTCAGGCAGGCCGTCGGGGGTAACTGAAGCTGCCTCTCCCTTTAGGCCTTCAACCTGAAGTATAGATATTCATTTAATTCATAATTCATAAATCAAAGAGTGCTCTAAAATCTCTAGCAAGCACAAACGTTTCCATTAATCGATCTTATTGTTGGCAAACTGCTAAGGAATGATTCTTTCCTTTCGAATGCATCAGCACTCGTTCCAGGATGTCTTGTAACTTGGCAAGATCCCTTATATTCTGGGTTAGGGTGTACCCTATTAACCCAACTTGGTCAACCCTAAAGTTCATTGGATACTTTAGTTTCCGGTTTTTAACCTTCCTTACTTAGAAGGATATCAAAGAATACATCCTTTTTCAAGATAACTTGTGTAAGGATCCACCATCCTTGTTGATGGTATTTAACCTTTCTTCTTGTGAATCAATCACAATACCATATGACTTTGTACTTGATGCGCAAGTCCTGCATCATAATATGCGATGAAACAATCCGTTTCAATTTCTTTAAGCTGACGTTTGTCAGACCTAGGGTCTCCTTTTATTATTTTCTTTAAGAACCTCAAGGACAAACCCTAGTTCTTTTACGTTTACGATTTATTGACCCTATAATCAGGAAGGTGGGCAAGTATTTAAGGTATAAACGTTTCTTGGATTTTAAATTATTTTTAATGCATATTTCGCAGCATAGGTATTTCTAAGTTTATATTAATTCGGTTAACTTTTAGAAGGTAATATCGAGATCACCTCGGCACGATTTGTTATATTCTATGTGACAATTGATTTTTCAATCCTAAACTTTATTGCTTTGAGGTTAGGACAATTCAATTAATCTTCCTTTTTCCTTGCGAACAAAACTCATGCCAAATAAACAATATTTTCATTGCTAAGATATGCAGTTAGCAATGATAACTTTCTAGAGTTTAAGCAACGTAAGAAACCTTTCATGAATTTCACCTTCTATGATAATTCGTTGTAAAAAGAATAGGGTTAATGGTGCAAGATGCAGTTTTTATACCTTCAAGATTTAGCCGAAATATACTACTTTAGTGGGTAAATAATCTTGCTCATAATTTGTTTCAATGCATAATGCTATTTGAAGGAAAACTATGTTTCATACATTATCCATTTTGCATGTTCAATTAAACTAAATTCCTTCATCGTAAATAACTAGGACAAAATATATCTTGTCCCTAACAATTCATCTAGCATGATTGAATTAAAACCGATATAAAACCAAGAAGGAAAAACCTGGTTTTGGGGTGAGATATCCACATGGATACCGGGAGATGACCCTCCCACAGCTACTGCTTGGACTTTCTTAGGCGGCATCGCAGTTGTAATCCTTCGAACGTGAAGGCAGCTTTACACCCCTTTTCGGAATTCCACCGCTGCTTCAATACTCTTCTTCTTTCTTTCGAGGCAAGGAGCCGTTAAGGAATTGACCACGAGAAGGGGGTAATAAGACCTTTAAGGTCTTAGCTTCTTCGGGAGGGAAAGGTTTACAAGGTCTAAAAAGGCCCTATAGGGGTATATACACGGTAAAAAGGGAGTGTGTGAGTGTGGTTTCGCAAACATATAAAGGGCCTTAAAAGGGTATTTAAAAAAAGGGGGGATCTTTGGGCACGGGAGTGAAAGGACTTAAGGGTTTCACCTTTTGTGGGGGGGGGGGGGGGGGTGTGGGGTTCCAAGGGAAAGGGGGCTTAATTGACTTTAAGAATTTTGTGGGGGGAAAAAACCCATGGGAAAGGGGGCCTGGGAAGAGCCCTTAGAATCTTCAAGAAGCTTCTTGAAGCTTTTGTAAACATGGTGGAACCACGTGGATGAGAGGAGGGTGACTGAATTGGCAGCGACGATGTCTTCCTTCTACCGGCGGCTTCACGACCCAGTCCCTCGAGCTTAGGCGGCGGCTTGCTCCTTCTCACGAGCTCCACACGGCAATGATGCTCTCCCCTCTATCTCTCTTGACACGGCCTGCAACATTATGGCCTTATAGGCTTCTCAAAATCCTCTCTCCCTCCTCTACGTCAGTCCGGCAGTATGGCAGCTTCGACGGTCGTTCTCACCTCCCTTCTGTAGCTTACGGCCCTCCCTAATTATATAGGGGAGGGGAGGGAATCCTCCCCCCTCCTTTGTGTCATTTTGCATGCCCGTGGAGCGGAGCAAGCTCCAGCGAGGAGCTTGCTGGCTCCTCTATCCCCTTCCCCCCTTCCAGCACGATGCGCCACTGTGAAAGGGAAATAATATCTGAAATATTACATCTTTCTCCAAATAGAAGGAGACTCTTGTAGATGAATAGTGAGCATATCATTGTTTGATTTGCATGGATAAGTAGACAATAGCCTTGTCACAAGTTCTACTATCCATAGTAGCTTCTACATGCCTTTGTGTCCATTGAGCACCAACTGTTGTTCCATGACTTGATGCTCCAGTTTTGCCATATCATGGCCACCAAATGTGAGCAACAACAGCATAATCAACCTCCATGCCTACATCTATTCAAGTTTGCTTCTTCCCCACTATCTAAGTGTTGAACCCATCGATTGCACTAGAGCGCTTGCCTACTACATGCATGCAAGGGAGGGCAATGCCACGTGTCAGGTTGCCTTAATGGCCATTATGACACGTCTATTGCTTTTAAGATCACTAATTCCCCACCAAATGCTCTTTATTCCCCATTTCTACCTACCATCATCTTTTTTCTTCATCGTCCCAATTCAAATTTTTCTTGTTGGACATACTAGGCAAAAATTGTCTGCCTTTCATGTTTGAAGTTAATATTATGACTTTGAAAGGGTATACTTTGTTACTCTTTTCTTTTGTATTGTAAGAGTGTTATGATTAGGTTGGAGATCACTATACAAACCTTTAACTTACTACCCATTGCCAAAAAAGATACACTCAAGAAAAGAAAGTGCCAAAGGGTAGACAAAATGGGTAGCCTATTAGGTAGCTGCAAGAAATAAAAATGCGGAAGGGTAGTTGATTTATGAAGTGGGAGGGACATCATGATCTACAATGTGTTTTGCAAAGTGGTGACCTAATAAACCTCTACACATGAAAGAAAGATGACTAGAATCTACTTTTTATGAGTTGGTTTGAAAACCTATTTTGAAGTAGATTGTGCTATATTATATAATTACATAGCCTCAATTACATTGTAGCTTCTTTGTCTATTTGTAGTATAGATTGAATTTATTGCATGTGACTTAGGGAAATTTGTAGATTTTTCGACTTATCCATCAATTTGCTATACAAACAACATGTTACAAACATAAAATTTCAATATGTGTATTGCCAATTGTGGGCTTTCAAAGGTGCTAGTTATGTATGTGAAATATAGATAAGTATTTCCAAGTTCCAACAATTTGGAAGTCCCACAACCCAACTGAAAGGAGGAATGTTTCAACGGTCAGTAATCATAGTGAGTTACAAGTTGTAATACTTTTTATCAATAAATACCTTGGCCTTCTAAACCATCTTTGACCCAATACTCACTCTATCTCTTTGTTTTAGACTTGCAAAAGTTAACGTGAAGCTTCCATTCAACTTTTTATGCAAGTGTAATTAACATTATTTAATGCCACTACATCAAGAAGTTTAACTGTGACTTTTGGATGCAATTAATTGGCCCAATTGGATGGAACATTGGTGTTTGGGAAACAACCTTGTGTTATAATAAAAGGGGTTACATATCATTGATATCAATCAACTAGGCGTTTTGAACTGGGTATTATTATTGATGTGTGTTGTTTCACACATCCCAAGGATTCCATTCTCTTGAGTCTGCCGTGAATCCCTTACTTAGCATGTGAGTTGGCTGTCAGGTTGCACACCCAGAATACCACAGAACGCCTTGTAGAGATTGATTCTATCTTGTGCTGCTGCCTTTCCTGCTGCACCAGCATTACCACATTCTATCCCTCCATTGATGATGCTGATGGTCGTTCCAAAGCCCTGGTTGCCTGTGATGGCACTGTGGCAAGAGGGCTTGGGGGATTGGGGAGTCATCCAGAACCAGATAGCTGTCTTGAATGAGATCACAGGATCGGTCGCCACAACCTCAGGATTGTTTATCCCATCAAATCCAATGGCCTTCCCAGCTTGCCCATAATTGTAATTCCTGTGGAATCGGATCAGAATTTAGGGGGTAAGAAAGCTTGCAATCACATGAAACACAGTGCTACTTCACAGGAACATATGATATTAGCATGAATTAGGTTGAAACGTTGTAATCAGACGAGATAGGATGTAGTCCAGAGTGCAGTGGATAGCATGTGTTAGTGCATGGTCATACTGAACATCTCTCATTTCGGTCTGTGTACTTAATGAAATGCTATACCAAGAAATTTGAAGGGGTCCCCTCCCATAGTATTTCTTGGAGCTTGCACAACCCCATTGCGCGGATACACTGCAGTAGGAACTTGATTGATCCACTTCTTCCTTGTAGCACCCACCTGCAATCATACACACAAAGACATGATGATCACTCCTTCTACTACCAGTACTACTACCACCAACAGAATCAGTACTACTGCTTCCTCCCTAATTTGGACTCACAGGCTCTGAGACTGAGCTTTACCAGTGACCTCATGGGCAGCATTGGCGAAGAAAGCAGCGAGCTCGCGGCGGTTGGAGGTGCTGTCGGAGGCAGTGCCGAAGCCGGGGAAGGCGGCGGCGGCGCTGAGGAAGGCACTGTAGGTGTAGAAGCCGTTGGCAGGGCAGCCAGCGTCGTTGCGGTGGGAGAAGAATTGGTCGAAGACGCTGCTGCTGACGATGGAAGCAACACCGGAGCTAACACCACTGCTGCTGCCGCCACACTGGCTCTGGCAATTACCGGCGCTGCAGTACTCGGTTGTGCTGCCACACCAGCCATATTGGCTGCAGCAGAGGCTGTTGGGGCAGAGCTGCCCCCCAGCCTGCCTCCCACATTGCTCTGCTCTCACACCCCACCCATCACTACTACTACCCACCAACACCACCGCCACCAGCATCAATACTCTGCATAAGGAAGGCCCCATCTTTCTGAATGCTAATAGTAATACAGACAATTATATGATCACAGCAAGATCTGAAGATTCATGCTCACGTCCTGCCCTTTTATATGGAGAGACAGTGGGAGCTCTCTGACGGGCGTCTCACCCCACTCTGTTGAAACTTGACTCTTTCTCTCTCTCTCTCTCTCTCTCTCAACAGGTTCTTCCCTTGAGTCCACCTTTTCAAGCTTTTCGCCCACCTTTCACCACGTGCAAAAGCCCTTTCTATGCGCCTTGCTTAACCCATCATCCTCCTCCTCCTCACCGTCGTGTTCGTTATTACTTCTCTTCATCTTCAAGACCTATGCTCCGATAGAAAATCATCATCTTTAGTGCTCACGAAAAACTTTTTTCCCCTCCAATGGAACAAAAGAATAGGCCGGTTCGCGAAGGGAAATAGCCGGTTTTATAACTAAAATGCTTTTAAAAATACCGGTTTTCATCAAGACAAATATCAATTGCGATCGGTTTTTTGAGAATCTTGCCTGGAAAAATACACTAAGGTACGGTTTTCTATGAACCTTGATCTTGACTTTCCCAATCTCACACAATCCCCCACATGACTACATCAAAGAGTGTCACTAGCCAAAGGCATATACAATTCTCAAAATGCACATTTAAAAGTATGCCTTCAAGCATTCTCGTACATCCTTTTATCCACCCATCTCATGGCTAATTTAAAAGCTTGCTAAAAGTCAAGTAATTACGCATATAAAAGATGTCTTTGCTATACTTTCACCGAACCATGAAATGTCTTCTATGCCATCAAAGTCATATCAAAGCTTTTCACTTTTCCATTCAATTTGTTAAACCTGGTCTTTGTTGTCTTATTTTCATAACTAGAAGAATACATAAATAGATTTTTCATATCCATCTTCAATCATCACTACAGTATGTCTCAACTAGATAATATGTGGATAAAGGTCAATTTTAGTCCAAGCAAATGCCCACAATTGGAGTGTGCATACTTTTTATATGTTTTCCCTCTCCCATTTCTAGTGTTTAGTGTCCAAAAGGAAGTTTGAAGATAAACTTCATTTTGCATGCTAGTTTTTATCATTCAAAATGTGAAGTATTGCCATATATCTATAGGTGTGTACTCTATGAATACTAGTCATGTTAGTCCACTCAAACAGCTCACAACTTCTAGAACATAGAGCCAACATATTTCTACCATCAAAATAGTCATATTAGTCTAGAAAAAAAGTTGCTAGATTCTATAATATAAAGTCCACATATGCTTTGTATCACAATCTTGTACTAGCACTTTACATATTGTTACAAATCTTATGTAGATGTCTTTTCCTTTGCTTATAAGAGGAAGACAATGTGAACATCCCATTTGCATTGAAAGATGTGTTATGGATAGTATAGATACAACTTGCATTAATAGGATTATTAGCATTTCTTTCAAGATAGATTGTGATGGCAAAGCCTACTCATAGGACACCTAAGCTAAAATATGTACCATTTACTAGCATGTAAACATCTCATATCATGTTAATGAGACATTTCCATGACCTAATCATATGGGTGCAAACATCATAGTAATAATCCACCAATGTGATATAGTCAATCCCTCTACATCACTAAAACAATTAACACTACATTCCATGGGTCGACACTACAAGTATATGCACATGACAAGGTTATCTTTAGGTTTTGTGCTCTTAAAACAATGCCAAGGTGAGAACCAAGTCCAATCAAGATAACCTCACCTTGATATATGACCAACCCTAGCAAGTAATCCATCATTCACATATTCATGTTGCTAACTAAATAGTCAAGTATCCTTGATTTAACTATTTTGTCGTAGTCACTAACCCAACCCATACCATCCTCAAATTAATGCTTAAGATAGAAGCTACTTCATAATAGAATTGTTGGTTTCAAACGTCTTCTTTGTTCGAAATTTGAAGAATCAGATATAGAGTAATGATATGCTTTTACAACTATCATCTTTATTGTTTTTAAATCATGTACTTTCCCTTATTGCGTTGTACTACATCATTCAATTTATTTAGTTCTCTATGTATCTCTCTGTCTCTCTAAAATCTAATGGTATATAGGGTAAAGGGGCCAATAGAGAATGGCCCCCAGTAATGGTACACTTCTTTTGTATTAGTGGGGCCAAAGAAGAAATGTTTCCATAGCTTTTACTGTAAGATTAATATGGACATCTAGTACCTATAGATTGCAAGGATGTGAGTTCAGACCCTTTCTAGTTAGCTTTTGAAAATGGCACATCACTCTTATGAATTAGGTGGTTCTACATCTATTAGAGAAAATAATTGTGCTATATAGTGACTATGATGGTGAATATTTATTTTGGTGGTGAATATTGATATGGTGCACAATATGGTGCCATCAAATTTCAAAACTTCATATTGATTATGAAGATCAAGCTACAAATTCTTATTTGTTCCACAAGTTGTCCCTCTATCCTAGTGTCTCTTTTGTGCCTATTAGAATTTTAGCCAAGTTTGTAACTTTTTGGTGCGCCCATGGAAAGGCCTTATTGTTTTGTAGGGGTGTTAGTTTTCCCTTTTCTCAAAATATTTTCAATATAAGAATAACTAGCACTCCATGCTAGACCCACACACGATGAAGATGTCATGATCCCTATTGAGTGTGGATGTGCAATTGCTCTCTCTCTCTCTCTCTCTCTCTCTCTCTCTCTCTCTCTCTCTCTCTCTCTCTCTCTCTCTCTCTCTCTCTCTCTCTCTCTCTCTCCATTCTCTTCTTCTAAAATATTATCTACTAGCTTTTCCTTATGTTTTTGCAACTTGCTCACCCACGATATTCTAATTCTATGTATATAAACCCTCGTCCACAAATTCAACCTCTACCACGCTTATATACATGATCTCATTGCCCCTCCAGAATCTTGGTATCTTATCAATGTGTTTTGAGTGGAAAAGTTTTATGAGAAAAGAATTAAAAGTATTGGAGAGCCATTTCATAATTAACTTTATTATAACTTGTGCAATTCAATCTACAAATAAACGCACATCTAATTCAATCAAGTGACACCATGAAACACAACTATGTCAATTTATAATCAATTAACACAAAATATAAAGAGAGAATAATTAAATGACACCATAAACCAAAACCATTGTAAGAAGCTGGGAATAAGGATTTGGTGTAAATAATATTGATATTATGCCGTGTCACACTGAAATTGGTATAAAAGGAGAGGACATGTAATTTTTCATATCTTTTTGGACACATTAATACAATTACAGTCTTTCTCTCCCGTCTTGCTCACAGCTTCTATGGCTTCTTCCTCTTTCCTATCTTTCTCTCTCTAAATTTAGTCTTTCTCTCTCCTCATCACTCTTCTTCTCTCTCTTCCTGTAGTCTTTCTCTTTCTTCTGTAGTCTTCTCTCTCCTCTTTCTCTCTCCCTAGTTCTCTCTCTGACAAGTGGTATCAGAGCTTCTCAGGTTCTTGATCCAGTACATAGGTACATACATGGCAGGCATTATTGGAGTGACCGATGGACATTTTCAAGAAGAAAACAAGCAACATTGAAGGCCAGTGGACATTTCCAAGAAGCAAGATAGGTACTGCATTGAAAGACCGCAAAGAAGACAGTCCTTCTTGGAAATTTCACCATGACCAAGTTGGAGGCTCGTAGGACTTGGAGGGAACTTTGACTACAGCTACTTTTCAAGGAAAGCTTCTTCTTGATTCGTATTCTCCCTTTCCCTCTCTCAATGTTGCATAAGCCTCCATAGCCTTGCATAGGCCTCTTTCTTGGCCAAGGTTGAGATCTGTGCCAAGGTCTTCTTTAGCTCCAACATTTTAAGGAGGGCATCAACCTTGCCATCAAGTGGAACCCTGAAATTCTTGTCTTCTCCACAATGGCCACAATTTCCCTTTTACAAAGCGACATCAATAACTGAGAAACTAGTTGAGAGCGTGAAGCTATTTCTTCCTTAAGGCTAGCTTCTAGAGAAGCCCATGATGCCTCTACTTGGCTTAGTTTGTGTTGGGGGTAAAGGCGCCTCTACCTAGCCACCCATGTATTACTACACTGACAGTCACCGCCACCCATTGCACACTGTAGGTGGCGGGCGCCCGTCACCGAGACTTTATTCTTTATTCTTTTAGTGACAGTTTGAATAAAGGAAGGCCCGGTCACACTTTGTGACTGTTGGAGTTCCCATTTCTAGTCTCTCCCTTTCTTACTCTTGCTCTTGCTCTCCCGCCATAGCTCTCGAGTCCCCAACCTTCGATCCGTCACTCCCTTTCAACTGGTATCAGAGCTTTGCTTTTCGACTCTTGAGCTTGGTTCGTGGCATTCTCAGCATCCCAATCGACAGCCATATCCAACTCCTTCGGGCTCTCGTCACTCCCCGACTTCCCGAGCACCTTCCCGGCATTGTTGGGCACCTTCAGGGCATTACATCAGAGGTATTTGATCATTTTCTTTAGGGTTTACTTCAATTCTCAGGTCTCATAGGCTATAAACAAGTTGTGGGCAGCCATAGTTCACACCTCTTGGAGCTTCCTTCACCTGGATCTTGCTTCTAGCCTATTAAGGCTTGCTAAGGCTTGGTGTAGGCCTTCTTTGGCCCTCATTTGTGCTCTCTTTGGGCCCCATCGTTGACACGTGGGATAGCAGACCCCCCAGTCAGCTCACGTTTTTTTTACGCATGTTTCAAAATCTGGCCCAAAAATCACTCTTTTTGTCATATCTGGGGCATTTGGAACTTGATTCAGGCAAGGTAAGAGTCTAAGTTGGGGTTTTGGCATGCTTCAGACGCGATGGTGATGTTGAATTTGCCAAATTCTGATGATAGAATATTCTGCAATAGATTTCAGGTCTGAGAGAGCATGTATTTGTATGCCTATGCTTGTTTGGGCATGACTACTAATCAGTTTGATGCCTATTGCATCCCGATTGATTGGGGGATTGAAGCTACATGTAATGCTATGATTTTGGCCTGATTTTGGGGTCGGAAATACATAGTTTATAACAATAAATGCATGCTGAATACTCTTGGACTGAAGCTATCTTTCATGCTTTGACATATGCCTATTGGTTCCGGATGTATGTCTTGGGTTATGCTATGATGTATTAATCATTGAGAGACGACTTTGAGCTTGTCATTGAATCCGAATGCTTTTGGAAGCTTGAGCTTATTTCAGCCCGCACTTATTGACATTGGTATATGCTTTGACAATGATGCTTCTTGGGTTTATGCATACCCGTTGCCTACAACTTGATGCTCATGTCACGATTGATTACCCTATGCATACGTTGAGCTTGAGTGCTCATTGAAGCTCCACCTTGGATGCATTTTGGATTATCTAGAGTAGTCTTGGATGTTACTTGGCTTGTCAGATTTTGGATTGGGATGTATTTGATGTCTTACATACTTACAGATGCTACATACGGATGCTCTACCGCCTACATGTTCGGGATGTACTATTGATGTATTGTCTCAGACTTATGTCATTGGCACTGTGTCTTGCCTTGGCTTGAGCTCTTGAGCTCGTACATATGGCTTTTGTGCCAGTGGGAGCATTCTTGAATGCTTATCAGACATTGAGCAGGTGGTACTTTTATGTATTGAGCCATTACATGCTATTGAGCTAACAAACACTTGAGACTTTGGGACTTCTTACCTTTTGGGATGATACATCATATGTCTTGGTTCACTGTATGCTTATGAGCTAAGTCTCAATTTTGGATCCGTATCTTTGTGAACTGGCACCTACTTGTGTCAAGTTTTGGTAGTGGCAGGAACACTTTGCTCTGTTGCCTAGGAGGTGTGCCTACTCACTGGTAGATGTTTGTATGACATACTTGGGTGTTGGATTCATGCTTATTGACCATCATATGCTTATGCTATGCCCGCATGATGCCGGCTTTGGTCTTGGTAGTATCTGATTGCCTTGGGATCTGATTTTGGCACTGTTAGCTCTCTTTTACTGAAATCTGAAATTTATTACAACAAGCATATATGTATGGACTGACATGGATTTTTCATGCTGAAACACTCTGAAATACTTGGTGGGCAGTAGCTTTGGTTCCACTCTCTTTGCCATTTTTTCTCAATTTTGGTGATTTTTTGGTCATTTTCTGCAATAAAGAGCAAGCAGTTTTGAACTGTCTACAGTCTTCCAGCCTGCATTATGGCGAGTTCGTCCACTAATCATGCTATTTTCAACATCGCTAAGCTTGATGGTACGAATTACTCTTATTGAAAGAGCCAAATTTGACAGGTGTTGGTGTAGAAATCGCAGATCAAACCTTTGAGGTTAAGCGAGCATCCGCCTGCAACTATGCCAGATGAGGAATGGCTTGAACTTGATGAGTTATGTAAGCCCACTATTGTATTGTCTCTCACAGTATAGGTTCACTATAATGTCTTTGAGAAAGAACAGAGTGCATGGCAGTTGTGAGAAAAGATCAAAAGTCTCTATGACAAGAAAAGTCCAATGAGTTAGATGTATTGGCTGAAGCAGCTTATGGATCTGCGCATGAAGGAGAATGTGACTATGTCTACTCACTTGAGCCAGTTCCATGCTATACTCAAGAACTTGACTTTGCAGGACATCACTTTTGCAGAGGATGTCACTCCTCTTTTCTTGCTTGGTACTCTTAATGAGTCATGGGATGTATTCCGCACTGCATTATGTGCCTCTATTGCTACCTTGAAATTATCTGATATTGAGAGTGCTCTTCTGCAGGAAGAGGTTAACTATAAGAATTTGGATGCCTCTCGTGTGTCTCATGCTATGACAGTTAGAGGTAGGAATGATGGACATGGAAAGCATGGCAGTGGTAGTGGCCGTGGACGGGATTCTCAGAAATCTCGGTCCAAGACTCATGGGAACTCACGTAGCAAATCCCGTGGCAGGAATGCAGATGTTACTTGTCACCATTGTGGGAAAAAGGGCCATATTAGGCCACAATGCCATGAATTGCACAATGAAAGGCGCAAAGATAAGGGGAAAGACAAAGTGCAAGATAAGCCTTTTAATCGCAATATAGTGCCTGCAAAGTCCAGTGTTAAAATTGAAGGGATCAATGTTATGTAGCCTGAGGATGTTGATGATGATGATTATATCCTTGCAGCTTCTTCTAGTGCTTCGCACATGACAGAGATGCACTCTATGTATGCACAGTGTTGGCTCTTGGACTCAGGTGCGTCCTTTCATGTGACACCTTGCCGAGAGTGGTTTCATTCATACAAACTGTTTCAGGTTCTGTGCGCTTGGGTGATGATAGCTCTCTTGATATTGTGGGCATTGGTGATGTTAGGCTGCAGTTTCCTTTTGACAGTAGTTTTGTTATCAGGATGATGTACATCATGTACCTGCTTTGACATGCAGTCTCATGTCAGCTGGACAGCTTGATGACACAGGGTATCATGTATCTTTTGGAGACTCTGCATGGAAGATCATTCGTGGAAGACTTGTGATTGCGAGAGGTGCCAAGGCTGGCAGCCTCTATCCCTTAATTGTATCAGCTTCTTCCCTTGATCATGTTTTGTCTGTGGGTTCTATCCCACATGTATCTCTTTGGCATGCGTGTTTGGGCCATATGTCTTTGAAAGGAATGAAGATGCTTTCTGCTTTGCAGTACTTACCCCCCCTTGATTATGCATGTTTTGATTCATGTGAGCATTGTCTCTATGGCAGGCAGACTAGGTCTACACATAAAAGGCCTGGTAGGCCACGCATGAGTGAGCCCTTGGCATTGGTACATTCGGATGTCTGTGGGCCCATGCCTTGTCAGTCTATGGGTGGTGCAAAGTATTTTGTTACATTCATAGATGTTTTTTCACGAAAATTTTGGGCTTATCCTATTAAGTTGAAATCCGATGTCTTGGTTGTGTTTTAGAGATGGCTTGCATTGGTTGAGAACCAATCTGGGTATAGGCTAAAATGCCTAAGGAAAAATAATGGGGGTGAGTATGTCTCACGTGCTTTTGAGTAATTATGTGACGAGAGGGGTATTAAGCGTTAGTTGACCGCCCCCTACACCCCCCCAGAATGGTTTGGCTGAGCGGATGAATAGAACCATCCAGGAGTATGCATGCAGTATGCTTAGCCATGCAAGCCTACCACAGAGCTTTTGGACTGAGGCAGTTAGTACAGTTGTGCATGTCATAAACATATCACCCTCTAGTGGTTTGGATTTCCAGGTTGCAGAGGAGGTATGGACTAGAAAACCTCCCTCTTATGCGCATCTCCGTGTCTTTGGATGTGAGGCATTTTGCCATGTGCCCAGGGACAAGAGAAGTAAGCTGGATCCCAAGAGTGTCAAATGCATTTTTCTTGGTTATGGGGATTCAGGCGAGATGGGTTACCGTCTCTGGGATCCGTAGGTGCGGAAAGTCATTCACAGTCATGATGTAGTCTTCCATGAAGACAAGATGCATCAGTAGCCTGAGAGAGTTGTTGAGATCTGTAGGGTCATATTTCAGGAGGAGCAAAGAGCTCCCGCACAGCCAATTGGACAGCCTACAGCTACAGTAGATGCTCATGGTCAAGGTGTTGGACAGGCAGTTGGGTAGGCAGTAGAGCCTGCCATGAGACGGTCTACTAGAGATAGACGTCCACCTGATAGATTTCAGCCCTCGATGCATTATGTCTTGGTTACAGATGCAAGAGAGCCTTTCACCTATGATGAGGTTATGCGTAGGGGTGACAGTCACTCTTGGGAGAGGGCTATGCAGTCTAAGATAGACTCCCTGCATAAGAATGACACTTGGGATTTGGTTTTCTTACCTACGGGCAAGAAGGCTTTGCCATGCAAGTGGGTGTACAAGCTGAAAAGTACCCCTGGACACCCTAAGCCGGCATACAAGGCTAGATTGGTAGCAAAGGGTTTTAAGCAGGAACATGGTGTGGACTTTGATGAGGTCTTTTCTCTTGTGGTTAAGATGACCACCCTGCGCTTAGTCTTGGCTTTGGTTGCTCGGCTTGACTTGGATTTATACCAGATAGATGTCAAGACGGTTTTCTTACATGGGGACTTACATTATGAGATTTATATGGAGCAGCCTAAGGGCTTTGCAAAACCTGGCAGGGAGCACCTAGTGTGCAAATTGAAGAAAAGTCTTTATGGCTTGAAATAGGCACCTAGGGAGTGGTATCATAAGTTTGATGCCTTTATGCAGTCATGGGACTACAGCAGGAGTGCTATGGATCCGTGTCTTTACAGGAAGAAAGCCCGTGATGGTTCTTTATTGATTTTGGTCCTCTATGTGGATGATATGTTGATAGCAGGGAAAGTTCATGATGAGCTAGATGCTCTTAAGGCTCAGCTTAAGAAGAGCTTTGAGATGAAAGATCTAGGACATGCCGCTCACATACTTGGTATGCGCATTACATGAGATAGGCATCAGGGACTCCTCTACTTGTCACAGAGAGGGAGTACATTCATAAAGTCCTTGAGCGCTTCCGCATGCACGACGTAAAGCCTATTGGCTGTCCATTGCCTTATTATGTAAAGGTATCACAGGCTGATTGTCCACAGACAGATGAGCAGAGTGCTGAGATGGCCAAGATTCCCTATGCATCCATAGTGGGCAGTCTTATGTATGCCATGATAGCCACTCGTCTAGATATTGCCTTTGCAGTTGGTGTTGTGGCACACTATATGGCTACACCTGGCAAGAAGCATTGGGATGCCGTGAAGGGTATCATGAGGTACCTGAAGGGCACTACAGATATGTGCATATGCTATGGCAACCAGGATACAGGAGTTGTGGGGTACACTAACTCTGATTATGCAGGACATGCGGATAGTAGGAAGTCTACTTCCGGCTGTGTATTCACCTATGCTGGAGGTGCTATTTCTTGGATATTCAGGGTGTAGAAATGCACGGCCCTTTCTACTACAGAGGCTGAGTATGTTGCAACCACCGAGGCTTGCAAGGAGGCCATTTGGTTGGGTCGTTTAGTTGCTGATCTTGGTATTGATGCTATCCCTACAGTGCATTTGGATTCTATGAGTGCTATTCAGTTAGCCAAGAATTCGGTCTTCCATGCGAAGACGAAACACATTGAGGTGAGGTATCACTTCATATGTGGGGTCGTTGAGGACAAGTCTGTTGATCTTGTCAAGATCTCAACTGACCAGAATCCTGTAGATCTGCTCACGAAAAGCCTCTCTACAAAGCGCTTTCCCTTCCTTAGGAGGTTGATGGGTGTGGGATGAGATGACGTCTTTCCTCATCCTATTGTACATGTGTACATGTTGTACTATCTTTTTTCTTTTTCTTTTCACTCCTCACTGGGGTAGATTTGCCTTTAAGTGGGAGGTTGTTGGGGGTAAAGGTGCCTCTGCCTAGTTGCCCTTGTATTACTACACTGACAGTCACCGCCACTGCACACTGCAGGTGGCGGGCACCCATCACCGTCACTTTATTCTTTATTCTTTTAGTGACAGTTTGAATAAAGGAAGGCCCGATCACACTTTGTAACTGTTGGAATTCCCATTTCTAGTCTCTCCCTTTCTTGATCTTGCTCTCTCGCCATAGCTCTCGAGTCCAACCTTCGATCCGTCGCTCCCTTTCAGTTTGTTCTATAGTGCAGAAAGCTCTTTCTGGACCTCGATGAGTCGACCTTGGCCATGCTATTCTTATGATTCATACAACTTCAGCTTTGCTTGAGGAGAGTGAGTAGCTACAGAAGCAGGAACAAGAGTCGAACTCTTAGTCAAACACAGATGAGAGTGTGTTGTTGATTCCTTTCATCGCAAATTTCAAAGTTTAAGCATCTCCATCTCGATCTTCTTCTTCTTCTTCTTCACGACTTCCTTCCAACATCTATGGTGCAGGTTTATTGTGATGATGCAGGTGCAGGCTTAAGGAGCACGAGAAGATTCTCATAAGTCTTGTCTTTCCCTTCTAGTGCAAATCTGTCTATCTAAGATGTATCTTGTAATCAATTGAAAATCCCAAGAACATTAGAGAGACTCCTTAGTCCAGTCCAGGAAATGGAGATACCCTTGCCAGTCTAAGTTCACAATGTTGGATATGAAACATCCACCTCTCTTCTGCGACTATCTCAACCCCTTGAGATACCACCTAGGGTAGTAAACTCTATCGTTTAGTTGTTGAAGGCATAGAACTGCAAATGCCACCAGAAAAATGAAAGAAGTTGTGATATTAATTATTGTAGATACATCTAAATTTGTAAGGTTTTCCATGAGATAGGACAAATTCTGTTGGCGGGTGCCTTCTGAGAGAACAATGGGGGCATTTCACTTCTACTCTCTAAAGATGAGGCTGGTACAACAGCAATCAAACCTATATCTGGTGGGTGCCTTCTGAGAGAACGATGGGGGCATTTCACTTCTACTCTCTAAAGATGAGGCTGGTACAACGGCAATCAAGACTGTTGAGCTTGATACAGTCTTAGGAGGCCATGCTGTGCAGTATACAGAGGTTCAAGGCCATGAAATTGACAAGTTCCTATCGTATTTCAAGCCTTGCATCATACCTCTTTAAGGTGTTGTTTCAATCTAGCCTTGAGAAGACCTAAATTGAAAAGTGCTACATTGACCAGTTCCATGTGGAGGGGATCAACCCCAGGAGGAAATCGTAGAAAAAGAAGGACCTACTCAATTCTTCTTTAGCTTGTTTCTACTATGCATTCTTCCAGTTTAGATTGTTTGCCAAAAAAATGCAAGTCAGCTCACAGGGCAGATGAATTGATTCACAAGCAAGCATAAGTTGTCAATAGTGGTGGTGGATTTATTGGACTTGCTATGCTGCCACTATATCTTCTGTGGAAGACAAGAAGGTTCCAAAATCTGCAAAACAAGCTTCCATTAGCACTGGTGAAAGCTAGGATTTTTTTAAAATGGCAACAGTTTCTCTCCCTGGACTGGAAGAATTGTCTGAAGTGGATGCATTCGCGAGAAATACCTATGGAGGTGGTGGCTTTCAGAGCAATGTTGCATTGAAAATGTAAGGGAAGCAAATGTTTTTCTGAAAATGGCAGCAATTTCTCTCCCTGACTAGCAGAATTGTCTAAAGTGGATGTCTTCGAGAGAAATACCTATGGAGGTGGTGGCTTTCAGAGCAATGTTGCATTGAAAATGCAAGGGAAGCACATGTTTCTACTGCAATTTTGCTCCAGAATGGATTTTGAAAATTACAGCTCAAAATCATTGGTGGGAGCTTGGTGTTTCAGGAAGCACACCATTCTGATCATCAAATTTCATAACACCTTCACCCCAACCTTTCATACTAGACAAAAGATGATTGACCTTGTCCACAACATTGGCCCCTCCTTGGTCACAAGAAGTTATCAAACACTCCACTGTGTGTCTTGGGCTTTGAACCCAATGTAAGTAGCCTGCTTCCAATGGAAGACATCTGTTTCTCACAGACTACAGGGCAAGTTGGGCCCAATAGCTTCATAAGGAACTGAATGCAATATGGAGAGTCCAAAAGGCTCTCATCTTGTCCATCATAAGCCATCAAGTATAGTAATGTTGCAGCAGCAAGTGCTGTAGGAGGATCATCGGTTGGAACTGTTAAGACATCATCAAGCATAGGTTTCACCATCCCATGAGTGCATAATAGTCCTGTGTATAATGGGAGAAACACGATTCTCGACTGTGTCTGTTGTTCTAGTTGAGTGATCAAGTGGGCATCACCAACATAAAGACGTATTGGAGATATCTTTCTGTGCCTAATCCATGGTTCTATTTGAAGTCCTTTGATGTTTAGAGATCAAAATTTGGTTGGATATGCATCAAATTAGTTTCCTGTCACTCCCTGTATGGTATTTTCCATAGGAAGGATGTGAATACACTTCCCACATTACACCTGCTGACCATATTATACCTGCAGAAATCTCCTTCCTTGATTGTTCAGAGGTAGCAGATTCCTAAATATGCAGCAACAAAAGTCTTGTTCACCCAAAGTCTGATCTGAGTGGTGGTTTCCCTTATGTTTACATACACTTCAAAGCACATCCATGACCTCCTTTGTTGCTGTGAGTTGGCTAAGCCTATAAAGCATATAACAACAAGAGCTCCCAAGGCTTCAAATTTAGCTTTTGAATGAGAGCCCAGCTTTGCAACTTTGATCAGATGGAGGAGTGTTGTACATTTGTGATGGATATGAAGCCTTGGTAGTTGTTTGTTGGAAAACAACCAATGCTTTGTGTGGAGTTGCAGTATTGATATGCATTGGTCTACTTGAATAGTACACACCTTCCTTGATTGTTCAGGGATAGCATTTGCTCTATTGTATATACTTTCTTTTGAGCCACAACTATTTGGAATGAAGAGGCTACATTGATGCTAAGGATTTGCATCAGACAAGGATACACTTGAATTTGCTCCATTCACTCGAAGTGGCAGAGTCATAGCTTCTTTCTTCATAGAATTGGTATTTGGGTTTTGTCAATTTGAAGAAACTTGGTGGCTAGGAAACATACTGTACAAGTTATGGCAACTAAGATCAATAGCTCCACCTCTAGTGAACAAGGTTGGCTTCAAACACAGGCTAATATTGACAAACTTGGAGCTTTAATTGATCAATGTATTGCTCTTATGAAGGCGGACAAAGACAATAGAGCAAGACTTGAATCAAGTATGGATTCTCATCACCCTGAGTATTATCAACGGCATGATGAGTATTATAGTCATGATGAGTATTCTCATGGGCACTATGCACCCGATGCTTATGCTTATGCCCAACATGTATATGTTGATGGTATACACTATGATCTGCATGCATCTTATGAATATGGATAGCACCAACATGCAAATGAACACGAGCAGTATGCAAGTACATTTGGACAGCATGTTAATGCTTATAGATATGATGTACCATGTTATAATGCAGAGTATCATTCCATTGAACCTTGGCAGCAGTAGAATGGCTATTATGGGCAACATGCTTATGCTTATGAGCATCTACCTTTTCAGCAACATAGTCACGATTATACATGTGAATCTTCCTTAATTCAGCAACCCAATTATTATGGACATGACAACAAGCAGCCCAATTCTTATGGTCATGCTTATCAGTACTCTTCTAGCTTTGATCAACAGCAAGTTCATAACTACCATGGTACCCCATACCCCAATCAGTTCATACCTCATGATTACCCAAATGTAATGATGAGTTCTTTTCCAAGTGCTGATGATGAAGAAGAGAGCAATAAGCAAGCTGAACAACAAGATTTGGATAATGAACAACATGATCAACAAGAAGATGAGCAAGAAGACCAAGAAGATGTACAAGAAGGGAACAAGGAAGAGAAAGATGTACAAGCTGATGGCATCTTCGTTGATGAATCACATGAGGCACTTGCAGATGTAGATGGTTATGTTGAAGGTTTTAGACTCTTAGAGAAATCTCATGATGATATTCTTGAGCATCATTTTACACTTAATCAAGGTTTACAATAACCATTGAACGCATTTGATAATGAGTACCTTGATCATGGTTATGATGACTGGCACATGTCCGATTATGATATAATACATGATTTGGTTATACATGAATATGAAGATGGCATTGTGCTTCCCTATTATCCGAGAGATTATGGATGTGATCATGGACTTGATTATGGGGATACTTCATTGTATCCATTTAATCCGAGTGGTTTGGAGTATGTGGTTGATGAGCATTCTCTTCTCTTGGACAATCATTATGACAGAATACCTTTTGACCCAGGAGGTTAATGGATTTCTTGGGATCTCATTTAGACCAACATCCATCTTTTTGGTAGACTCTTTTGGCTGAAATCTAGCTAACTATGGCATTGTTTTCTCTTAGATTGACTACAGACATCTCTCTATTTCAAAGCAGATTTTACCCTGCACTATGGACAGCAATGGACACCATACATGGGCTTAAAGTACTTTTCAAGAGCTTAGTTTTGATATATGGTACATCTCATTTGGACACTTCTACCAGAAGTTATGGTAGATTTGGTCCAGCCAAGTCTGTTTACACAACAAGCTGTCTACTTTGTTTTGAGATTATTTGTTGAAGACTTTATGGCTACTTTTGAAGTACTCCAGATCATGTATATAGCTAAGTCTTACTTCCGTTCTTCAATCTCACTCCATATAGTTGGTCATACTTAATTCATTTTCCATTTATAAAGCTGTAAAAACAGAGTAGTACTCTGTTCTATCCATTTTTTTCTAGTGTTCCAGGTTTGTTTTTTAGGACAAAAACTTTTAGGAAGGGATGAATTGTAAGAAGCTGGGAATAAGGATTTAGTATAAATAATATTGATATTATGCCATGTCACACTGACATTGGTATAAAAGGAGAGGACATGTAATTTTTCATATCTTTTTGGACACATTAATACAATTACAGTCTTTCTCTCCCATCTTGCTCACAACTTCTATGGCTTCTTCCTCTTTCCTGTCTTTCTCTCTCTAAATCTAGTATTTCTCTCTCCTCGTCACTCTTCTTCTCTCTCTTCCTGCAGTCTTTCTCTCTCTTCTGCAATATTCTCTCTCCCTAGTTCTCTCTCTCTGACAACCATTCACATAAAATGTTGATGACTTGGAACCAAATTTCTCTTCAGGATAATGGTATTTGCTTAATTGAAAGCCTCCTTGGATATATAAAGGAGACTGAAGGTGAAGACTTTTGTTGAATGGCTAGGATCTAGTAGCTTGTAGTGGTCTTGTGAGGGCATCATATTGTGGTGGTCAATATGTTCTTACTAACTCCTTACGAATATGCAATGAAGAGTGAGATGTGATGCCTTAAATGTGCATCTTGTCAATAACGAGATTGTGATGAAGCCCACGATTCTCAATGCTAAGGATAAACCTAGTCAAGAATAGTGTGTGTGGTAGCTTGTATCAATATGGATGTGCCTTTGATGTTGCTCATAATTCACACACACACACACATTCACTCCAACTCACTCACTTGCATGTGCGCGTATGCATGTACGCACACACGCACGCATGCACACACACACACACTCTCTCTCTCTCTCTCTCTCTCTCTCTCTCTCTCTCTCTCTCTCTCTCTCTCTCTCTCTCTCTCTCTCTCTCTCTCTCTCTCTCTCTCTCTCTCTCTCTCTCTCTCTCTCTCTCTCTCTCTCTCTCTCTCTCTCCTACACACTATTATACACAGTCTCTCTATATCGATCTTTACTTTAATATTGATCTACCATGTAGTACATCAATCTCATTGTAAATGTGTTTCCTTGAATTCACATAACTTTTCTAAGAGGAAAAGCAATGACTTCCAGGTCTAGTGTGAATCATAACCTTTCCAATGCAACAACTCAAACACAAACAAAACTTCAATAAAACATCATCATCTTGACTTTACCAATCTCACACAATCCCCCACATGACTACATTAAAGAGTGTCACCAGCTAAAGGCATAGACAATTCTCAAAATGCACATGTTAAATTATGCCTTCAAGCATTCTTGCACATCCTTTTATCCACCCATCTCATGGCTAATTTAAAATCTTTCTAAAAGTCAAGTAATTACGCATATAAAAGATGTATTTGCTATACTTCCACCGAACCATGAAATGTCTTCAATGCCATCAAAGTCATATCAAAGCTTCACACTTTTCCATTCGATTTTTAAACCTAGTCTTTGTTGTCTTATTTTCAAAACTAGAAGAATACATAAATAGATTTTCCATATCCATCTTCAATCATTACATATGTCTCAACTAGATCATATGTGGATAAAGGTCAGTTTTAGTCCAAGCAAATGCCCACAATTAGAGTGTGCATACTTTTTATATTTTTCCCCTCTCCCATTTTTAGTGTTTAGTGTCCAAAAGGAAGTTTGAAGATAAACTTCATTTTGCATGCTAGTTTTTCAATATGTATCATTCAAAATGTGAAGTATTGCCATATATCTATAGGTGTGTACTCTATGAATACTAGTCATGTTAGTCCACTCAAACACCTCACAACTTCTAGAACATAGAGCTAGCATATTTCTACCATCAAAATAGTCATATTAGTCTAGTAAAAAAAAGTTGCTAGATTCTATAATCTAAAGTCCATATGTTTTGTATCACAATCTTGTACTAGCACTTTACATATTGTTACAAATCTTATCTAGATGTCTTTTCCTTTACTTACAAGAGGAAGACAATGTGAACATCCCATTTGCATTGAAAGATGTGTTATGGATAGTATAGATACAACTTGCATTAATAGGATTATTAGCATTTCTTTCAAGATAGATTGTGATGGCAAAGCCTAGTCATAGGATACCTAAGCAAAAATATGTACCATTTACTAGCACATAAACATCTCATAACATGTTAATGAGACATTTCCATGACCTAATCATACCCGTGCAAACATCATAGTAATAATCCACCAATGTGATATAGTCAAGCCCTCTACATCACTAAAACAATTAACACTACATTCCATGGGTCGACACTACAAGTATATGCACATGACAAGGTTATCTTTAGGTTTTGTGCTCTTTAAAAAATGCTAAGGTGAGAACCAATTCTAATCAAGATAACGTCACCTTGATATATGACCATCCCTAGCAAGTAATCCATCATTCACATATTCATGATGCTAACTAAATAGTCAAGTATCCTTGATTTAACTATTTTGTCGTAGTCACTAACCCAACCCATACCATCCTCAAATTAATGCTTAAGATAGAAACTACTTCGTAATAGAATTGTTAGTTTCAAATGTCTTCTTTGTCGAAAATTTGAAGAATTAGATATAGAGTAATGATATGCTTTTGCAACTATCATCTTTATAGTTTTTAAATCATGTACTTTCCCTTATTGCTTTGTACTGCATCATTCAATTTATATAGTTCTCTGTGTCTCTCTGTCTCTCTAAAATCTAATGGTATATAGGGTAAAGGGGCCAACAAAGAATGGACCCCAATAATTGTACACTTCTTTTGTATTAGTGGAGCCAAAGAAGAAATGTTTCGATAGCTTTTATTGTAGCATTAATATAGACATGTCTAGTACCTATAGATTGCAAGGATGTGAGTTCAAGCCCTTTCTAGTTAGCTTTTGAAAATGGCACATCACTCTTATGAATTAGGTGCTTCTACTTCAATAAAAGAAAATAAATGTGCTATATTGTGACTATGATGGTTAATATTTATTTTGGTGGTGAATATTGATATGATGCACAATATGGTGCCATCAAATTTCAAAACTTCATATTGATTATGAAGATCAAGCTACAAATTCTTATTTGTTTCACAAGTTGTCCCTCTATCCTAGTGTCTCTTTTGTGGCTATTAGCATTTTAGCCAAGTTTGTAACTTTTTGGTGTACCCATGGAAATGCCTTATTGTTTTGTAGTGTTAGTTTTCTCTTTTCTCAAAATATTTTCAGTAGACCCCCACATGATGCAAATGTCATGATCCCTATTTAGTGTGGATGTGCAATTGTTATGTCTCTCTCTCTCATCACCCCTTCTCTTCCTTCTCTTCCTTCTCTTCTTCTAGCATATTACCTACTAGCTTTTCCTTATGTTTCTGCAACTTGCTCCCCCACAATGTTCTAATTTAGTGTATATAAACCCTCATCTACAAATTCAACATCTACCATGCTTGTAGACATGATCTCATTGCCCCTCCAGAATCTTGGTGTCTTATCAATGTGTTTTGAGTGGAAAAGTTTTATGAGAAAACATTAAAAGTATTGAACAACCATTTCATAATTAACTTTATTATAACTTGTGTGATTCAATCCACAAATAAACACACATCTAATTCAATCAAGTGACACCATGGAACACAACTATGTCAATTTATAATCAATTAACACATATTTTTATAAAGAGAGAAGAATTAAATGACACCCTAAACCAAAACCATTCACATAAAATGTTGATGGCTTGGAACCAAATTTCTCTTCAAGATAATGGTATTTGCTTAATTGAAACCCTCCTTGGATATATAAGAGAGTGAAGGTGAAGACTTTTGTTGAATAGCTAGGATCTAGTAGCTTGTAGTGGTCTTGTGAGGGCATCATATTGTGGTGGTCAATATGTTCTTACTAACTCCTTATGAATATGCAATGAAGAGTGAGATGTGGTTCCTGAAATGTGCATCTTGTCAATAATGAGATTGTGCTCAAGCCTAAGATGCTCAATGCTAAGGATAAACCTAGTTAGGAATAGTGTGTATGGTAGCTTGTTTCAATATGGATGTGCCTTCGATGTTGCTCACAATTCACACACACACACATTCACTCCAACTCACTCACTTGCATGTGTGCATGTGCACGCACACACACACACACGCACGAATACACACACACACACACACACTCTGTGTGTGTGTGTGTGTGTGTGTGACCTACACACCATTATACACAGTCTCTCTATATCAAACTTTACTTTAATATTGATCTACCAAGTAGTACATCAATCTCATTCTAAACGTGTCTCCTTGAATTCACATAACTTTTCTAAGAGCAAATGCAATGACTTCCAAGTCTAGTTTGAATCATGACCTTTCCAATGCAACAACTTAAAAACAAACAAAACTTCAATAAAAAATCATCATCTTGACTTTACCAATCTCACACAATCCCTCACCACCTCAAAATGACTACATAAAAAAGTGTGTCACCACCCAAAGGCATAGCCAATTCTCAAAATGCACATTTAAAATTATGCCTTCAAGCATTCTAATATATCCTTTAATCCACCCACCTCATGGCTAATTTAAAAGCTTGCTAAAAGTAAAGCAATTACCCATTTAAATGGAAGTCAAGCTAATTCTTTGCTATACTTGCACTAAACGTTGAAATATATTCAATGCCATTAATGTCAAGTCATATCAAAACCTCTACAATTTTCCATTCAATGTGGATAAACCTAGCCTTTGTCGTCTTATTTTCAATACTAGAAGAATACGTAAATAGATTTTGCATATCCATCTTCAATCATTGTAGTATGTCTGAAGTAGATAATATGTGGATAAATGTCAATTTTAGTCCAAGAAAATGCCCATAGTTGGAATGTGAATACTTTTTATATTTTCCCTTATCCCATTTCTAGTGTTTAATGTCCAAAAGAAAGTATGAAGATAAACTTCAACTTGCATGCTAGTTTCTATGTATGTATAATTCCAATTTCAAAGTATTGCCATATATTTTTAGGTGAGTACTCTATGAATACTAGTCATGTTAGTCCACTCAAACAGTTCACAACTTCTAGAACATAGAGCCAACATATTTCTACCACAATCTTGTACTAGCATTTTACATATTGTTACAAATCTTATATGGATGTCTTTTCCTTTACTTATAAGAGGAAGACCATGTGAACATCCCATTTTTATTGAAAGATGTGTTCTAGATATTATAGATACAACTTGCATTAATAGGATGATTGGCATTTCTTAGATTCTCATAATGTTTACTACTTATCACATTATCAATGTACATTTAGATTGATAATTATATCTTTAAGATGAATTCTTAGATAATAAAATGATTACAAAAAGAGGTTTTGGAAGTCAATTATACAATTACTAGGAAAAAAATATTGAGGCCTTTTAGTTTTTGTCAAACAAGCCATGGTTAATTAGAAGGATTATAGATGCTTCTTATTTTGAATGAATTTTACTTTGAGGGGATTATTGGCCAATATATTGTAGATGGTCATGTGGCCTAGTCCTGCTCACTACCACATTAGAAAGCTAAATATAATAAATCTTAGTGGCTTCATTAACAACATATCAAGGTTGCTAAACAATTGCATTGACTATGTAAGCATCTAGTAGCCCATGATAAAATGGATCACAAACCTACTCCGCACTGTATGAGATGAGTGATAATGGACAATGATTTAAGTACAAGTCAAGGGCAAATTGAAGCTGTATGTGAGAAATTTTTATTGATATATAGTATATCCTTTCAAGGTAGATTGTGATGGCCAAGCCTGCTCATAAATACCTAAGCAAAACTATATTATTTCAAGATAGATTGTGATGGTGGTCAAGCCTAATCCTAGACACCTAATAAAAAATATTTGCCATTTACTAGTACGTAAACATCTCATATCATGTTAATGAGACATTTCCATGACCTAATCATACCCGTGACACACTAGGGACTGGAAGATGGGCTAGTCCCCCCCCCCTTGTAGAGTTATATTATTGACAAGGAGCAAGCTCGTCCATTACGCATAAGCCAGTTCTTACTTGTAGATCTAGTTCTTACTTGTAGATCTTGGAAACAAGATCACGATTCCTTGTACGGTATACAACTGGCTAACACCTGCTCACGAAAAGCCTCACTACTGAGCACTTTGCCTTCCTCGGGAGATTGATGGGCGTTGGATGAGATGACGTTTTTTCTCATCCTGTTGTACGTGTGTACATTGTACTATCTTTTATTTTTATTTTCCCTCCTCACACTGAAGCAGATTCACCTTTAAGTAGGAGGTTATTGGGGGTAAAGGCACTTGTGCCTAACCGCCCGTGTATTACTACACTGATAGTACCCACCACTGCACACTGTAGGTGGTGGGCATCCGTCACCATCACTTTATTCTTATTCTTTTGGTGATAGTTTGAATAAAGGAAGGTCCGGTCACTTATTGTGACTGTTGGAATTCCCATTTGTGTCTCTCTTGTAAATAGGATCAGGAGCTATGTAGTATAGAGGATGCAGATCAACTACCATCACATGGATCATAGAACCACCATTGAGCTTTCACTTTGTGGAATTGAGGAGAAGATAGATTGATGAGTTTGAAGGATGTATAGGCAATATGGGAAGTAGATTGATGCATTCGAAGGATATATGGGAGGTAGATTGATGAGTTCAAGGAGAAGATAAGGGGGTGAGTTCACTATACTCTCATGGATTTGTTCATTCTTACTTTCATGTGGCTTTGGAGAATAATAGATAGATTGATGAGTTCAAAGGATGTATAGGATATATGGGAGGTAGTCATTGACAAGGCCTTAAAACAATAAGTGTTCCATCAAGTCTAATGGTCGAGCTTGTGAGAGTTTTGACATGTTGGTTCCATTGCCATGATACGATGGAATCATCCTTGATGGAAATTTTTCTCTTTATCATGCATTAGAATAGAATCACTACTCCAAAATAGTTAAGCAGCACATACTCTAAAATGGATTAGGGGCAAAGCTTGAAATGAGTGTGAGATAGGGTAGGACAGATGATGTAGGAAAGATTCAAATAATTTTGGTTGTAGGCCTAGCCATATTGGGCTACAAAGGCTATGTGAGGAGCAATTAGCCTTGTGATCCATATAGATGGGGCTTGAACTAGGCTATGTGATATGGCACTCAAACCACTTTAAGAGTGCAATTGCAATTGACCATAAGGGCTCAATGGACTTTGTGTCAGTCATTCAAGGACACTTTGATTAAGGCAAAAGCCTAAAGGCTTTCCTTGCTTCATTCAATCACTCTAGGCCTAATAACCATCACTTGGTTGAATAGGCCATTATCAAGGCCATTTCTTTAATATAATAAACTTTTTTTTAAAAGGAAAAGAGAAATCAGTTGTATATCATCTCGACCAAGGCCATAATATTACTTGGTTGTTTGAAGGCCATCTTGGCCACCTTGCCTGGGTCATCTCAGGGCCACCACTATCTATTTCGAACTGTAGCTCATTGGCTTCCCACAATCCCACATCTCGATCCCAACTTCCCAATCATCTATGGTGCTCAAAGAAGGTGTAGATGCCTCAAATTGCAACACACAATGTGATTGATTGTCACGACTCCAATGACCCCACTCCACTTGGATGGTGCCACCAGCTCAACGTATGATTTAGTAACCACTCGCCACTTGGATGGGAGATAATCACCTTGCTCAGATAGTGCAACAAGCTCACCACACAGGTTGCATTAAGATGCCACTAGATTTCAAACACACAAGGAACTTTTAATCATTTCCTATAAAGGAAATTTTGTGAAATATATGAAACTCTTCAATATTCCCTATGTATGAATGTATGTATTCCCTTGTATAATTAGGGAATTACATTCCCCATGTGTGATAGTAGGGAGTCATGGGCCATTATAGAGAATTTCCTACATTCTTTCAAAATTTCCTATATAAGAGAATCCAAGAATGTGATTCCCTTCTTCTAATCGTGGGGGACTATGGAGCACTACAGTGAATTCCTATATTCTCTCGAAAATTCCCTATATAGGAAATGCACAAATGTCATTGCCCACTTCTGATAGTAGGGAATCATATATAGAGTTAACTATATTCTCTTGAAATTGACTATGTAGGAGAATATTTAAAAGTTGAATATAGAGGAGAATTCTTTCATATTCTCTCAAAATTGACTATATAAGACAACACAACAAAAATTCAAGCTTTAATCTAGGTGGTTTTTAAGATTTAGCTCATAAACACAGTCTCAAAACTTGATAACAATTGGAATTAACAATATAGAGGTAGACTCAAATTGTTTAAGAATCCACTCATCCCAACACACATATGCATGCATGTACACACATGTGCACATGAGCTCTCCAGTTCTAGTTAAATGACTATATGTAGAGATGGTTCTAGACTAGTTTTCCTAGCATCAACTGTTGGAAATAGCCAGGTTATTGTACAAATGCGAGGCCTCAAACTAAGTGGTCAAACAACCCCATGCTAATTACATGCCTTTGTTTTAGTCATTTCATGTTTGTTTGGTTCAACATTACTTCTTTCTTTTCCTCTAATCTTTTAGATATTTCTCCTCCTTACTCCTTTAAAAATTGGCATCAATGGTGCATCAAGCCCTCAAAGGTAATCTGTGATGAATTAATAACTAAATATTAA
Source organism: Lygodium microphyllum (assembly GCF_053477565.2). NCBI lineage: Eukaryota > Viridiplantae > Streptophyta > Polypodiopsida > Schizaeales > Lygodiaceae > Lygodium > Lygodium microphyllum. The sequence continues at coordinate 103,592,944 of NC_141142.1, forward strand.
TACCATTTAACATAGTTCAATACCTATACAAGAGCTGGATTACATGATGGTTTTATTATCAATGGGAGGGGACAATCAATGTGTAACCATGATTAATTGCACAATATTTTTCTTGCTATTACTAAGTTGATGGTAACTTGTAGATATTATTTTAGCATTCACATTAAAAGTAGGAGTTTTGTGTAAATTTTACTTGTATTTTATAAATAAAGGAAATTATGCACTTTCTTATTGACATACATTATAATATTTTTTAATAAATGGATCAACAAGGATGGTTATGCCTTCCTTGTGATTTTTTATACATCTACAAGGGGTTATCTAGCTCCATTGATGAAAATTTTTGCCATATAAGTATGCTTTAACAAGGGAGCTATTATTCTCCTCATCCAATTCATGGGTCACTTTGGTATCTTATATTTAACTTCTGTATTTCCTTAACTCTTGATTGAATCTTTTAGGGGTAGAAATGGTTTTGCATTAAACCAGACAGATCTTTCATATACAATGAGCCTGATCAAACGGCCAAAACCGGTATATCAATTAAATATGAGGGGTTGTTTCTTGTTATATATGTACAACAATGATCAACTTTGGTTTCCATGTCAAATGTCTAATTGATTATTAAATAGGTAATGTCCAAAAAATAGTATATTAATCTCAAGTTAAGCTAAAGTATGTTCATTTATTGCAAACATGATTATTCATCTCACTTTCTCTCTCATAGGTGATGAATAGGCTACACCTTCTTTCACACAACCTAATTTGTGCACATCATATACTACTTCATTGAGAAAAAACTTAGGCACACATTAGAATGATAGATGTATGTTAATTGAGATTAGATTACTATAGTATCACCTATTGAAATTAGGTGTGAGTTAGTCAGTGTTCTTCTGAATCTATCCATCATTAGATCATCACTCATCGCTCCTATAATGACAACGAATAATTTTTTATTGGTGTTGGATATGTGTGTGTGTGTGTATGTGTGTGTGTGTGTGTGTGTGAGAGAGAGAGAGAGAGAGAGAGAGAGAGAGAGAGAGAGAGAGAGAGAGAGAGAGAGAGAGAGAGAGTGTGTGTGTGTGTGTGTGTGTGTACAATAGCGTTTTCTTCTCATTTAGTTAGATATACCCCAATCATTACAATTGGAGGAGTTTTTTCCTATATCATAAAGTCCACAAGATTCATAAGAGAGTGAGGAGGAAGTGTGAGGACATAGAAGAATCTTGCTGACTTCTTAGCTAACTTATAGCCCTACGAATTTAAAAAAAACCATCCTTAAATTAGTGCCTCCACTAAGGACCTCTTTTGGTCTTGGGATTGAGTTGTCACTCCAAAACAACTCAAGATGGCACTTTTTGGTTATATTGAGTACTAAGAAAATGAGGGAGATGAACCTAGAGAATTTTCTAGTAAAGTAGAGCTTGCAACTTGTCTTAATGGCAAGGACACTTATGTAGATTATCTCACAATGATGGGTTTTCTCATGGTAGGGCATGTAAGAGAATGGTGAGTTTGCTCAAAATGATGGGTTTTGGCTATGGTAGGACATGTAAGAGAATGGTGGGATTCTCAACCATTGGAGAAGAGGATGAGTTGGGCCTTACTCACTTCTTAATCAATGCAACATTTCCACAAAAGAACAATACCTAAAGTGGTATTGGATTCTCTTCTCTCTTGCATCCTTATATTCCTTACAAGTGAATGAAGTACCATTCCTAGCTATAAATTCAACTATCAAAGATTATGAACCCTTTAAACAATACACATGAGAATAACAATCATGATAATGATGATGGTACTTAGGATGTCCTTTCTATCAATTGTGGAACTTGGATGATCGCCTTACAATGGATGACTAATTTTGCAAGCCCATCATTCATTTTTGTAACGTATATGTATGTTTAATGTTGTGATGCACTATTGCATAACCTAAGCCTAAGTTTGCAACATGTATAAATTTCAAGCTAACCCTTTGCATGTGGTGTAGGGCACTTGAGGCTAAATACTGAATATTAGTGTAAAGAAAGGTAGTTAAATACTATATTAGGGTTTTTGACCTCTTTTTTTTGCGCCAAAATAGGAGTGGAAGAGAGAAAGCAAGAGAGAGAGAGAGAGAGAGAGAGAGAGAGAGAGAGAGAGAGAGAGAGAGAGAGAGAGAGAGAGAGAGAGAGAGAGGAAGAAGGAAACACCACTCTTTTTTCATTCTGAGAGAGAGAGAGAGAGAGAGAGAGAGAGAGAGAAGAAGAAGAAGAAGAAGAACAAGAACAAGAAGAAGAACAAGAAGAAGAACAAGAAGAAGAAGAAGAAGAGATACATCCTCTTGTTGCAACATTGCTATTTCATGTATGTGCCTCAAGGTGAGTTGTACGATAGCTGTCTTTTGGTTATATCAAAGGTCTTTTGGAAGACTATTATGGTGCAATTGAGCTCAAGGGGGTGCAGGTAGTATCAAGGTGGCCCGCATCACAATATACAGCCTATATATGAGCAGTTCTGAGAGATAGCATTCAAACCTTATACAATATGATCGTGCATCACAACATCGAGTAGAAGTCAGGTACATTTTTTGTCTTTGCCATTCCAACAAGCCTTTCATGATAAACTCTCTCCCCCATTAGCAAGATCCATTGATACTTTGATGTGATCATCTACAAAAGTGGCATCATCGTGCAAAAACTGTAGCTTATACCTTCTAGCTTGTCACATCTATGTAGCCAAATTAGAATCATTGCCTTTCTTGCACCCTTGTATGCATCCCCCCATGAAAGACTCTAGCAAGGGGGGCCATAGCTGGTGTAGGTAAAAAAACTGTGGTATTTGATGGCCTTTTCCCCCTTCTAACAAGCCTTTCCTAAATCTACCGCATCCCCCTCAAAAGACTTCACCAACGGCGGCCATGACAGCTACAGGTAAAAACCTATGGTATTTGATGGCCTTCGCCCCCTTCTAGCACACCTTTCGTAGACTACAACTCCTCTTGACCAAGCAGCTTTCATTCATCTATCTTTGTCACATAGAGCCTCCAAGTAGCTTCTGTCCATCTTTGTCACATCAAGCCTTTCTTGGACTGCTCCTTTGACTACTCCCACCAATGAGTTCACACATACTACTCTCACCTCCTACACACCTCCCCATACCCTAGTCAACTTGTACCTCTCCTACTAACACATGCATTAGCATACCCACACATATGCACAAACCCCCCTACACCACAAACTAAAACCACATGCATCATACACATACACACACCTTACACTCACTTCAATATCACATACACTCACTAAACTCACTCCACAGTCACTATTCACTCACTAATTCATTCATTCATTCATCTCCCTTACGGAGTACACACACACTCTCTACTAGTGCTTACTACTCATGTAGTACTGCTTGCATAGCAACTCTTTACACTCCTGCGCATAGGCACTCACTTATGCATGTATGCACCACACTCATACATACCACTATTAGGCACTTGTGCATGCACATATTCTAGAAGAAATTCGTCAATTAACACTTCATACTTCACGTGTGCACGAAGAGTGCTAGAATGGTGTTGGATGGAACTCTTGCATTTGCCTCAAATGGGTAGATTGTTTGAACAATAGAAGGAGTTGGTTAGATGATTCAAGTATTAAAGTTTGTTGATACACTTTTATAGATGATGGAATTCAAGTAGTTGGTTAGATGATTCAAGTATTTTCTTGTAGTTTAGTAGTGATCTTAAAATAATATTTTGTTAGTGTAGATTTGGTGGTACCTTTGCCTAAGGTCACATGTATATCATTTGTGCCTAAACTTGCAATACATGTCCTCTACGTTTAACGTTAAAGAGCCAAAATACATATCAACTCATGGGCGTGGAGAAAGAAGATGTTAAACCACACTTAGAAGGGATAATTATTGTGACAAACTACTAAGTCCTAGGGACACAACCTTTCTTTTTGTGTTTGGTTTGCCATCTCAAAATGTCTAGTATGAATTTTGATTTTGCATCTCTAATATTGAGATTACTTATATTTATTCTAAGAATGCTTTAATACTTAGGATTATAATAATGATTTGAAGCTTTGGAAGATTCATGTGATAGAAATTATACTATCATCATAAAAGGAGATTTTAAACCACACTCAAAATGGATAACTGATGTGATGGACTACTAAGTCCCAGGGACATGACCTTCCTTTTTGTGTTTGATTTGGCATCTTGAACCATTTAGTATGCAATTTTGGTTTTGCGTCTATAGTATTGAGATGACTTATATTTATTCTAAGCATGCTTTAATACGTGAGTGTTCATGAAGGTGATTTCCTTATGTTACAAACCTTCTTCCTTTGACGTAAAGTTTGAATGTATGGAATTACTAGCTTTGATAAATTTTTATATTTTAGGTAGTTATAATGAATCATATCATGAGATATTAGCAAAATTACAAATGTAGACATTCATCTCTTGGCTATCAAGACGTTACAAGACAAATGTATTATGCACATAGTCATCAAGATATGAATGGCAATATGCATCCATTAGATGTGGCTTATGAAACTAGTCAAAACTCTTTGAGAGACGATGCTACTGTGAGTGAAGAAAACCCAGTTGGAAGTCATGTATCATCTCAATCATTGCCTAGGAGTAGACATGTGTGGTGTACATGCAAAACATATTGTGGTAGTGGAAGTTTGGTTCCTCCTTCAACTTATACACCAAAAATTTGAGAAGAGATTCTAAAGTCTTGCAACCTATTTAGGTCTACATGACCCTCCCGATTTATTATTGGACATTCTAGAAGGGTGTGATGTTGAGTTGGATAACGAAGCCCATAATGAGTCCTCAAATGAGATTGATAGCTTGGACGAAGGTGAAGAAGATGAGGTTGTGATGCATGATACTTAGCCATCTTTGTTAGATAGAATCATTCAAAGACTATTTCAAATACAAGCACTTTGGGATGAACATCAAGCTTCAGTTGAGTTTCAAGACAAGATGCTTCAAATTTTGTTTGGTGATATTGTTGGGAGGAATCCTTCTCAAACTTGTACATACAATATGTTCGCTCCAAGCTTAGGCAAACTGTTAGTGCAACTACCCAACACATGGGATGGAGACTTAGGTGGTATAAGTATTCCTACTTGTTGGGAGCAACTCAATGTCATGTTAACACGACTTGGTATGACTAACTCTCAATGATATAGACTATGCCAAGGATTTGAGAGTTCTTTTCATGCACCATTGCTATACCAACCAAGGAAGATAACTATATCTAGGACACTCTTGAATGCCAATGCAACTTCAATGCCATGGGAAGGAAGAAGTTAAAGCGTGATTACCCATAATGATATGAAAAGTGTTTCGACTATTCACTATCTAGGAAAGATATGCTTTCTTTTGATTATATCTCCATTACCAAACCATTGCAATTACTAACCAAAAGTAGAATCCTATGTCATAAATTATTGAAAATGTGGAGAAATAAAAAAAAGTTGTTACTAGAGGATAATGCAATTGGTACTTCATAGATAAATGAGTTCTTTCATTGCACAAAGTGCAAGAGTGTAAAAGATTTCTAGGATCTAGAATCATACATGAAGCTTCTAGTGATATGAATAATATGCATTGCAAGAAAGCATATAAAGCATGGCCTTCTTTCCAACGGTCACCAATGCTTGTAGATGGTTGGAATGAGACAAAAAAAAACCTACAAGTTTATTTGCAAATCATGTCGAACTCATATACACAAGGAAAAAAGGCTCTACAAGGTATACTTTATTGCAATGCAAAATGTTTAAAATTACATGAGTAGTCTTTGTTGATATAGATGAATAAAATACATATTTTTTTGGTTTTGATGAATAGGGGGACCCACAAAATTTTGATTTATTATTACACTAGGACGGGTTTCAAGCCTCAAAGACAACCCAAAGGAATTGTGGAGTTGTTGAGGTTGAGGTTCTCAATGCTAGAAAGAACTCTTTTATTGGAGTTATACTAGTTTTATTTATTCCATTTAGCTTTAAGGGAGCTCTAGCAATCTTTTACATGTCTTCATGAAGCCATTGATTGATGAGTTGGAAAGTATGTTTGTTGATGGATTTAAAGTAGATTTTAATTATCCAATCACACACATTACTAAACATAGAAATTCTCTCAATAGAAGATTCATTACACGTGCCATGTTAATGATGGTAACTAGTAACCATGTAGCTCAGTGCAAGATTGGATCTTTTAAAGAGGGTAGTCAATCTTTTTGTCATAGACACAAAGCGATAGCTACCTTGAAAAGTAAGGGATCAAAACGTTACTTATATGATCAAAATAGGTTTCAATTGAAACATACACTAATCAAAAAATCAAGTGATGAAACGCTTACTACTTTGATTATGGCAAAGAGAGCCCTCACGCAAGCAGATATGGATGAAATTTTAAAATAAGTAAGACTTTCTAGTAGATCATGCTTGTGGAGATTATATGATCTCTATGGCTTTGATTTGTCCTTGGATCTTGTATACGATTGCATGCATATTTTGGCTCTAAATTTGTTCTCAAAGTATATATGTACTTTAATAAGAATTGCAGACAATAGAGTGAAAACACAAATTGATGAGGCAACACATCATGTTACAAAAGTAACTATGTACTCTATACGATAAGATCAATGGCCAAGGTATCCTAGTAAATACTGTGAAAGCTACAATGTCGAAGAAAATCAAAAGTGGATACAATGGTGTTTGCCATATGTATTGTGTGAGGTTGAAGGTATTTCGAAGGTCTTTTATGACTTGGGATTAATACTTGTAGACATTGCTCAAGCTTTTTATAACTACACTCGAGTGATCATGGTTGTTCTAGAGAAGATGAATGTCTAGAATGGCATGCATTAGGTCTCATGCATGTATCATGTGTTGATAGAGTAGAAGAGTTATCGAGATTTTCTATGAAAGCTAATGAATGCGCATGTAAAATAACAACAATAACAAAGGGAATAGTAATAGGAGGGAAGAGCTTGAGATATAGGAATGTAACTAGTGATGAAAGAAGATATGTTTTTCACACTTTTGACTTAGAGGTGGAACGAGTAATATGATATAAAAAAGTGTTTCTTAAGGGAGAAACTTATAAAGTGGGAGATAAAGTGGTTGTAATATGTGACGAAGATACCATTGTTGATATGAATGTTGGCCATTGGAAAAAGCATGCATATCATTACTTTTCTCATTAGAATGTCATGGCAAAGTGAGGCTTTTCTTTGGTGTACATTACTATAGACAATGTATTATGATTGAAAGGGGCCATGAAAGTTCAGTTGTGGATACCACTACACAAGTATGACTCGCTTGCAAAATAGTTTTGTGCCATTTTCATGGGATTGTATTAGATCAATATAGTCATTATTGCATAAATTTATCCCACTTCAACATGGAAATTCTATTACTTCACATGAGACAACGGATTTGGGACTAAGGTCACGTTTAACAAAGATAGGTTGCATTCCTCCTTAGCTAGCGGAGAATGACATCATTTATATGAAGGGAGATTTATAAGCACTGTGTGGGACAAATGACTTAAAATATGCCATAATAAGATTAGTCAATTATGAAATGAAGCAAGTTAAATTGGGATGGTTGACTAAGGTCCACTTCCAAGAAAATATTTGGAAGGTGAGAGGAGAAGATCTAGAATGGAAAGATTGGTGGTTATGTGTATCCACACAAAAGCGATGGCCTGCAATCAAAACAAAAACAATGATAATCAAATTTTTTAAAAATCATACCTATTATGTGGCATTCACTTGAATATGACTCAACAATCTTATGATGGCATGTTTATTAAAGTTCTTTTTTATATTACCTAATTTTTTTTCAAAAAAATTAATATACATTTTCTCATAGTCACCACATTTATGTAAATTTCAAATGTCAACTTCTAGCATAGAGATGATGGATCTTCTAAAAAATATGATGAATGAAGATTTCAGGTTCCTTGGGCTTGTGGACTCTATGATAAATGAGATGAAAGGTACAATTTTTTTTAGAGTAGTGTCTTTTTTGTAATCTAAGTATTTAATAATAGGTGGTTCAATAAAATATATTTTTTTAATTTTTTTCTTTGCTTTCTCAAAATTTTATAATCTCAATATTAGCATAAAATTTGATTAATTGTATTCAATATAGAAGGAAATATTACTAAAGATAGTACAAGAGAGAATGCGCAAAAGGAAGATAATAAGGTCACTTGTCTTGATGTTTCATCGAGTCTAGAAATATGTACCTTATTTTTATAGATAATGAAAATTTATCATAAATAACTATCTAATTAGGGATATTTGATATCTTAAGTTTCATCATGTATAATCTACCTACTATCATATGATGAAATCTTTCGATCATTCACCTTGGAAAAGAGAGAAAATGGTAGATTTCATGGAAAAAAACTCTTGGTTGAATGCTTTAAAAGCCAACATGCAATCATGTTTGAAAATTATCGATGGGTACGAACATGGTTTGACTCCTCAAAGTCAAATAATCTACTCTACAAAAAGGCTAAAAAAGAACATATTGAATTAATAATCTCTCAAAATCACCATGAAATTTTATCATTGAATTTTCATGGATGTGAGTACTTGTGGAGAGTGTGATATTTATGATTGGTGGAAAAGTACAAGGCAAGATGAGAGGAAGTATTTGAGGAGAAAGGCCCTTCTAAAGAAGGTAAGTTGGTCAATTTTGTTCTCATTACCTTTCCTAATATTTGAGAAAAAGAATTTTAGTAGTGAATCCATCAATTTTATGGCGTATAGAAAGAGTTCACAGTCTTTCTTGGAGTGGAAAATTTGAATAAGATTGAACCTTGTAATATTCCCCCCCTGTGCTTCCCCCGTGCCTCCCCCCATGAGAACCCCCCCTTCAATTATTTTTTTTTTTAAATCAATTTTTTTTTACTCTCACTCTCTCTCCCCCTGTCGTTTGCATGGTGGGGAGAGAGAGAGTGTGTGAGTAGGGAGTTAATGAAAAGGGGGGGCATGCAGCCCCCCCAAATGGAGGGTGGCGTCGTCTTTTTACCCCCTCCACCTTATAAGAAGCCCTCCCCCCCCTCGTCGGATAGAGCGCCCCCCCTCCAGTTTCGTCAGCAGCGGCGGCTGCACGTCCCCCCCTCCCCCCCCCCGTGATCAGCACTAAGGGAAAGGGAGAGAAGAGAGAAGGGAGAGAGAGAGAGAAGAAGAAGAAGAAGAAGAAGAAGAAAGAAGAGAGAGAAGAGGGAGAGAGAGAAGGAGAAGAAGAAGAAGAAGAAGAAGAAGAAGGGGAGAGAGAGAGAGAGAGAGAGAGAGAGAGAGAGAGAGAGAGAGAGAAGAGGGAGAGAAAGAGAAGGAGAAGAAGAGAAGAAGAAGAAGAGGGAGAGAGAGAGAGAAGAGGGAGAGAAAGAGAAGGAGAAGAAGAGAAGAAGAAGAAGAGGGAGAGAGAGAGAAGGAGAAGAAGAGAAGAAGAGAAGAAGAGAAGAAGAAGGGGGGAGAGAGAGAGAGAGAGAGAGAGAGAGAGAGAGAGAGAGAGTTGGTGAGTAGAGAAGGTGTCGAGGGCCGTGTTTGAGGAGCCATGTTCGAGAAGCCACTTTCAACAGGACTCATCCATTGTCGCACCCACGAAGGGACCTCCTTTCAGCCATCCCCTCATCTGCGAAGGTCACCTTACTCACGGCCTTTCCTTTCCCAAGCCTATCATTTTGAAGGTCCGTTAAGGTTAGTTCTATCCAAATTCCGCATGGTGAATGGCTCCCAAAAGGAGAGTAGCAGGAAGTGTAAGTGCTCTACCAATGGTACCGATAATGTGGGAAAGGCGAGTGGAGCGACCAACGCAACAAATGTCCTACGATCACGAATCAAACCCAAGTCCTTTTGATATCCTAGGCTTTATAATTAATTTTGGTTAAGCATATTCTGTATTATTTCAAGAAGAATAAATAAAGGGGTAGTTACATGCATGGAACAAGAACGAGCCTTAGGATTTTTATTTACTCCAAGCGATAGGTTGCATGCATGAAATGGTAGAGCATGGAGTTCGCATAAGTTTATTTGCATAGAATGCTAGATTTTACACACATAGAATGATAAGGTTTTCACATTATTTCACATAAGATAATAGTTTTTAAACCAGTTCAGTGCATGAAGAGTCATCTAGAATTCATGCTTCGCAATCGTGATTAAAATAAACACATGAAATGTTAGTTCCGTTCATAGGATGCAATTGCACTGATGGATAGAAACCTAGACTTTCATATATGCAAGTCACATGAGATTCTATGCATTAGGAATAAGTATTCGTTGCCAGGTATGAAGAGAGTTAAAGGTCGTTTAGGATGTACTAGTATATTAAATGCACCATGTGCATGATGGGTAAGTTTGATTGGAAAATTCTGCATAGTACTACACTAAGAGAGATGGAAGGGACGCATGCGTCTAGACTGTATCTTGAAGGCCTAGATGAAAAGTCTTGCGTTGCCAAGTGTGTTAATTGAACCTGGTTAGAGGGAGATGAGTAAAGAACTGGAAGAATAAAAGACCCTTGGTTGGGTTGCGAATAAGGCTTGTCCGTTGCCTTGGTTGACCAGTTAATGCTTTGAGTTAGGGTTAAGATACCATAAGGTAAAACCCAAGGGGAAGAGCAAGTCAAAATAAGTTAACTTACCAAGAACATTTGCTTGCATGATCTTGTTTGAGATTATTGGGATCTCACCAAGTCGCGAACGATCCAAGATCGGATGCTGGGAGCATCTGGGAAAAAGGAATCACACCTTAGCAGTTGGTCGTACAAACGGCCTCCGAAATGATCGTGATTGTACACTTAGGTACATTGTTGGAATTTCTTTGCTCAAGGAACTAACTCAAGGCCAAACACTTAATGCTTCAGGTTAAAAGCTTGGAGGGGGATGCAGGATCAGTTACCTCCGACTGTCTGCCTAGCCCTATCCAAGGGGGTTGTTAGCCGCGCCAGGTATATGGACCTAACCCATCGCAAGAGGTCTCTCCGTGGGTGCTGCTTGGAGTGGGAGGACGCTTGGGTGCCAAGGGAGGCTCTGGCTGTAAACTCCTTGCCTTCGGATCCCGCATAAGAGACAGATGTGACTCGAGATGGGATCTTGAGGCCCGTGTACTAGTCTACGGGCGGAACTTGGAGCAGCAATCTTGTAGATTGCTGGGATAGCCTTTGGGCATGATACTTGATGTATATGAGATACGGAAGGATTATTTCTGCGAAGGCAGAAAGGGACACTTAATTCTCCTGTATGGGCGGGAGACAAACATTAACATGAAGATAAGTTAAGGAATTGTTTGATCTTGTTTGATCTTGTCTTTGTATCCCTGCCCTAAATTACGTAAAGGAACTTGTGATTAACGGGTTAATTAATGAAGCTGTTTTTATATGTCAAACATAATGTGCTGTAGGTAATTAGATAACTAAAACAACCCTCGAGGAAAGCGTGGTGGATGTGACCTCGATGGGTCTATCCTACGAAAGGGTGGTCTCGGTTAGCCGAGACCTTTCCTCAAAGGAAATGTTAACGAGAAATGTTAGGAAAATTCGGACGATGACCTTAGACAATGTTGGTTAGAACCCTGATTCATAACGTTTTAGGGGACCGAAATGGGACTATGCCCTACGGGCAGAGAGGTCGAGCGATGCATCCCTCTTGTTTCCCATTCTCTTTGAACCAAGTGCGGTATGAGTCTACTTTGGTCCAGTTGTATCTGCGCAAAGTGGATCAGTTGTAGACCGACGCTAGAAGGCTGTTAGGAAGACCCGACTACGAGGAACTTGGACTTCAGGTCAATCCTAGTGGGAACGGTCGGATACTTCCACACGGGGCAGACTCGAGAAGACCTAGATCACAAACCCTGTGACATTCCTTGCGAGTGCTAGATGGCGCTTTCTAGACTCTCTTTCCGATGGGCTGCTAAGACGTGTCCCACAAGCGGATGAGTGGACACGTTACAAACCTATACTCCAAGATGTGATTTCAAATACAATAGCATCACCAGTAAGATAATATTATTTATATGTTCTGTTTTATGATTATCTTGTTAGTTTGACTTCTTCAATACCTATATATATACCTTTTGATGTTAGTGTGAAGTATATACTCATGTTGATGACTCTTAGAAGCTAGATGTATACATCTCAACTATGGATGATATTTTAGTTGATCAAGCCTTGGAAAATGCATCCCATGAAATTGTGTGTTTACTTTTTAATGCATGATTTTATTTTTACTTTTATGATATTTTATGCATTTAATATAAATGTGTGACATTATCTTAGTCTCTTTAGAGAATTAAAAATCTTTGAAAACATGCATGAAGATAAAGAGACAGATTTATCATTATAGGTAATGATTTTATTTAACAATTTTACATTTTTCTTAGATAATAGATATTTTATATATGAAAATTTATTTATCTTAGATGAATATGTTTATCGAAGGAGAAAAAAACTTTCAAGAATTTCAAGACTATACAACAAATTAGGTTTTGATATTATGTTAAAAGTCATTTTAACTAGATGTTTGTATTTTTATTATTTAGTTTTATTATTTACTTTGTTAAAATGTGTTATTACTAAAGGATGTTGAAAATGAAGATGATGATCTTGATGTGAAAAGTTGTGCAAGCTTTTCAAAGTTGTTGTTACATGGTTTAACAAAAAGAGTATATTTTAAAGAAACCATGCAACACAACATCAACAACTCAAGCAAAGATAAGGTATATATTTTGTTTTGATCTTGTAGTTATACGTTTTTAAATTTGATTACTAAGTTTATTTTTAAAAATAGGTTTATATATATGAGAAAAATAATAAAGTAACATGAAAAAGTTAAAAAAATTAAATATTAATATTTATGTTTTGATAATATTTACATAATTTAGTATTTATAATCTATATATTTATTTTAGCCAAATAAGAAAACGATGAATTGTTTGCAACAAACAAGTCGAAAAGGAGGTAACAACATAAAAGAAAATAGATTAAAGATATTATACATGAATTTTGTATTTTTCTAAGTTTTACATTAGAAGAAAATCTTATTTGGTTATTTTATTTGGATTAGGAATGTAAGGATTTTTCAAATCCAAGTGTTAAAAAAATGGACAAAAGTAGACATGTGCAAACTAGGAAAAATGTAATGCCTCCATGCTAGGGAAAAATTAGAATTATATAAGAAAATTCTTATAAAATAAAACTATCATATGTAGAAAAAAATTCATATGTAGGGAGACATAATAAAATTTTCCTATGTTGGAAAATCTCCATATAGGAAAATTTTATTGCATAGGAAGGAAAAAAAAAGGATTCTCTATTAATTCCCTAGTTAAACACACACATAAGTAGGAAAAGTAAATCGTAGGGAAAATGAAACATTTCCTAGTTAGAGAAAGGAGGGAATCATATATTTCCTATATAGGAAATTTTATTTTTCCCTGCGTAGAAAAATTTTCCTATGTAGAGAAATCACATTTTTTCATATGTAGGAAATTTCCAATGTGATTTCCTAGTTTCTCCAACCAGAAAATGTTCCATTTTCCATGTGATTTACTTTCCCTACTTATGTGTATTTTTTACTAGGGAATTCCCTTTTTTTTCCCTATATAGGGAGGAATGATTAAAAGTTCCTTGTGACATCACCGCATGGTTATTCAACAACCCACACCATGCCATCCAACTGCTTGGGGCATAGCTCATCCCCTAGCCCCCACTCCAGTACACTTTGTGCATTGATCAGCATTGCACATGCATGCTCAACACTAGTTCAATCGATTATAGGATCAAATCATCTCAAACCTTCATGACTACACATCTTGATTCTTGTGGGAAATCAAGCTTGACTATGCACATGTTTCTTGTAGAGCTATCTAAACTATGCCTTATCCACAGCCTTGTACCATGAAGTAAGCCACATAGAGAAATGATAAGTAGAGCCCCTCTAGTAGGATACATATAGCCCTCTATTGCGGTTACATAAGTCTAAATGATAGACAATGAGGCTCACGAACATCATGAGGCTCATGAACATCATGAGAATCAATAATAGTCAATTCTTGTGCATGTTGCTCATGTGATACAAAAGGTATAACATCAAATTCGTGAAGCTTATCATATGTGAGTTCCCTTATCTTAACATGCTTACTGATATCTTATAGTACTTCAGTGATATTAGTCTTCAAAACATCATAATACAATGACTAACTTTCATCTTTATCGTGTTGCTTGACATTTTGCAACTTAGAAAACATAGCCAAAAGTCTATCATATTTAGATTGCAATCCATCAAGCTTTTGCTTAAGAGCATCATTCTCATGTATTAAGGATTCTAAATTTTATGAAACAAAATCTTGGTGCAAAACTACATATGGCTAAGAGATTACTTGAGACATTCTCCTAGCAATAAAAGCCCTTTGATCATGCATAGCTCTGACCAATGCATTCGTCACAGTGCTCAAATCTTTTTGCATAAAAATAAACCTTCTAAGTCCACTTCTAAATCCAAAAGTTGCTTTTCAACCTTCAACAAAGGCACCATCTGTGCTTTCAAAAGAATCCTTTCAGCTTTGAGTCAGCATTTTCATGTGCCACTAAATCAATCTCATGTTGAAACTTATCTAGCATAGTGACTATCCAATCTTTAAATGCAGTTGAGGATATCTTGCATTTTAAAAGCATATCACCATACTCATCAACTTACCTTTTTAGTGTATCTACTTCACTTGCATGCAATTGCTTCATCTTTTCCATTTCAATCATCATGGTATCCCTTTTTGTCTTCTCACAAATGACTTAAACACATCTAATTTAACTGCACCAATTACATGCATATCAAGCATAAACTTATGCAAACTTGTCATAAAAGAACATGTCTCTTCAAGACTATGTGGAACATAACCTACGACTAGTGATTGCTTATCACCATACATAGCATCTCCCTACTATAGCAAATATAATTTCTTAGGCATAATTTCCATCTTCATTTTAGAAAATTTGACCTTTCTTTGCATACCTATAAATGACAACATCATCATGAGAAATATCCTATTTAGCATCATCATTCAACCAATTTTCAAAGTTTAAGGGCATAGTGGTACCAAGAGCATCACCATGTGGTACATCATGCAAAACAAATCCCATATTCAATGGAGTAACTAGCTTACCTCCATGATTAGTCATCTCACTATCAAGCAATGCACTAGAATGACCTGAATCTCTATCATTTGCATAAATAAGGACACCATCCAACCAATTTCTCCTTCTTGAAGGCATTAATATTCTCATCTTTGTGTGCATCCCATAAAGATGACTATATGGTAGGACATGGAACATGCAAATGTGCATAGAAAGCTACTAACATCGAGCCTATCAGACTTTTCTGTTGCTCTTTCTTGACAACAAGTAGGAACATGAACCTCTTGCATAAGTTTATCATGAAGTGTGCTTGGCCAATTAGGAATTGCCACAATCATGAAGTGTCCTTAGTGGTGGTGTTAGTCTTTATAAAGAGAAGAAAGTGTTTCATGAACCACTTGATAAAATACCTCTGTGTAGGATCATATTGATTCACGAGACTTGTAGCATTAGCAAATTCCTTCTACATTACTTCTTCAATGTAATGCCAGTGCTTAAGCCAATCATTTAACTCCAAAGAAAAAACCTAAGATAAGAGAGATCGTGTGATTTCCAAATTTCCCCCAACCTTCTCGATCTCATGAAGAATAGCTAGCTAATGTTTTGCATGAGGGTTATTGGTCCAAGTCTCCCATGGAAACTTAACAAAGCTCAAAAACCCAATTTGCATTAACCAAACCCTTGTGTCAAGCTTTGATGTATCCATATACAACACACAATCAAGCAAAGGCATTGATAACTCACCATCTTCATCACTTTGACATAATTGATGTAGCTTTAGGAGTTGACTGCTTTTCTTTTACAAGCATCAGTTCAAGAGGACTATCACTCCAATCGTCTTCATTGACATGTGCTTCCCCATGTTGTTGTTGTTTCCTCTTTCGTGGAGAGATGAAGGTAATGAAGAGAAAGATGGCATTGGTCATTCAGGCCTACAAACACATGGGAAAGATAGCATAGTTGCCTTCTGGCCATATTTCCCTTTTTACTCCCTTTTCCAAACTCACAATCAATAAAAATCCATAAAAAGAGGAAGTGATCTACATATTGATTGCATGTAGTAACTTTAGTTTTTTTGACACTTGACTTTTGATCCTTCAATTGGACCTCACACAAGTGAAACTTCAAAACTTCATACAATTCCAATTCTAAAATGCCTTCAATTGGAGTCAATTGATCTAATGTCCCATCAACCTTGACTTCATAGTTAGAAGTTATCAAACTCTTTACAAAGTACTTCACCCATGTCATGATGGTGTGTGAAAAGCCTTTAGAAATATGTTCACCATGGCTTAAGTTCCCATGAACAAGATTTTATTGCACAAAATACCACAACTTCACAAAGTCCCATATCACCTATTGTAGTAGGATTGTGGGAATATCAAAGAAATCCCACACCTCACACATTAGAACCAAGAATTGTTTGGCTTCCGAGTAAGGGTAAAAAATAATTTGAAAGATAAAGACATCAACGACCATCTCACAATAATATAGTGGTACTTCATGTAGAAAAATAATATGTGAAAACTTGTAAACAACCATAAGAGTCAAAAAATCATAGACTACTGCTTGAGGCAAAAACTCATAGCATGTCATATCAAGTAACACTACTAAAGGCTGAATCAAATTAAGTACAACTTCCTGCTTCCCTTGTGCCTATTGAGACATGTCATCATAGTCTAGTTGTACTAATGTCCACAATCTGAATCCATTAATTCCCTTGTGCCTATTGAGATAGGTCATCATAGTTTGGTTGTACTAATGTCCACAATCTGAATCCATTAATTGCTGGCTTAATAATCTCACCTTGCAATGTGCCCAAAACAATGTTTCTTGGCCCACCTTCTTAACCACTTCATACAGACATGTATGCCACAACTTTAGCTTCCTGGATGATTGCCAAGCTTGGAATGATATACCATCACAAGATCTCCTTCCTTAAAAATATTATTTTGAATGTGTTGGTTGACCCATGCTTGTTGACATCTCGAGTGCACTACTACTGATAGGATAATGAGCTATAATATGATCATCTTCAAGTTGCCTTAGCCTCTCTAACCTGTCATGTACTAAATCTTGCTCAAATAATTTTTGAGTTATTGTCACTCTTAGGCTAGGAACTAAGAATTCTGCTGGAACCACTACTTCATGTCCATAGACCAACTTTAAAAAAATTAAACCTTTTTTCACCTAATAAGCTGTGTGAAAAGGCCATAGTGCTGAATCTAGTTTAGTGTCCTAATCCTTACAATTATTAGTCACTATCTTTTTTAGAATCTGCAATAAGATCTTGTTAGAGCTCTCAACTTGCCCATTTACTTGAGGATGGTAAGGTGTTGACTTTTTGTGCAAAATCATATGTTTAGAAGTCAACTCCCTAATTACTTCATTCAAAAAATATTTACCATGATCAATTACCAACTCAATAGGGCAGCCAACAAACCTAGTCATTATATTTGAATAGAGAAACCAAGCTACACTTGCTGCTTTGTTATCTCGCAAAGCTAGAAAGGTTTTAAAGGCAGAAACATGATATTTTAAAGGCATAGTAGACAAGTTTGAACCAACTTGCAACCTTTTCTAGCATTAGGATTGCACCCAACACAATGTTAGATGCATCAATAAAGACACAAAAAAAAATGTTCCACTATGCGGGGTTACAAGATTAGTGCCACTACAAGCATCTTCTTGTTAGAAATCAAGCTCCTATATCTTCTTTATCTCTTATGTGAGCGTGTGAGACTGACTCCAGCTAGATACAGCCGTTCATGTGTGTGTCACTGAATAAGTCAGTGTAGGGTTAATCTAACTATAGTCAGATGATTGGTTAGTTAGATCTAGAGTAACACTTACTCTTATCTTTTAATCTTGTAGACCTAATGTGATATGATGAAGAAAATGAACGAGAGCTGAGGTTCTTTGGTTCTGCTCCATTCCCTATCTCTCTCTCCTTCTCTTTTTACATGGTATCAAGCCATGCTAGGATGGGCTCTCTAGAGCAGGAGGAAATCAAGAAGACTTACAAGAGTTGAAGAATAAGTTTTCCTTGAAGATAAGCAGGCCGCCATTACTCTTCAAAGGTTTGCATTGTTCATCAAGGTCTCCATTGTACATGTCAGTGTTTGAGGCTTCTTTGGAGCCTTTGGGGAGCATCATTGAGCATATATAAATACTCATCATCATCATTATCATAAACTTCAAGCTAATGCACCCCATATCTAATCTGCGTGAAGTGCACCTATGTCTGGGTTGATCTCATTTGCTGGAAATAATCAAGGAGATCACTTGCTGACTAATACAAAGCTTGGGTGAACTCTTTCAAAGGCATATGAAGGCCTCAAAGCATCATTGTCTGGTTAGGAGCTCACATGGGAGCTGAAAGGATTGGTTGCAGATCTCACATGAATAGTGGTCTACTGTATATTGGCATTTCACAGTATGTATGCATCTTTGATATGATTCTGGAGCTCTCAAACTTGCCCACAAATACCATTAGAGCATAGATATATGCTGGGAAGTCATATGCACTTGATGTCATGCATTGGAGCTGAAGTTTTATACTAAAAATATTCAGTTCTAGAATTTTTTTAATGGCTGAAAATTGTCATTGACTATGGGCTGTGGGCATTGTATCTTGTTGAAGCATTACATAACATTTTGTTGGCATCTGTCATATGTATGACATGGGATATGTCTGTTGTTGAAGGCTCTAGGGATTGAGATGAACATTGAGTGCTCATGAAATCTCAAGGTTAAGGTTGGAATTACTGCAATGACATTGTCTTGGCTGGTTACTAACTGTAAATTCAATCTATGACTTGGATTCATGAAGACATGATGTCTATGATTAACCGAATTGCTCATGTATTGAACCTATCACTTCAAAGTAAATGTATGACATGATTTGAGGTTTTTTTGGAGCTGGATAGACTTGGTTTTACTAAGCATTTGATGACTCCAATCTGTAAACAGGAGGTTTTACACTTATACTTGGTGTCTATGCAGTGATTTGTGCCCGTGTAGTTATGTTTGGATGTACTAGCAGATGTCTATGAAGGTTTGGGACATGTATGACATGTATATGACTCAGTTTTGGCTTTGAATAAGTTTTTTTTCACTGACAATTTACAATTTTTAGACTACATGTATGTACCTTGGCAGTAAGGCTACACGTTACAAACTTGAAGCTACTACATAGTATACGTATTGACAAATGTACTAGCAGGTGGGACCACATGTTTGTGGATATTTTTGAGCAGTTAAAGGGCTGAAATACCCTAGTTTTGACAATAAATTTTTTGCAGAACACTGTCATATACACTCAAGAACTGCAGTGAGTTAGGGACACTTGTTGGCTTGCAGGAAGTCAACAGGCATAGTCTACTGCACCATGGCTAATGCACAAGGACTGACAATATTACTCAGATTGTTGGAGAGAAGTTGGATAATAAGAATTTTTCCTTGTGGAAATTCAGGATGAAGAATTTTTTAGTTAGCAAAGGTTATTGGGACCTATGTACAGGTGATGAGGCTGGACCTGAATTGCTTGAGAAGAACCCAACCAATGATCAGAAAAGGGCTCATAAGCTATGGACTGAGAGAGCATGCAAGGTGCTACATTGGTTTTCATTATGTATAATTGATGCTATGGCAATATAGATCACTAGATGTGAGTCCCTGAAAGATGCATGGGACATACTCATGAAGAAATATGGAAATGTGGCACATGCACGTAAGATTCAGCTGAAACACTAGTTCAACAACATGTCTAGGAATGGCAAGAATATCCAGGCATATATGACAGAGGTTAAGACCATAGCTGACCAGCTTGCCACCATTGGATCACATGTATCTGAGGATGATATGATTGCTGTCACTTTGAATGGACTTGGCAAGGAATACAAAGCATTCGATACATATATATCTATTAGAGTTGAACCCCCTAACTAGGATGAGCTGGTCTCTTTGTTGTTGCATGAGGAGGTAAAGCTTGGATTGAATATAGGTACTAGTGCATCTCAAAGTAGAGACATTGTTTTGTACTCTAGCCACCCACCAGTGTGGCAAAGGTGGCAGAGGTCATGGCTTGTTTTGAGGTCATGGTGATACTCGAAACACTTATGGACAACAGCATCAGAGTAATTGGCATGTCACAAATACATAGGGCTAGTATGGATCTAACAGGTTTAGAGGTAGGGGGAGATCAACCCGAGGCATAGGTGGTGGATCTAGATCATGGTAGTTGAATGATCCATCGAACAGAGACAAGGACTGTCATTACTGTGGTAGGTATGGGCACATTGCAAAGGATTGTTACAAGAAGCATGGAGATATGAAGGCAAAGGGAAAAAAACATGGGCACTATGCATCTTCTAGCAATGCTCATGATGAGCAGGTTGACAGATTGTTTGCCATGTAGCATGTGTCCAAGAATGCACCTAGAGAGAACAAAGATGAGAGATGGTACATTGACTCTGGAGCTTCAAACCACATGACACCTCATGGAGAGTGGTTTGATGAAATGGTTGCTGGCTCACATGGTTATGTCTGTACTAGGGATGACACCCAGCATGACATTAAACACACACGAGTTGTTCCATTGATGATGCTTGATGACAAGAAGAAAGGCATGCATGATGTATTGCATGTACCGTCAATAACAAAGAATATTTTGTCCATGGGTCAGATGGTAGAAGAGAATATGTAGGTGAGGTTCAATAAACATGGATGCTTCATTGAAGAATACGGAAATGGCTGCAAATTAATTACCAAAGGCAGAAGGGATGGCAGGATGTTTACATTGGATGCGACCATTCCAGAACTTAAAGCAGCCATGTTTGCACATGATGAGGCTGCTATTTAAAATGTTGAGATTTGGCACAAGAGGATTGGCCGTGTCAATGTACAAAAATTGAAATCTATGCAGTAGAAGGAAGTGGTACTTGGATTGCCCAAATTCAAGTACAACGATTTTGGTCATGTATGCCCTGCATGTTAGTTTGGAAAGCGGGCACAATTTCCATTCATGAGGCATGTAAAGAATAGCTTGCGACCCTTACAGTTGGTGCACTTTGATGTTTGGTCTGTCGTATAATGCTTTGTTTGGAGGTGCACACTACTATGTATCTTTCATTGATGATTTCAACAGGTACACTTGGCTTTGGCTTTACATTCTGAAGCATAAAGATGATGTGTTTGATGCATTCAAAGACTTCAAAAAGCATGCTGAAAATGAGTTGGGCTATCAAATTTCATGTCTACTATCAGATGGAGGTGGATAATATGTCTCTAATTACTTTGACAAGTATCTTGCTAAATATGGGATCAAACGACATTTAACTTGCAGCTGTACACCGTAGCAAAATGGTGTACAGAGGAAAAACAGGGTCCTGATAGAATCAACTAGAGCTATGCTGAATGAGAAGAGTCTGCCAAATGGTTATTGGGCTGAAGCAGTGATGGCTGCTATCTATGTGTTGAATCGAACCCCTATAGTAGGGATTCATGATGTTACACCTTATGAGAGGTTGTATGGTCATAAGCCTGATATTTCACACTTGAAGGTATTTGGTAGCATTGCATGTGTGCATATACCAAATGAAAAAGGTAAGAAATTGGATCCTAAGGCAGTAAAGAGCATGTTTTTGAGGTATGCACAGGACTGGAAGGCCTATAATTGCTATGTGCAGTCTACACAAGAGACATTGATAAGTAGAGATGTTGTCTTTGACGAGTTAGCTTCTTGGTATGGGAATTCAATTGTAATACCTACTAATGAATCAGCTAGTATGAGTAATGCTGAAAATACCCCTACAATTAGTACTTCCATGAGTGGTCAGAGAGGTGATATATCATCTATAGTGAGTCCTTGGTCAGGACGGTTGTGTAGTCGCACTTCTATGTCCACTAACACGGACATGTTAGTGAGAAGCAGAGAAGATAAGGGAAAAGAAAAAGTGTTTGAGGATGTAACAAGACCACTTATTGTAGGTTATGAGTCATCCAACAGTGATAGCTTGGATAGTGAGTTTGGGATTCCGTCTGTCATGACACTAGGTTAGGCAGAATCGTTATGTGCCGCCTCATGAGAGGCAAGCTCAGCAAGCCACATTTGGATGCCGTCAAGAGAATCATGAGATATGTAAAGAGTACGACTAACTATGGGCTGTTTTATGCATATGGAAAAACCCTTGAATTGACAAGGTATACTAACGCTAACTGCGCTAGTTGTGTTTATGACGACAGGAGGTCAACCAGTGGCTATGCATTTGGATTGGGCAGCAGCATGATCAGTTGGCAAAGTAAGAAACAGCCTACAATTGCATTGTCTAGTATAGAAGCTAAGTACAGTGGTACGGCCTTAGCGGCATGTGAAGTTGTTTGGTTATAGAAGTTACTGAATGGCTTGCGAATACACTTGACAATAAAGTGAAGCTGTATTGTGATAATCTGAGCATTGTTATGCTTGCAAGAAATCTTGTCTATCATGCAAGATCGAAACACATTGAAGTTCATTACATTTCATCAGAGAAATGGTACTAGCAGATCAGATTGACTTGATGCATGTGAAGATTGAAGACCAGGTAGCAGACATCTTTACCAAGTCACTTGGTAAATATAAGTTCATTTATTTTAGGCAGCTACTTGGAGTATTGCAGATGGTTTGAGCTTGAGGGGGAGTGTTAGAAATCAAGCTCCCATATCTTCTGTATCTCTTATGTTAGTGTGTGAGACTGACTCTAGCTAGACACAGCTTTTCATGTGTGTATCATTGAATAAGTCGGTGTAGGGTTAATCTAACTATAGTCAGATGATTGGTTAGTTAGATCTAGAGTGGCACTTACTCTTATCTTTCAGTCTTATAGACCTAGTGTGATATAATGAAGAAAATGAATGAGAGCTGAGGTTATTTGGTTCTACTCCATTCTCTATCTCTCTCTCCTTCTCTTTTTACACTTATTTAGTATAGTAAAAGCTTTTTCTTGATCATGTATCCATACAAATTGGACTCCTTTCTTAGTGATAAAAGTGAGAGAAGCATAGATATGAGCTAAATATAAAAGACACTTGTTGTGGAGCTTCACCTACCCCACATAGTGCATCACTTCTTGAACTGTCATAGGCATAGCAACCTTTTCAACTGCCTAAAATTTCATTGGTTTTATGGCCATACCTTCCTATGAAATAATACGGTTGAAAAGGACTCCTCTCTTGGCAACAAAAACTAATTTAAGTGAGTTTAAAGACATCACAAATTGACGGCATCTTTCAAAACAAATCTTGAGATGTTGAAGGTGGTCCACCTTCTTACCAAACACACAAAAATCATCTATGAAAACTCTCATGAAAGTAGTGATATTAGGATCAAAGGTTTTATGTCACACACCTTGAAGCTTTGGTGGACCATTCCTTAACCCAAAATTCATAACAGTACTCACAGATGCTTCCTATTCCATCATAAAAGTGACCTTGTCCATATCATTTGGATGCCTTTGAATCTGGTTATATTCTGAGAAGCCATCTAGAAAACTATAGATCTCATGACCTGCTACATCATCCAATAGAGAATCTGTAAAGAAAATGAGGAAACAAATTAGTTATTATTGCTGCATTCAATTTTCAATAATCAACATAGACCCATAGCTTGCCATTCTCTCTGAGTACTACTACAATAAGTGACAACTAAGTCACTTCATTGATGGGCTTAATGAAGTGAACTCTAAGAAGTTTTTCAATCTCTTCCTTCACCTATTTAGCATAGTTTGGATTCATGCAATATCTTTTCTACATTATAGGCTTAGAACCTGCCTTCAAAGTAATCCTATGCTGACACACCCTTGGATCAAACCCCTTCATATCAATGTACTCCCAAGAAAAAATATCCTAAAATTCTTTACATAACTAAATCAACTCCTACTTGAAATCATCCTCAATAAAAATACTCATCTTAATCAATTAAGAACTTTACTTAGCATCCAAATACACCTCCTAAACATTATTTTCAAGCACTCATAGCATGCTCACAATTTAACTCCACATCAATGATAGATTGCTGATTGGCCTTATCCAAAGCCTCTTCTATTTTTGATAAATCCTTATCCTGCTCTTTTTGAGTCATCACATCAATTTCTTTACCTCTTCTAGGGCAATCAATGTTTACTTCATTCAATTTGTTGGTTTGTTGTATCAGGTCACTATTTCCTACAATGATGACCCTCTTGCTACATCAGTAACCTTTCTCCCTGTAGTAGTAAACTGGTTTCCTGCAACGGTGCTGCTACAACCACATTATATTTTAACAAAATATTTTTCAACACCCACCTCAAAAATGGGTACAATAGTAGGATTAGATTGTAAGAATATTTCCTCTTTATCATCTTCTATTTCGGATGCAATATTTATTGTCTAAGCGACCAAATGGATGGTATTTTGGGTTTCAATACTACATGATTGGCTATAGATAAATTTCCCTCCTTATCAGCATGGAGAATGATTTCCCAATTGTGCTTCAATTTGGATGGTCTAAACGAAGGCCTTCCTGACAAAATATGATATGAATCTCCTAGGCATTCCCTATGGAGAACAACAAAGCTGGCCTTCAACTTTAGCCCTACAACCTGAATGAATTGATTCTTCAAAATCCCTAAAGGCTAAAGCCTCCACTAGTTAGCTATCTTGACTTGAAATGGTGTT
Source organism: Lygodium microphyllum (assembly GCF_053477565.2). Classification (NCBI taxonomy): domain Eukaryota; kingdom Viridiplantae; phylum Streptophyta; class Polypodiopsida; order Schizaeales; family Lygodiaceae; genus Lygodium; species Lygodium microphyllum. Next base: position 103,617,801 of record NC_141142.1, read on the forward strand.
GGTACAAGTCCCTATAATTTGTGTGCACAATACAAATCTTCAAGTATAATTTTTACTCTTGAGCCTCCGTCTAATAATACATTATCAAATTTAATGCCCAAGTAGTCCACTTGTATGGTTGGCACTTTGTAATCTGCTACTTCAGAATGTGTGGGGATGATGACTTGACATTTAGAAATCTCCTTGCAATCTGCAGCATAATGTTTCTAGACTTTTCCATGATTCAGCATAATCTTTGCTAAGAGCTTTTCCTTGAATCTTGGAATGAAATCAAGGATTTGTTCTAAAGTTAGCTATAATGAAGATCTAGCTAATGCAGCATATAACTCATGTGAACCTTAGAAATGTTCATAGAGATCCAAACTTTGTTTTGTTGGCCACCAAATTGTAGCCTTATTAGTGGCAAATCCTGCTATTTTTCTACCTGTTGCAATTAACTCCCCAACACTTCATATAGGGATGTGTGAAATTGAGTTATTTTGACCCATTTTTCTTCTACAATTTTTGAATTTCTTTGGAGGCTACTTTCCTAGCCTTCTCCTTGTCATTCCAATTTATCTTATGCTTGGATTTAGCCATATTATGGCTAAGACTGATGTTTTATTTGGACAATCTTCCACAATTATACAATTTAAATCACAACCAACCTATGGCTCTAATCCATGTTGGATTGCATTTAAAACACCCTTACTTGGCACATTTTTCCACAAAACTTCTTTAATCTTTTGCTTTAGCTATTGGCCTACTGCTTGGCCCTTTGTGACCTCTATAGGTATTTTGACTAAGACCAGTGTTGTAGGTGCCTGGTGGTTGCTCTCCATGGGTGCTCTTATTAGTTGCATTTCTTGCTTATTCCTGGTCTGCATTCCCCTCTTAGCCCTATGGAGTGCCCATAACTCACAGTTGGGACATATTCTCTACCTGCCAAACTAATAGCAAGGCCCTCGCTGTCTCTATTGGGCATAGTTTCATTGCCTTGGCTAATCATTGCCCTGTTGTTTAGGTGGCTAACCCTTCTTGCCAAAATCTCTAAATCCATGATAATGTGCTATCTCGAGTGAAATTTTATTTATTGGTGCCATTTCTGTCGGTGTTGGTCGCACTCTTGCATTCCATACTATTGGGTTACACCAGCATTCTTTAGCCTCATGGTTCATCTTTTGACATATGTTGCATGACTTTACATTCCTTGAAGTATTGATAACTCACATATCCAAAAATTGTTTCTTTATTTTCTTCTATAACATTTTTTTCAAGCTTATCCTCCTTTTCTTTTTCTTTCTTCTTGTCTTTAAAAGAACCATTATCCTACTTGGATTTATTTTTATGCCTCTTGTACCTTTGTTTACTTCCATCATCAAGTGAGTTGCTTGATTTGATATCTAAATCAAAACCTAATGAGGAATCATCCTCATCGCTACTATCATCAAAGTTTGAATCTTTAGAATTAGAATCAAAAGAATCCTTACTACTCTTCATAGACTTGGACTTTTTTTTGCCAAGTCTTTTCTCCACCCTTTGTGTCACTTCAGACAACACATCTATAGTATTATTGCCCTGCACTTCAATAATAGCAATTGCTCTAGCAATGGTTTTGTCCAATCCCTTTACAAAGTATGAACATTCCAAATTTATAGAATGTCTATCATTTGCATTCATTCTCTTCGGTAGATTTTTAAATTTTTGGGCATAATCATGTACCAACATCGAATCTACTTCAACTTCTTTAGGACATATGTAGCTTTCTTATGCTTTCTAAATCTTCTTAGGAAAGCATTCTTGATTTCATCATACATAGTGAAAAGTCTAGCATCATAGTTACTATACTAGTCCATGGCCTTATCTTTAAATGTTGTAGCAAACTATTGTAGCTTGGCTTGGTCCCCAAACATGTTGTTGAAATTGCTAGCCACCCACCGTGTTTGGAACTCTGTGACATGGTAGTCTGGATCCCCTTTCTTCTTTCCAGAGAACTTGGAGGGTCTGACACTGGGATTAATTGGTGGGTTATGATTCATGGCTTTTGGCTTTTGCTTCTTCAATGGGGGTAGGGGATTAAAATTAAGTGGCTTCTTTGTAATGACTACTCTACTCCTTAATAGCACCATACTTCCTAGTACTGGATGTTGTAATCGTTTAGCCACATGATTAGGAGGAGTTGATTGATATTCATAGATATTCAATTCATCCTCTCTTTCTAGAGAGATTAGAGGAAATTTTGTAGATGTAACAGAGGAATGATACATAGAAGTGATACTTGCAAAGGTACCATCATCCTGGTACTCATCTTTATATGTTGTAAATTCCTCTTCCTAGAAGATGCCGATTCCACCTACTTCACCACCATCATTCCATGATATCCCTTGTTGTTTTCATGCCATTAACTCTCTTAATTCTCTCAACCTGCTTTGAGTCACAATGACATTTTATGGATGTGGATAATTGTTTGACATATATGCAAAATTACAAAATGAGACCTTTAGATTGCATCATCCTACTTCAAGCAGTACATTGCTACTTTAGGTAATTTTCACTCCACATTTTGACAAAAAAAAATCACATTTTTGGCATTAAATTTTTTTATTTATGATTAGTCTTTGAAATCACAGATGTAGGGCAGCAATGGTAGAATTGCATCATCTTATTGTAGGAAATCTATCATTGCTTCATACAAAAAAATCAAATTTCTGCCATCAAACTTTGCAATTTTTACTTTGGTATTTCAAATTAGAGATACAGAAAAGAAATGGTAGGTATATACACAGAAAACCCTTGAAAATGCATATTGGGAATTTGATTTTATTCCATAAAACAAAGTTGGTTTTAGCAAAGCTTCAAATTAGAGATTCAAGATGACAATGGCAAGATCGCCAACATGTTGTAGCCCCTAATTTATACAAAATTCATAATAGGACTACATTGCCTCATATAGGAATACAACGCATTGCTACAGGCAATGCAAAAAACACATAAAGTTATATCAAGAAAGTCATAGAAAACACACTGATAATGACATGGGTACATGAGAATACATTATACAACACTCATAACAACAAATCAAAGACATGAATTAAAAAATTTACTAGAAATAGATTAAAAACATAGAGAAAAACATGGCACCAACTATCATAATCTTATGTAATTTCAAGAAAGTCCATCATACATCATGTCATAATTATCAAGAATGAGAAAAAACACGAGAGATGATAGTAATATCTCTTCAACTCATTCTTGAAAATTGCCTAAATAATGACACTTCATGAGGCATTTAAAGACTACTTCACACATGAAAATACTATGACTAAGGTACTGAAGCATGCTAAGGGCAAAGATAATGCATCAAGACATGGCTAAGAGGGATGAGCTGGATGAGTTATGCAAGTCTAATTTCATACTTTCTTTATCTAAGTAAGTGTATTTCAATGTTATCTCTACTTCTAGTAGTGCATATCATTTATGGAAGGCAATAGAAGATTTTAATGACAAGTAGAGTCCTACATCTTGGTTGTATTGGTTGAAGGAGCTTATAGAACTTCATATGAAGGAGGGCACCCCCTATGTCTACTCATTTGAATGAGTTTCACTGTATTTTTTGCCAAGTTATCTTGTAGGGCTTCAAGTTTGAGGATAACATAAAGTCTTTATTCTTGCTTGTCACACTACCAAATTCATGGGATACATTTCATACTACTACAAGTGCTAATCTCACTGAGAGTGGTTTTATATGCAGTGAGAAGGAAATATGAAGATTATGGACGAAGCTCTCACTTCTCATGCACTTACTTGTTAGAGGTAGAAATGGTAATAATAACCATGGTAGAGTCTTGTAGCTCAATAAGGGAAAGTTTGGTGGGAAATCTCGTAGTAAGTCACACAATTGTAAGTCATCTTTGATCTGTCATTTTTGAAGGTAGCAAGGTCAAATTAGTCCGCAATGCCATAAATTGTACAATAATAGGCACAATGATAAAGGCAAGGAAAATGTACAGGAAAATGCAAAGTCCACTAAGATTTTTGTCTAGTGTGAAGATAGAGGAGATCAATAGCTTGGAGTATAGGTCAATGATTACATTTTTTCTACTTCATCTCTTGATGCTATTTAGTTGATTAACACACCATCTTCTTACTCTCGATGTTGCCTTCTTGATTGGGGGCTTCATTTCATGTTACCCTACATTGGCATTGGTTTCATAACTATCATACTATTACAATTTTTGTTAGACTAGGAGATGCAACTACATTGAATATCTATCTTTGTTTGTTTCTAGGTCTATTGAATGTATTTTGGCTGTGATCAATCTTTCACATGTATCTTTATGGCATCATCATCTTGGGCACATGTATTTGAAAGAAATTAAAGTATTGATCCATTTGTAGTATCTCCCACCCTTGGATTATTCTTATTTTGATTCATGTGATTATTATTTGTATAGCATGTAGACTTGTAGCTTACATAAGAAGTCTAGTTCTACATGTATGGATAAGCCTTTGGCTCTTGTGCATTCCAATGTTTGTGGTTCCATGCCCTATCAGTCTCCTTGGCTGGTGTAAAGTATTTTGTTACATTCATAGATGATCATTCATATAAGGTTTGGGCCTATCTTATTAAGCATAAATCAAATATTTTACCTGTAGTTGAGAGCTAGTCTAGGTACACGCTAAAATACCTATGGTTTGAGAATGGGACGAATATGTCTCTAAGGGTTTTGTGTAGCTTTGTGATGAGAGAGATATTGATTGTCAATTGATCACCCCATACATCCACCCCAAAATATTGTTGTAGAATGCATGAATATGACTATTTAGGAAAGAGTCTATAACATGCTTAGTCAAGCATTATTACCATAATACTTTTGGGTTGAGGCAACATGTATCTCATTACTGCTCTTGGTGATAGAGTTACAAATGAGGAGGTATGGTTTGGTAAACCTCTCTCATATGCACACTTGCAAGTCTTTGGATGTGAGGATTTCTACCATAATCCCAATGATAAGCACAATAAGTTGGATCCAAAGACTATCAAATGTATCTTTCTTGGATATGGGAATGTAGGTGAGATGTGTTATTATCTTTGGGAACCACAAGCTTGGAAGGTTATCCACAACCAATTTTGAGATGCTTTATTAGAGCTTCACATCCTCCTAATTGTTATTATGAGTCCTCTATGGATTATGTAACGGTGACAAAATTTGTTGAATCACTTACCTATATGAGGAGGCTATGCACACACATGATTCTCATTCTTGGGAGAGGTCTACACACTCTAAGTTTGATTCTTGTAGAAGAACCATGTAAGGACTTAGTTTCCTTGCCTCTGATAGAAAGCATGCATTGCCATGCAAGTGAATGTATAAGTTAGAGAATACAAGTTGATTTTGATGAGATATTCTATCTTTGGTTAAGATGATTACCCTACCCTTGAAAATGGCCTTGATTTCTTAGTTGTATTTGAATCTTTATCAAATGGATGTAAAGACAACTTTCTTACCTGGGGACCTACACGAGGATATTTATATGCACCAACCCAAGGGATTTATGGAAAAAGACAAGGAACACTTAGTATGCAAATGGAAGAAGAGTCTTTATGGGCTTAAGCAGGCACCTAGGGAATGGTATCATAAGTTTTATGATTTCATGTATTTGCAGGAATATTCCCATAGTGACATGTTTATTCATAAAGAAGGCCCATGATGGTAGTCTTATTATCTTGGTGCTTTTTGTTGATGATATGCTTATAGCTAGTAGTACTCATGCTAAGCTAGATACTTTAAAGACTCATCTCAAGAAGAGCTTTGAAATGAAGAACATGGGATATGCCTCACACATCCATGGTATATGAATTACATGAAATCACTCTAAGGAACTTCTCTACTTGTCATAGAAGGAGTACATATACAAAGTACTTGAGCGATTCCATATGTAGGATGATAAGCCTACTGGCTGTCCTTTACATTCTCATGTGAAGGTTAGTTAGAGACCAATTATCTATAGTTAGATAATGAGAGATCAAGATATCCAAGGTTCCATATGCATTCATAGTGGATAATTAAATGTATGCCATTATAGCCACTTGTCCTAACATAGCATTTGTAGTGGGAGTTGTGGCATGTAATATGGTTATACCTAGAAAACAATATTAACCACATATTTAGGAATTTGGAAATTTTCATAAAGTTTGGGAAGTCCTAATGTGACTAATATTTGGACACATAGTCAAATCTTATCCCCTTACTTGAAGGTGAAATTTTCCCTAGATATTATATAAGATTTCCCTCTAAGTCCCACTCTCAAATATGGATTTAAGATTTAGCCACTTGGTCAAATCTTCACTCCTTATTTGAAAGTGAAACTTGGGAGATTTCCAAAATTCTCTAATATAGTATTTATTGTGTCACTGTGAAGGGTATCATAAGATACCTTAAAGGCATTATAGATATGTGCATTTGGTATGATAGCCAGGATTAAGAAGTCGTGGGTTACACTAACTTAGATTATGTAGGATGTCCAGACAGTAGGGAGTCCACCTTTGGGTATGCCTTTACCTTTTCTCAAGGTGCAATCTCTTGCATGTCCAAGGTGCAAATTTGTATAGTCTTATCTACTATTGACGCTAAGTACATTGCAACCACTGAGGCTTGCAACAAGAAAGCCCTATGGTTAGACCATCTAGTTGTAGATTTTGGTATGACTATGACACCTACACTATATTTGGATTTTATGAGTGTCATTCAATTGGTCCATAATCCGATCTTACACGCAAAGACAAAGAACATTGGGGCATGCTATCACTTCATTAGAGAGCCGATAGAAGACAAGTCCATTGAGCTTGTCAAGATCCCTATGGATACAAATCATGTAGATTTGCTAAATAAAAGTCTCCCAATGGAACATTATGCCTTCCTTAGGAAGATGATGGGTGTAGGATGATAAAATGATGTCTTTTCTCATCCAGTTGTACTCTATTACATGTATTTTTCTCTTTTTTATTTTACTCCTCAGTTAGGCACATTCACCTTTAAATGGGAAGTTTTTGGGGGTTAAAGACCACCTATGTTTGGTTGCCTACATTTACTTATATATAGTACTTGCATACCTATCCAATGTAGGTGGCAAGCACCCATCACTATCACTTTATTATTTATTCTTTACATGAAAATAGAATTCAAAGGGAAGGCAAGTCAATCATTGTGATTATTGGAGTTTCCATACACCAATCTCCCACTTCTTTCTTAAACCTCCATAGCTCTTGATCTCTTCTTGCTTCTACTTATACTACCTTTTAACATGTTGTTGTCAATAGTGATTGTTTCACAAGTTTATCAATGATTGCATTAGGTCTTCTTGAACTAATGCAATAACCATGGTAATCAAAACAAGCAACATTTTCTTGACTTCTACATGAGCTAGGCCTTCTTTTGCAAAACAACATCTCCATAAAGATTTATGAGAGCCTATCATACATTGCTATACCAACTAATGAATATGTACAAGTACCCATTCTATCATAATTGCTACTATCCGTTGCTATCATGGTATCATAAAAAATCATAAGTGAGCACACCAATACACCAATCAAGTCAAGCATTTAAGCATTTGGCTTTTTGAACTAAATTTATTTTGTGATACATATGATTATAGTATATATACCACAAAAACTACTAAAGCACCCATTGCATTTGCTTGTATTGCTTGAGAAAGGTTTTCCTATAGAGGTTTCCTTAAAGATGCTACTATCACACTTACTAAGGAAGGTATTGCACCAACATTATACAAAGACCATCTTGCTTCTTGAGAAGACAATGAGAGTTTTCTCAATATACTAGTCACCTCTCCTCATATAGATATGTCAAATTTTGAGTAATGGATCAACTACTCAAAGGGTGCTAGAATTATTCAATGTTTGATCTAGCCTTTGGCAAACAAATTCAATTTCTTCAGCCCCGTATCTTTGATAAGATTCTTAGTTGCACTACCCTCTACCATTTTTCAATGTCTTTTTTCTTTTGTAGTAACCCTCAAAATAGGGGTTTTTTTAATGTACAAAACCAAAAGTGGGGTAGCTTCCAAGTTCTTCAAGGTAAGGATTCTGAAAAAAGAATGACCTTTGTACCCAAGAAAGAGCACATGCTGTAAACTTTCCAAAAGATGTTGAATTTCCTTGAGAATGTTGATCATTGTACCTTGTATTCTATTGTTCATGGATCAAAACTTTCTATAGAAGTGATATGATTCAACTATAAGCCTTTAAGAATGAAGAACTAAAACCATGCTCCATAGACATATAATCCAATGCATTCTCTATAGTAGTGTTCATGTTATTAACACACATGTCATCCACATCCACCTTACACTCTAGCATAGTGTCATCTATGTGTCAAATGCAAAATGTACAAAAGACTTGTTTGGTAGTCCTTGGTTTGTCTATCTATTCACATGCATTATCAATGGATACAAAACTAGAATGGGGCAACGAGGTTGAGGAGTCCAAAAATGCATGAAAACCTACATAAGCCCTTCTCATTACTACTTCTACACAGAGTTGTTTGCAAGTTTTGACATTTCTCTCATTTGTGCCATTAGTGCTGTAGAAACCAAATCAACAATTGAGAAATTCAATAATCAACACAAATGTGCTATGATTGCTTGATGAGATACGAATAATGAATCCTTACTCAAAAGTTCATTAGAGAAGAAAGCATGAGTTCTACTTTTTCTTCAAACACATGAGGATGTTGTGAATTGTGGGAGCAAAGTTTATAGCTCATTCATCTAACATGTCTTCGAGTAATGTTTCCTTTAGGAAACATCCATCAATGATCTACTACACCACAAGACTATTGGAAATGAAGATTTTCAATATGCTTTTACAATCACATTGTTACTTCACAAGCCTTCAACATTTGAGGTAGAGGAACATAGCAACATTTTTTTAAATCTCCAATTCAGCAATGATTCTTTCAAGTGCATCAACAATATTATCTTAATGCCTTCTTAGAAAGAGGATCTCCAAAATCAGCCTATTGCCTTTATTTGGAAATTTAATGAGAGTTCTAGGGGTAATGTTGATGATCCTTTAGATATCTTTATGCTCACTTCAAGCAATGAGGTGGAATGAAATGTATTCTAGCAATGTAAGAAAGAAGAGGGAGAAAAATGCTTTGATACTCTAGGAAGGTCTTGCATGTTGAATTCTAGCATAGATCATGCCCAATTCAAATTGTTTCAACAATGAAATACCCAAGTATGGACCCAAACAAATAAAGGCTATGTTTGCTGAGCATAATGAAAAGAATGTCATCCAACTCACAAAAAGACAATGGTGCTTCTAGTCAACTCAACAACAGCAATGCCTACAATGAAGATGCAAAATTATTTGCATTTATAATTACATTCTAACAAAGTCTAGCCTTGGGTTTAGATCAATCACCTGATTCTTTGAGCTTGTGAGAGCAGATGCTTGATTGGTTTGACCATCTTTTTTTTTTGTCCAAGGGAGCTATTCAATAGCCCGATTATTGCAAATAAATGCATCTACAAATAGCTTTGTACCAATAGCCTAATTGCAAAATAATGCAACAATAGGGAGCTTTGTATCTGCAACATGAGTTCTTTTAATTAATGAGGTCCATATTCCGGATATGGAATGCCTTACATATTTGAAGTGTGCACTTGAAAGTTCAATATCTCCAATTGTGATCTTTATAAATCTTGTCATCTGCAAAATGATGGTAGGAATCTGTCATAAGATAGTCTTGTTATGTTTCCTATCTAGATGCAAATCAGTCTAATCCACATTCTGTTGATTCATAAGTTGTTGGAAGATCCCCTTACATATTTTGGAGAAAGACATAATCTAATGGTAGAGCTAGATCTTGATGAAAATGGAGAAAAGAGACTTCTTTATTGATTAAAAGATGTCCAAAAAATGTCTAGCTAGATATTATAAGAAGTGATGTGTAACGTGTCCACTAGTATCATCCGGGACGCATCTTAGCAGTCCCTCGGAAAGGATGTCTAGAAAACTTCGCCCGGCACTCCCATGGAATGTTACCGTTTTTGCAATCTAGGTCTTTCCGCGTCTGCCACGTAGTGGAAGTATCTTGGCCGTTCCCACTTAGGATCGATCGGAAGTAGGGTTTTCATGATTGGTCATTAGCTAGCAGCAACTAGCGTCAGACCCGAGCGAACTACTTTACGCAGAAATGCCAGGTCCGAAGCGGATTCATGCTGTACTTGGTTCAAGGAGAATGGGAAACGAGAGGGATGCAAGGCTCAACCTCTCTGCCATAAGACATAGTCCCATTCCGTTCCCCTAAAACAGCGTAAATCGGGTAAGACATAACTCTAGGTCATTGCTTTCGATGATCCTCCCGCTGTTCTTCGAGATTTTTGAGAAAAGTTCCCGGCTAACCGAGACCACCCAACCGTAGGATGGACCCATGGTCCATCCTCCGCACTTTCCTCGGTTTGTTTTAGTTATGTAATTATCTAACACATTAATTTGACATATAACAATCAGCTTCTTTAATTAATCCTGTTAAGCACTGGTTCCTTCACGTAATCTTATCACGTGACATAAAAAAACAATATCAAACAAATTCTTTATTATCATTTCATCATTTTATCTTTGAAATACAAGGAGTTCCACCCGTAGGCTTGTCCATAATCCGCCCGAAGGCTATCCAGTAATCCGCCAGGGATCACTATTCCAAGCTTCCGCCCATAGACTAGTATGCGGGCCTCGAGATCCAATCCCGAGTCACGTTAGCCTCTTGTGCAGGACCCGAAAAAGCGAGGGATTTACGGCCAGATCCCCCCCTGGCACCCAAGCGTCCTCCTACTCCAAGTAGAGCTCAACGGAGAGACCTCTCGCGGCGGGTTCGGTCCACGTTCCCGGCGCGGTCAACAACCCCTTTGGTTAGGGTCAGGCAGGCACTTGAGGGTAACTGAAGCTGCCACTCCCTTCAGGCTTTCAACCTGAAGCATTAGATATCATTTCATCCTTTAGTTCTTTGAGCAAACAATGCAAACAGTGCTTTCTAAACTGTTACAAGCACAATCAATTCCAGTGGTCATTTATTTGGCCAACTGTTAAGGAGTGAATCCTTCTCTCTGAATGCATCCAACATTCGATCCGGGATCAATTGCGACTTGGCAAGATCCCCAAGGTTTTGTTTGTTCACCCTTTTGTCCTTGGTTTAGGGCCATACCCTATTAACCCAACTTAACCAATACCTTAGGTTTTATTAACAGTAAATCCTGGCGACCATGTTGCTCCGATTTACTGATTGATCATTTGCTTCCAAGCAAATACCTAACTTTCCTTTACTTGGCAATTTTTCCCCAAGAAAGGTGATATAACAGGATGACTACTCATCCTCTTGCAAGTTAAACTTGCGCAAGAACTTGCCAACCTCATTTCAAGAAATGGCAAAACTCTCTTGTGAACAAACCACAAGTCTATGCGACGTTGCAACTTATTGCACAAGTGTCGCATCTATTCCATGGGATCATTTCACCCATTGAACGATGTTTTCTGGTCACGGAATTATCTCCAGACGAGAAGCAAGGTATAGGGTGTCTTCTTACCCAACCCATTCCTAATTACACTAAGCCGATAACGTTTGGTCCTAGGAATTCCAACTCAATCCGAGTTTCATCATTTGAATGAGTGATCCTTAGGGTAGAAACCTTAGACACTACTTCTTAAAATGCATGCTAGACTTGAGACGCTCCAGAGTTTTACTCTCATCTACAAAATGCAAAGGCACATTCTGGAGGAACTGTATATAATACATCCTTTCCAGCAAAATAAGAAACATGGTAGGGAAATATTGTGCGAAGTAATACAAAATATCGATCTGACCAGCAGTCACATCCACATTCAGATTGATGATCAAATGGGGGATACACTTGCGAGTGTTCAGATTAGACTGTTGATGCATAAAAGCAAGGTACCAGCAAAAATGAGATGCAAAACGTACATAGGTATCCTCAGAATGAGCATGCACCTGAGAAAAATGATGGTAAGAGTTCGAACATGCTGCAGAGGTATCCCAACACCTTGGAATGAAAGGCCAGTTAAACACAAGTCCTATCACAGAATCATGCAATGTCCATTGTCGCCGATGAAGTATGTCACTATCATACCCTGGTGTATCCAACACTGATTGAGGAGGAAGATTAATGTAATTGGAAGGAGAGGGTAATGAAATAAGAGGAGAGCATTGTAAAGGAGGATAGGATAGATCATAAAAAGAAGGGAAATGAAGAGATAAGGAAGATGGAAAATTCGGCAAAAACTTATGAAGGGAATCTCTTGAGAAAACAGAAGGAATAGGAGGAACTACATGAGGAGGTTTAGAAGGGGTAGGCAATGATATCTGATCAGCAAAGAAAGGACAAAAAGTAAAAATAGGAATGTGAGGGGAATTAGAAGGAGTAAAAGATAACATAGGAATAGTGTCAGGGTTGGAAGTGAGGAGGGAAATATACAATGAAAAATGATAGGACATAAGAGAATAAGACAAAAGATCAGTGGGATCTAATGGATAAAAAGAACAATGATAAGCAAGATCTTGGAAAAAAGAATCAGTGAATAATGGATGATTAGCAATATGACACAACAGTTGAGTTTGCAAAGGTTGGATATCAGATTTGTGGAATACACCCCTGAGACAACAAGGCTCCAAAGCAACATACTCCAAAGGTAGATGCCAAGCATGTCCTCTACACCAAGACGTCTGCTCATGATAAGTTTTCAACCCTTCAGCTAAAAGAAGCTCCACTGAATGTACATACATCACAGCCTGTAAGATGACATCTCCCACATACAAATTCAAATCCTCCTCATCAGGAATCTACAAATGCCCCGTAAGATACATGAAGGATAACAACTGTACTTCATACGAAATCAAATCATCAACAAATCTGTCAAACACAGACTTCAACAAATCTGCAGACCACAAATTCTGCCACCCATCCTCTGGAGGTTCTAAATCCACATTGCTCAAAGAGATATACAAGGCAAAATGATGTTGATTATACTTGATCCAGAAAGATGGTGGGGGTGACACCAACTCGACATGACTAGTAAAATCATCATGCACATAGTTCATTCATTGTTGAAGGCGTTCTACCTTCACAGAAAAATCATTACACAACTTCGCCTTCTGCTGTAACTGGTCAAGCTCCTCGTTGGAAGATACTACAGAAGAAACCACAAGAGGTGGAGGAATAGAAAGAGTAACAATCTTCTGATTAAGCTCTGCAATCATCTTCTTTTGTGACTCAACAGTTTCCTGAGAAGACTGTAGCTTACCCTCACAAGTACCCAGCCTAGTGGCTAAGTTGATCATCTCCTCAAGGGTAGAATTCTTCTCTTTAGTCAAAGATGCATTCTTTGCTTCCAGGGTAACTACTTGAGCTTCTAACTTCTGAATGGTGGGCTTCTGGGAATCCATCAGGGTAGTAGCTTTAGTCATTTGTTTGTGAATATCCGTGAGGGCACCTTTCTCAGATGCTAGATCCTCCAAAGCCTTACTCAATTGACTAGTCATGGAATCCACTTTGTCCTGCAAGGAAGTATACACTCCTGTGTAAATGGACTGAAGACAAGTTGTTAGTGAAGTCTCCAATGTAGCCTGGACACCAGAAACTAGTTGAGGAAGCAAATGTCTAGCTAACATTGTTTGTAAGGAAGCAAGGATCTGTTTATCCAACTGCTTATCCCTTTGTGCTGCAAATAGATTAGGATATGACAAGAATGAAGGAAGAGAACTGGTAGAAACAGGAGGAATGGAGTCTTGTGCAGGAGAATCAGAAACTGAAATAGAAACAAGACTAAGGGGCCCTTTAGTACGTAATCTTTTATTGTGAGAGAATCTAGCAGGGGGCTCATCCTCCGAATCAGAATTAGGCTGTAATGGAGGAGGAGTTGGAATAGAAGGTGGAGGCTGTTTCACAAGAGGAGCAGGATCAGGAACTAGCACACCACTAGGAGGAGATGCAAGGGAGATAATCCTCTCAAGAAAAACACCGTAGGAGACATTACTACCCTAACCTTTCCGAACTCTCTGAAAATGATGATCCATCTTCGCAAGCATGAATGCTGCCCAATTGAACTTGGCTCCCTCCAGGATCCTAAACAGAAGTAGTGAACATCTCCTCAGAGAGACATTTGGAAGCAGGCTTCCCTAACATGAACCTATCTTGTAGAAACTGGCAAAGTTGTTTCCATACCAAGGAGGAGATGTGAGCTACAAAAACCCCAGAACTGGTGATAACTTTGCTAGAGACCAAAGGAGTAGAGGTTTTTTTCTACAAGAGAGAAAGGATCTCCTCAGCTGTCAATAATTGATTTCCACTAGGGACGAAAGACGTTGAAAGAGGCAAACACAACACATCACTGATATTGGCTGTGGATAAGCAAAAGCGTCGATTATAAATCAAGCCAGACTGGTTCTTGTAGGATGCCAAGAGGGAGTAGCAAATCATGTTGGCCACTGGTGGAAACTTCGAAGCCACAAAAGGATGAAGACCAGCACGGCGAATGCAATCCGCCTCCAGGAGAAGAGCATAGTCATGCATCGGCAACGGCACATGCTGGATAACAATAGGAGGAATAGAGGTAGATGCCATTCAAACTACAACAAAAAAACACACACACACACACAATCAAGGAAAAAGACGAAAAATTTCTTGCAAAACCTAGACAAATCAACAGTGAGAAGAATATTAAAACAAAGGACAGACGACCAGACCAGACTGGACCAAACTTCCTCAAACAATCCACATCCTATGGAAAAAAATTTGGCATGACCTACGTACTCGTGTGACCGAAAGCTTCATGCTATGCAACAAGCAAGCACCCTGATCCCACGAAATCAAGCAATTTTATTTAAAAAAAGCAAACACACCGTACCCTAAACAATGACCAGACTCAAACAGAATCCAAGACTTGGACCAACAGAATAAAGACATATGAATAAGACTGACATCTTGGACTTAACAAATCCCAATCCCCATAAACGCATTGCGTAAACCTATGGTGCAGTGAACCTGAATGGGTGAACACTATCGAATTCATTTTAACCATGTACAAATTAGATTGCAGTTCGTTATTAATTAACCATTAATGCATAGTGAGTCGATTTCGCAATCCCAACCCTCCTACTTAGACTGACTTGACTAATTGGGGGTCTCTAAAAATGCAATTCATTGTTACAACTTACGTGATATGTGGCGCAAAGCGCATGCATGAGTGACGGCAGTGCTTCATTTTAATTACAAATAAATTGTGACTATAGCGCGCGTGCACGTGCACTGTGGATTTATTTTAGAAAACTATATGGATTATTGTGCCATGTGCTCATGCAATGGCGGGGTTCCTTTTACAATTAAACAGTCGGGTTCCTTTTAAATGAAAAATTAATGAAGTGCATTCTATTTATTTGGTGGGTGCAATGGTCGGTTGATTTTATTACAATTACATGTATGTTACGATGCAATGTGAGAGAGGAAAAAAGAGAAAAAACCTGGAAATATGTTGAGCTATTAGCAAAGTCTGATACCACGTCCTTAAAAAAAAAAGGTGCAATCCACAAATATTCCACACAACGGACAAAATGTCGACTAAAACTAGTCGTCTTGTCATATAGAAAAACGAAAAAAAAAACTAACACATTGACCAAAAATAATGAAAAAAATGATACGTATGACCAAAATAAAAAGATGGATATGTTGGGATGTTGAATTGATTCGGATTTATGATTATGATTTTTTTTTTATTTTTTTGGTAAATAATATGTTTTGGTATTTTGTTTTAAAAGGATGTGAACATGAAATTTCAGCAAACCAATCATGAGAATCAAGTTTCAAAAATCATATTTAATTCACATTATTCAGCTCATTTTTTAGATTTAAAATAAATTTTGCATAAATTTGGACATCAAAATTAGGGTTTTGTCTTCAAATAATACTTTGGCCACTTAGGGAAGCATTTTCAATTGGTCAAATATTCTCAAAATGTACAAGGGAGTTTAATGAATTTTTTGAATTTTTTTTGAAATTATGTTTGTATTTTTATCCATTTTAATGAATTTTGACCAGTTTTTTAATGTTTTTGAAAAGAATTTTCAATTTTTGAATTTTTTGCAATTTTTTTTCTAAGATTTCCAGTTTGAAAAATATTTCAATTGTTTGTAAAAATATTGGAGATTTTTCAAGAGTTTTTTTTGTACTTTTTTGGATGTTAATTGAATTTTAATGAATATTTGAATTTTTTAAATGTGTTTTTAGAGATTTTGGGATTTGAAGTACTCGTGACTGTATATGAATGGCTGCTGATGACTATAACTGTGTACGAATGACTACAAGACCCTACCGCACAAACAAGGCGGACGCGCGTCCTCTCGCGTGAACGCACACGAACATCCACCGACACCAAAAGGTCGATCGCAGAGCACGAAGGGGGGGCAAACAAGGGTGGAGGGAGGGGGGTGGGACAAGGGGCTTAGGGGGGGTGGGGGTGAGGTAAATTAAGAGAAGGGGAGGGGTAAATGTGGGGAGGGGGTCAAATTAGGGGGAGGGGGTTAAATTTAGGGGAAAGGGCCAAATTTAGGGGGAAGGGGGTAAAGTTGGAGGTGGGGGATTAAGTTTGGGGTTGGGGATAAAGTTGGAGGTGGGGGGGGGGGGGTTGAAAATGGACGGGGGAAATTGGGGGGGAAGGAGGAGGATGAAAGGGGTGGGGGAGGAGGAGGAGTAGGTGGGAGAGGAGGAAGGGGTGGGAGGGGCGGCAAGCGGGCGCAGAGGCGGCGTAGACAGGTGCAGGCGGCGACACGGGCGGTAGGCGGCGGCAGGAGAAGGGGAGAAGAAGGAGGATGAAGAGAAGGGGAAGGGAGGGAGGTAGGTGGGCGGGCAGGGTGGGGTGGGGGGAGGAGGAGGAAGAAAAGGGAGAGGAGGGGAGGGAGGCAAGAGAAGAAGAGGGAGGGGGAAGGAAAAGAAGGAGAGAAGGGAGGGAGAAGGGAGGAGGGAGGAAGGATGGAGGAAGGGGAGAGGGAGGAAGGAAAGAAGAGGAAGAAGGTGGGGGAAGGGAGGGAGAAGAGCAAGAAGAGCAAGGAGGAGAAGGAGGAGAAGGAGGAGGAGGAGGGAGGGAGGGAGGGAAGGAGAAGAGGAAGAAGAATGGAGGAGGGGGAGGGGGAGGGGGAGAGGGAGGAAGGAGGAAGAATGGGAGGAGAAGGAGAACGGGGAGAGAGAAAGACAGGAAGAGAGAGAAAGAAGAAGAGAGGAAAGAAGGGAGGAAGGAAAACCGTCGGGGGGGTTTGTTTTTCTTTTTCTTTTCTTTTTTTTCTTTTTGTTCTCTTTGTTTGTTTTTTTGTTTTTTTGAATGTTTTTTATTGATTTATGTTATTTAAATGTTTGTCTTTTGTCTTGTGTGCTTTTTTTTTGTTTTTTTTTTTGGGTAGGGGGTTGTGTTTTAGTGATGTTTTTTCTTTGTTGGTTTTTCTATAAATGGGTTTTGTTGTTTAAGGTTTTTTAATTTTAAAAAATATTTGTTTAAAAAGAAAGAATGAGGACCCGGTCCCATCCTACGCGCATGCGCGAGGCGGGATTAAAAAAAATTTGTAGGGATGGGAAAAAATAGGGGTGAGGATGTTGGGACAAAAGGGAGTGAAGTGAGCGAGGCAAGTCAAGGCACATAAATTCCAAAACGTGCACGTTCACGCGCAAGGCAAGGCGCACAAGGATGTGGCAAAACAAATAAAAATTAATAACTCACAAACCGTTTAATCAGGGCGTTCCCCTGGGAAAAACACGAAAAACAATGCCAAAAATACATACGGGAATTAATATGGAAAAATTAGCACGCTGGAACAGGGGATGGAAAGAAGGAAAATTGTGCCAAATAACATGCCTGACAAACTTATCATGTCAAAACACAGTTTCAACTGAGAAAGCACGCGTTCACATGGGAAAAACCCAAAAAAGAACTCAAAAATGGGCTCAAAGATTAATACAGAAATATTCGAGCAGCAAAATGAAGGGCAATAAAAAGGGAAAATGTTCGTGAGAAGGGTATGCAGATGTCTATCGTGTCAAAACGCACTTCCGGTGAAGTTAGAAGGGGTTCACATGTGAAAAACAAAAAAAAAGGAACCAAAAATATATTGAAAAATTAATAACGGGAAATCCAGTAGTTGAAATAGGGTGGAGGAAAAAAGGAAAAATTTGGGAAAAGGGTAGCGGGACACAGCAGTCAAATGAAATTGGAATTCTAGTGAAAGGGGACATGTTCATATGGAAAAATGTTAAAAATATGCACCAAAATGGCCCGAAACCGCGCAAAAATTAATATCGGATGAACCGTGCATCGAAAGGACAGGGAAAAAAAAGAAAAAATGTTAGGAGGAAGATATAGGACAGGGCTGTCATGTTTGAGTGTTGCTCGGAAGCAATAAAGATGTGTTCACATGGACAACCGGCCAATTTACGAGAAATGCTTCAAAAATTAATAACGCAAGAACCGTTGACCGGAACAGGGGTTGATAAAAAGGAAAAATAGTCAACTATAAGGTTGGATGTGGGTTTCGGTGAGCTTAGTATGCGTTCACATGGAAAAACGTCAAAATAAGGGATAAAGGAAAATAGGGAAGGAACTGTCCCAAGGGTGGGTTGAACAGGGACGGGTGGGTGGGGAACATCCCATCAAGGTAAAATCAGGCCATGGCATGCATGCATACATGATTTAAAGTAAGGCATAGGCAGGGGGTATGCATCATAGACGGGCAGGGATGCATCCCCACACTTAAAACCTTAACGGATAGGGTTAGATATAGCAACACAGCCTAGGACTCGTCAACCGACTGGACTTTGACGTCCCCACACTTAAAACATAACGTACGCTTGCAATCATAAGAATAGGGTTAGAAAGACTTGGCACGGTTCGCATATGGTCGAAGGAACTGTCACTGCTATACATAAGGATTGGAGTCGGCTGCTGCAGGAGGTACCACGGCTCGCTCCAGCGTTCAATCAGCAAGGCAAGGACCATGCAACAACACCCTGGGAGGTAGCTGGTTAATGAAGCCCATCGAGGGAGGTATCATTGACGAATGATAGTCACTCAACTCACGGGCACTCAAATGGAATGAGAGAATAGTCACTCACCCCATAACTTACATCACTCGAGGTAATATTGATGGAAATCCAGATCTCACACCCGGTTTAGGAATCGACAAGTGGGGTAGAGGGAGTATGCCAAGTTGCACAGTTGATGGTGCATTAGTGCGTCCAACACGTCTGGCATAGGTGCAAGCAGGAAGGCCAAGGAGCCTTGTAGTGCCGTGGCCAGAATAGAGTGGTGTGTCTTGTGATGATGGTAGAGACCCATCCCATGGGTGCATAGGGAAACAAAAATGTACCTCACTCCAATGGTCATAATGTCCCTCAATCCTCACCTCTCAATAATTGATTGAAGAAACATCTGTCACACTCAACCCACCCTCTGTCTCATGCTCTATTGAAAAATCCAAGAGGGCAACCCATTCCTAAAACCTATGGATGTAATCCTCACTGGCACTTTGTGCAGAGGTTGTATGCCTTGTGCGCATTTGATGGTGCAACTGTGCATCCCGCCTTGTGTGGACATACAATGCAAGAAGAAAGGCCAGGGAGCCTTATGGTGCAGTGCATAGGAACAGATCGTGTATTGTTCATTGAGAGGCCCATCCCGTACATATAACACTCAGTTAACACATCTCACCTCTCATTTGATTTGAAGGGAAAGACTGGTCACTCAGCCCACCCTCTGTCTCACTCTCTAATAGATACTGAGGGAAGCCCATACTCACGTCCCCACCTTGTTAGGATGAAAGCTCACATCATTCAAGGGGTTGATGATGAAGATCATGTTGGCTGTTGTTGTCATCAGGATATTGAAGACGACGCGTACATAGGGAGGCAGCCAACAAGTCTGGTACTTCAATGATTTTTAAGAAATGTTATCTATTAGGAAGGGCAAACGGACTGATATTGCAGAGATAGTGCGCCAAGGGAGGTGGCTTCAAATTACTTGTTGGAAATGTACTGCTAGTGAGTTAGCTATCCTGAACTGTGGGGTGTTACCACCTTTTCCACAGTCAGCTTCCCGCCCAAGGATATTTCCACCTTTTCTTGGAACGGGGCCTGTTATGACATGGAATTTCTTCCTTTTCTTCCATAATAGTTTTGTCTGTTTTTTTTTTCTCTCTTTTTTTCTTTTTCTTTTTTTTCGTTAAGAAAGAGAATAGTAGAAATACCATGTGTCAGGACCAATCTTGCCACCGTTGGTGGATCAGATGAGAAGAGAACAAGGTCGGGTTGAGAGGTATCTGTGAGGGGCTAGCAGAACGAGACCGCCCCATAAGGAGAATCATAAGGGCTATTAGAAGCACGAAGAGAATGATAACGCGACGCCCAAAAGAGAGAGGGTAGGGCGACTGTGATTGTCAAGATCCCCAAGGAGGGAAGTAATTCTTCAAGCGATAGTCATTGATTAGAAAAGGATCATCAGAGGCATCAATGGTCTTCACTTGAACACAACCATTAGGATTGACAGCAAGTACCTTGTACGGGCCCATCCACCGTTGTTGAAGCTTGCCAGGAAACTTGCCAAATCTCGAATCATAGGCCAGGACAAGGTACTTGCAGCATGAGTGGTTTCCATACACTGTAGGGCCATCCTCCGAATCTCATCCAAACATTCCAAGTATAGGAGGCGGCGTTGCAGTGACTCATCATCTCCCAAGCATTCTTTAATTTCCACTCACAAAGAGGGCAATTCCAATTCAACAAGGAAGGTGACTTCTATACTATACACTATCTGGAAAGGGGTTTGGGTCTGTCCTGTAGCTGCCTTATGGGAGGTTCTGTATGCCCAAAGGGCCTTTCTAAGTTGATCATCCCAATCGCGACGATGTGCGGCAATCGTTCTTGTCAGGATCGAGCAAAGGATGTGATTGGTGACTTCAACTTGGCCATTGGCTCTGGGGTAGTAAGGAGTGGACTTGCAATGGCGGATCTTATACAGCTCCTCCATGATTTTGTTAAGGTAATGAGTACCTCTGTCACTTACCAGTTCCAAGGGACTGCCAAAATGGGTGATAATATTTTCGTACATGAGCAGAGCTACGTTGTTACCATCATCCCACTTCAGAGCTTTAGCTTCACACCACTTTGTGACATAATCCGTACATACTAAGATGAATTTGTTTTGCTTCCGCCTGGTGGGTGGATCAATGGGACCCACAAAATCAATCCCCCACTTCTCGAACGACTTTAGGGGAAGAATAGGTTGCAGTGGCATGGCACTTGTTTTGGTGGGTTTCCCCATTCACTGACAAGCATCACATCTCTTGCAATAGTCATTGCACATCGCTTATTCTACAAAGTGTCCACCACATGGTTTGTCATGGCATGCTTTCAATACTATGCTGATTTGGTCTCCTACAACACATCTTCTCACCACTTCATCTTTCCCTCTCTTGTATAGTGTACCGCCTAGCAAAGTGTAGGGGGTTGATTCTAACAAAAGCTTCTTCTTGTCGCAGCTTGAGATGCCAGGAGGATACTATTAAGTTGCTAGGAGGTTGGCTATGTCTGCATACCAAGGAGTAACTGTTTAAACTAGAAACAAGGAAGCATCAGGAAGGTCTAGATCATCATGTTCCTCTCTTGCAATTTGAGGGATCTGTGATAGATGATCAACTACGACATGGGAACAGCCAGGCTTAGTGATCACTTCAAAGTCAAACTCTTGGAATAGGAGCAACTATCTCATCAATCATCCTTTAACATCTGCTTTGTTCATCAAGAAGAACAAACAGGGCTTCATGATGCACGTAGAACTTGAAATGCGTTGACAATAGATAGTGTCGAAACTTCTCTAGTGCAAATACCATTGCCAAGTACTCAAGCTCTGTTACTATGTAGTTCCATTCCCTATCAGTGACTTTTCGGCTTGCATAATATATCGGTTGATCTAATTTAGAGGGGCCCGTTTGACATAGGACAGCACCTAGCCCTTCAACTAATGCATCTGTGTGCACATGAAACTCCTTCGTCCAATCAAGAGGCTATAAGATAGGTGCTTGGATAAGGCACTATTTTAGGGTATTAAAGGCTTCTTCACAATCATCAGTCCAAAGAAAATCTGCATCTTTCATTAGGAGCTTGTGCAGAGGGGCTTCCTTGGTTGCAAAATGTGCAATAAATCTTCTGTAGTAGCCCACATGGCCAAGAAATCCTCTCAATTACTTGAGGTTTTTTGGTGTTGCGAAGATGTCAATCTTCTCAATCTTCACCAGGTCTGTTGCAATCCCCTGTGTGGAGACAATATGGCCAAAAAGAACTCCTGATGAGATGCCAAAGACACATTGGTCGGGGTTGAGAGAAATCCCATACTCTCGGCATCTGTCAAAACATTGCTCTAGGTGTCCCCAATGCTCTCGTATTAAGCTATAGGCATAGAAGTCATCAAGATACACCTCAATGAAATCATACAGATGATTTTGAAAGGCAACCATCATTACCTGTTGGAAGGTAGCAAGAGCATTACAATGCCCAAACGACATCACTCTATAAGCATAGGTCCCCCCATTCTTTGGTGAAGGTTGTTTTGGATTAGTCCTCTTCTACAATTTGGACTTGGTTATATCCGTTGAATCTATCTAAGAGAGAACAGAGCTCATGGTCTGCCACTGTGTCCAAAAGTTAGTCTATAAAAGGGATAGGGAAATGATCCTTCTTCATCTTCGAGTTCATCTTTCGAAAGTCTACACATATTCAAAGTTCCCGTTCTTCTTGGGTACAACCACAATGGGTAAAACCCATTCACTGTTAGCCACGGGATAAATGAACTCGGCTTCAAGAAGTTTCAATAATTCAGCCTTCACCAGAGTAGAATAATTAGGATTCATATGCCTTTGACTTTGCCTTACAGGTTTGGCATCAGGCTCTAGGTCAATATGATGTTGGCATACTATGGGATCAATCCCCTTTAGGTCTTTGTATGACCAAGCAAACACGTCTAAGTTCTCCTTTAGTAGATCTCGCAGGACCACTAGTTCTTCTTCTAGAAGATTGAGACCCACTTTCAGGTGACATTCAGTACCGTCAGTATCCAGGAACGTCACTTGTCTTTCACCTTTCACGGATAAATGTCCCACGGATTGCTTTTGGATAGAGGTCTAACTCTTTCAAGGGAGTAGTGTCATCATCTGATGCTCCACTAAAACCAATGTCCTCCTTCTGAATAGACGGCTCGTTTGTCAATTGAGATTGCTGGAAGGGTATCAAAGCTTTGTTTTCTTCTGTGTGAGTGGTAATTTCTTCTGGACTTAGGGATTCATCTTCAGAGGATGCATCTAGGAATGCCACATAGCACGGACATTCTAGAAGCCGTGGCTCTAATGGCTCTAGCTTCTATTGATAGGGGACATCATCATCATCTTTTCTCCGGAATGAATGGTCAGGTCGACAGGAGCTACTAGTGAACTTAATTTGTATGCCTTTGATCCATTTCTTATGCAGATTCTGCATACTTTGTGGTCCATTGGTCAAAATGGACCATGGTCATTCCCTCCAACACTCCGAGATCTTCGGCCTCTAAGGTCTTTATAGGATTATCAACAAGATCATTCACTATCAGAGGGTCTTCTTTATCTGCACTTTCATATCTTGCTTCGTTTTCTTCCTCATCATGTCCATTCTCTTCGTGTGGAGGCTCTATCTCCAGCTTCTGTAGAGGCTCTGTAGTAAGAGAAGACTTGAACCTCTACCTCTGTGTCTGTTTCTGCTTCTGCTTCTGTCTCTGGCTCTATCTCTACTACTGTCTCTACGACTGCCATGTAACAGGGAGAACAGTACATCCATGCTTCTATCTTGCTATCAGAGGTGATTTCAAAAGTTAATTCTAGTTGAGGCACGAGGTATTCTCGCATGGACAAAGACTTTACTTCCTTTGGTAGTTGGCTTACAGTGCCCACTGTTAGGGACTATGCCTCTATTTTCTTGGGAAAGATCTGTTTAACATTCTCTTCGTCTCCTAATGTACCATATGTTACTTTGTTGGAGGAGTCAGTTATAACTTCAATGGATGTGGATCCATTGCTTTTTTGCGATTCATACAATTTCAACGCCACTTTGTTGGGTCCTCTGCCTAGGGTTATGATTCCTTTGAACCAGTCCATCCTGGCTCTTACTTCAAAAAGCCAAGGTCTTCCCAACAGCAGAGGATATGAGGTCCCATAAGAATTTGGTTTAACCACTAGATAGGTCAGCCAATAATCTTTTCTTGCAAGGGTTGTTTTTACGTATGGGAGAATGCCCAACGGTTTAATTCTACTTTGGTCTACCAATTTGATAAGCCACTGTGTAGGTTGATGCCAGGAGGCATATTCCACGGTGGATTCCGTGAGGTTTTGCGGTGGATTCCATAAAATTTTATTACCAGGGCTCATACACAAAGTGGATTCTTTGTCCGAGAAGTCGATGGGGACGCCTATCCTTTTCGGGCGTTTTGTTAATTTTATGTGTACATGGGTGATTCCATAGCAGGTGATTCTGCAAAATACATATTTAAATTAATAAACGTTTATGAGTTTAGAGTGCGCACTCGTGATAAATTAAGGTTAGGATTGATTTCTAACCAATTTATTTATGTAGCTGAAGACTGCTAGGTATTCACTTTTGTCGGTTTAATTGTATTATTTTACTAACGATTGTGAATGCTTCACTTGATGTGTAGAGATAGCAGTGGTGGCAATGGAAAGCATTGGAGGATAGCGTGTATTCAAGTTATCATCAATATTTTGATGGGTGCATATCTTAGGCATGGCACCTATATTTTGTCACGCTTATTTATCAAAGCGCTTGATATTTATTTATTATTTTTGTATGCGCATGGGCACACGACTTAGATATTTGTATTGGACATTGTATTTGGGTATGCCTGACTTCTTGGGCGCCCATTAGCTTTAATTCTATTTGGAACAAAAGCAAACTCAAAAGCTAAAGCGTGCTATTTTGTAATTTGGGCTATTATTTGAGCTTGAAGATGATTAATATATGAAATACATGCTTTGTGGAGCGCTCACACAAGGCATGGGGGGAGATTGCACCCAATTGGTCTCTTGTTCATGTCGTGCAAGCTTTCTACATTGATTTGTGTGCAAAAAGTAGAGGTCTTTTGTTCTTAGGGACCTTTTGACACTCACTACGCGCGCTTACGGCATCCAATCTGTGCATCAGTGGAATCAGAGTGAAGTTGAGATCGAGAGCTTCCAATCGCTTACCATCTTGTGTGAAGGCGAAGCTCCTGGAAAGATCGAGCTCTACATTCAATTTCGTCGCGAACGGTCGATACCAGCGTGTTCCTGGCGGTCAAGAACCCCTATCTGCACCCTCAGATCACGAAGGACCAACCTATGGAGGCAGAGGACCACGTGGATAGCTCCTTCTTCAAGTTGACTGTAAACAGTAAGCTTCCATAGCTCAAAAGCTTCAAAAGCTTTAACTTAAAGCTTATTAAGCCTTAATAGTAAGCTTTAAAAAGCTTACTCCACGAATTCGTCTCACTAGGTGGCAAGAGGATGTTCTGGGCGGTGCCGATTTCATCGCCAACATCGTGAGATTCCTAAGTCTTTCAAGCCTCCTTAATTTTGCAAGTCACCTAAGTCCACAAAGGTCAATCAAGTCATCTCCAACCAATCCCATTAAGGCAGTTCACACACAGAAGCACGGAATTCGTTTATTGCTCTCTGGTAGACTCTGTTCACACCTGCAGACTTGTTGAACCAGTTTCAGCAAGAACAAAAGGTCATATGCAGGTCATACGAAGATTATACGCCATTTCTATGAAGACGGTTGTGACAATGAATACCGCAATCGTAAAGGACAAAGACCATAAAATCCAAACAAAAATATACAAGCCTTGTATACCCGCCTTTGAGCTATGCTCATCCCGCTAATCAAATTTCGAGAGTGTGAGGTCTTTTGGATTTTACAGGATGACTGAACAAAACATGGACAATTTTATGGCTGAAGGTGATTTACCCGAACCAATGATGGAGCAAAAGTTGGATTTGATTATGATGCAACTCGAAGAAGAACGAAGAGCTCGACAAGATTTGCAAGTTCAATTGGCCAATTGCAACGATCTACCACCGACAAAGATGGACCGCAATCCGAAGATCTTATATGATGTACCATCGATGCGACACTTGAAGCCCAATCCATCTGCAAAGAAACAAAGATAAGTAAAAGAAACTTCAAATTTCGTACTTTCAATGGATCACGAGATGGAAAGACTGTACTTGCATTTATCAGTCAATTTGATTATTACTTCCATGAAGAAACATATGCTGAGAAAGATAAAATTAAATGTGTCACTAACCATTTAGTTGACCGAGCATCCTTATGGTGGACTGTGGTCCACAAGAGCATTGATTGCCCTACTACATGGGAGACTTTCCAAAAGAAGTTTTTGCAGAATTTCCTTCCTCCTCAGTTCCATGAAAAAGCCATCAAGCAATGGGATCTTCTACAGCAAAGAGATCACGAACCTATTTCCCAATACACCGAACGTTTCTGGGATGCCCTACTGCAACTACACATGCTCGAAGATGTACCTGAAGCGACTCACAAACGCAAGTTTATGTTTGGCCTACTTGGACATTACTATGCTGAAGTCAATATGTTCAAGCCAACAACCCTTGAAGATGCAATTTCCTTGGCTCATGACACTAAAGACAAGATTCATGGAAGAGACAAGCGACCACAACAATTTCAAACTAATGGTAACTATGGTTCCAAACAATTCAATTCAAATTTTCGAAGATTCAATCAAAGTCATTTTCTTCCATCTTCATTTTGTAAGTCTTGGACAAGACCACCTACTTTGCCATCAAATACCAATCCAAACCCTAAGCCATCCTCACAGCCAAATCCCAACATTCCTAAACTTCTTGCCATTACCAATAATGTATCTAAAGCCAAACCCATAGTTTGTTACAAATGCCATCAACATGGACATCTAACAGCCAATTGCCAATCGAAAAAGCCACCTGTCCATATCAATTATCTTGGAGCAATCGAAGAAGAAGAACGTGAGGAAATGCCCAATTTTACGGAAGATGATGACGACATTGGTACTACTTCGGATACTTTGCCAGGTATGCCAACTCCCCATTCTTTGTTAACAATGAAATATTTTGTGCATGGTAAAGAAAAGACTATTTTACATGATGATGGTAGCACACATGACTTTATTTCTGCAAAGTTAGTGAAAGAATTGAAATTACCAACTATTTCTACACATTATCACATTAAAGCTGCATTCCTAAGCACGAGATATAATGAAACACAAGAGGTGCATAATTTAGAAATTAAAATTGGTGAATATACTGAACAAAGAAATTTCTTAGTTATACCTTTGCAGTCTAGTGACGTTATCTTAGGAATGCCTTGGCGTCATCAGTATAATCCTGACATAGATTATTCTACGCATTCAATTAAAATTTATTTTCAAGGAAAACAAATCACATTGCATGGTATGCACGCTTCTAATCATTTTCCACTGCTTACTCATACTCAGGCTAAACGTGCATTACGTAAAAGTAGCAAATCTTATTTAATATGGGTGAATGAACTTCAAGCTAAAGAAAAACAAATGTATCCTAGGCATACACAATTTATTGCACAATTTCAAGATTGTTTTGCTGCTGATTTACCACGTGGACTACCACCTTCATGTCCTGAAGATCACAAAATAGATTTAATTCCTGGAACATAGCCACCATGTAAAGCACCATATAGCCATAACCAAATTGAACAGAAAGAAATACAAAATCAAATAGAGGAATTGCTTAACAGAGGATTAATTAGACCTAGTAGTTCTCCATTTGGTGCACCTGTTTTATTAGTAAAGAAGAAAAATAATACTTATCACATGTGCATTGATTATCGTGCCCTAAATAAAATTACTGTTAAGAATAGATATCCAATTCCTAGGGTAGATGATCTTATGGATAAACTACAAGGTTCTGCCATTTTCAGTAAGATAGATCTTAAATATGGTTATCATCAAGTAAGATTGGATAAATCTGATATATTCAAAACTGCATTTAGAACACAATTTGGACACTATGAATTTCTAGTTATGCCTTTTGGTCTAACTAATGCACCAGCTACATTTAGTCGTATGATGAATTGCATATTTTTGAAACATCAGCATTGTATCATAGTATTCTTTGATGATATATTGGTATTCAGTAAAAATGAGAATCAGCATTATGAACATTTGTCTTTAGTTTTCAAGTTGTTAAAAGACAATCACTTGTATGCTAATCCGGAAAAGAGTGAATTCTTTCAAACAAAAATTGAATATCTAGGACATTGTTTCATCAGAAGGTATTAAAGTTGACCCTAAAAAGATAGAAGCAATTTTAAATTGGCCCATACCCAAAAATATGCATGAGTTGCGTTCTTTTCTAGGTCTTGCTAGTTTTTACAAAAAGTTTGTGTGAAATTTTTCATTACTTGCCTTACCTTTGACAAAACTTTTAAAGAAGGGTATTGTGTATAACCAGTTTGATAATCAACAAAAATCTTTTGATTTATTGAAACATGCATTAACCCATGCTCCTGTATTACAACTACCTGACTTCAATAGACCATTCTTTTTAGTAGTTACTGATGCTAGTGGATCTAGAATAGGAGCCGTCCTTATGCAAGATAATCATCCCATAGCCTATTCTAGCTGTAAACTCAAACCATCCGAACTTAAATATTCTACCTATGATAAATAATTGCTAGCTATAGTACAAGCCTTACGTCAATGGAAAAATTATTTAATGGGTTCTGAATTTTTGATTAAAACTAACCAACAAAGCATTAGACATCTCCTTAGTCAACCCCAAATATCTGACTGACACATTAAATGAGTAGCTTTTATTCAAAGTTTTCATCCCCTTATACAATATCAACCAGGAAAAGAGAATGTTGTAGCTGACGCTTTAAGTAGAAGACCAATAATTCATAATATTTATGTGATATCATTTGATTCTCTTATCCCTATGAAAGATACTTATCATCAAGATCTTACTTTTCAAGCTGATTGAAATAAATTAGTTGCAAATAATTGGATTCCTATTGATTCATTGTCTTACAATAATGGATTCATGTTTTATGAAAAGAGATTATGTGTGATAGTTGTTGAGATATCAAGCTCCACTCGTGATATGCCAGGGTGATCGTTGTGCATTTATGTCACCGACTTGTTAGCTGCAGATGTGGTTGGTACACCACCCATAAATAATAGCTAGATGACAGCTATCCTTATCTACTCTAGTTCGTGGTTCAGTTAGTATGCCACCTTAGTTAGTTGAGTTTGGTTGAGACCCATATATAAGGTTCTTCTATTTCTTTGTATGAGAGTTCTTTTTTTACTTACACAACTAAGAAGAGAAAAACTGTTTTCAGCCTCCACCTTTGTGTGTATTCCCCCATTGTGCAAGTGAGAGAGCTACAAGTGAGACTCCTTCCTTCTCTCCACAATCTTGACATGGTATCACAGCCTTATTCATGGTAAGGAGCTCAAGAAAGAAAACCAAGTTCGCGGTGTTGTGGTAAGAGGACCAGTGTTGCTTTCATTTTTCTGTTTTGGGAGCAAGTCTCTGCAGGTAACACAGCCGAAAAGTGCAAGAGTGCTTTGTCTCAGATTGAGATGCCCTTCGCGGTATAGCAAAAGGGCAGGAGTGGGCTTTAGTCCTTGGTTGCTCTATTTTTTTTATTTGAGGCCATTTCGGAGCGTGTTTTTGAGGCGGAAGTTTTCTGCACGCACTCAGGAAAAGGCCCTATTTAATGCTGTGCGACCACTGTTCTACACGTCGGTGAAAATTTATCGTAGAAATTGCATCATATACCTGTGCCCAGAGACATTGGGAGTTACAGAATCATCCTTGTTGCCTGTTGATGCAAAATCGTCACTAAGAAGTGACTGTGTGGTCAAATACCACTTTCTCAGTTTTGTAGATTTGCCCTTGTGAGGCTGAAGCTGTGTTTTTTACAGTGACAGAATTTTTTTGCAGTGTTCTATAATGGCGTTTGATTCTCTTTCACAGATTGTCACTTAAAAGCTTGACAAGAACAACTTCCAAGCATGGAAGTTTAGAATGACGAATTTCCTTATGGGAAAAGAATATTGGGAATTTGTTGCAGGAAATGAAGAAGAACTAGTTCTTCCTGATGTTCCCAATCAATAGCAAATGGAGGCATTTAAAGGATAGCATGAGAGAGCCAAAAAAGTTATGTACTGGCTGTCTATCAGTATTTGAGACTCTATGATTGTGCATATTCAAGATGCAAGCACGCCAAAGGAGGCATGGGATACTTTGTCAAAAATTTATAGCACAAATACGCAAGCCAGGAAAATGCAGCTCAAGCAATAGTTGCACAATGTGCAAAGAGAAAGTATGAGCATCAATGACTACCACATGAAGGTGAAGAAGATTGCAGATGCACTTGCTTCCATTGGGTTGCCAGTGGAAGATGATGATTTAGTTTCCGTGACCTTGAATGGTCTAGGAAAGGATTATGCACAGTTTCGAACATCCATTTCCGTCCATGGAAGATTTTTTGATTTTGAGGAGTTGATTGCTCTTCTAATTTCTGAGGAGCAGAGAAATGGTGGTGCATCTTCTTCAGGAGGAACTTCAAAAGAAACTGTCTTCTACTCAAATGCTGGAAGAGGTAGAGGCAGAGGTAGAGGAGACCAATCTAGAGGCCATGGTAGGCCACTCTTATGTGGATGGTGAATCCAGTGGCTCAGAACAGAGCATTGATGTTGAGTTGGGTATTCCTTCTATTGTTACACCTGGAGTAAGGAAGACCATGGATGTTTTGAGAGCATCTGGAAGTGAGCCTACTTTGCGCAGGTCTACTAGAGCTAGGTATCTTGTGGATAGACTAAAATATGATGGATTTACAGCCATTCACTACGCCTATATAGTCAAAGTGATACAGGAACCAGAACCCACTTCTTTTGAGCAAGGCATGGGAAATAAAAAATGGGAGAAATCCATGGATGAAGAAATGGATGCTTTGGAAGCAAATTCTACATGGGAATTGGTACCTTTGCCTAAAGATAAGAATGCAATTGGTTGTAAGTGGGTTTATAAGGTGAAGCACAATGCAGATGGTTCTGTGAACAGATACAAGGCAAGATTAGTAGTCAAGGGGTATGCACAAACATATGGGATTGATTATGAAGAAACATTTAGTCCGGTTGCAATGATGGCATTGCTATGGCTGCATCAA
Organism: Lygodium microphyllum; assembly: GCF_053477565.2. Taxonomy (NCBI): domain Eukaryota; kingdom Viridiplantae; phylum Streptophyta; class Polypodiopsida; order Schizaeales; family Lygodiaceae; genus Lygodium; species Lygodium microphyllum. The sequence goes on from NC_141142.1 coordinate 103,649,154, forward strand.
AGGGATGGTCTTTACATCAGATGGATGTAAAGAATGCCTTCTTGTCAAAATTGTGGGAGAGAAGGAAGGAGTCTCACTTGTAGCTTTCTTGCTTGCACAATGGGGGAATACACACAAGGGTGGAGGCTGAAAACAGTTTTCCTCTTCTTAGTTGTGTAAGCCAAAAGAACTCTCATACAAAGAAATAGAAGAACCCTATATATGGGTATCAAACCAAACTCAACTAACTAAGGTGGCATACTAACTGAGCCACGAACTAGAGTAGATAAGGATAGCTATCATGTAGCTATTATTCATGGGCGGTGTACCAACCGCGTCTGCAAATGACAAATCGGTGACATAAATACACAATGGTCACCCTGGCGTATCACGAGTGGAGCTCGATATCTCAACACTCCCCCTCGAGCTCAATCCCAATTCCTGCACACCAAGCAGGTCTCTGAACTTGCGCAGCTTCTCTGCACCCAATGCCTTCGTGAATATGTCAGCTACCTGATCCTCTGTGCTGACATAAACTAGATCAATAAGACCTAGTAAAACCCTCTCTCGCACATAGTGATAATGCACCTCAATGTGCTTTGTTCTAGCATGATATACTGGGTTATTTGCCAAGTGTATACTACTCATGTTGTCACAATAAATGACAACTGGTCCATCTGTAGACTGATGCATATCATAAAGTAGCTTATGCAACCAAGCTACCTCACATGCAGCCATTGCTGCACCCCTGTACTCAGCCTCTGTGCTCGACAAGGCAACTGTAGGCTGTTTCTTGCTGCTCCAAGTGACTGCAGCACTCCCAAAAGAGAACACATATCCACTGGTAGATCGTCTATCAGAAATACTACCAGCCCAATCAGCATCAGTGTATCCATGCAACTGTATCTGAACCCCAGTCTCATAAAATAGTCCATACTGCAATGTGGACTTCACATACCTAAGTATGCGTCTAGCCGCATCCAAATGTGGTTTCCTTGGAGCCTGCATAAATTGACTTACCAATCCAACAGCATAGCTCAAATCTGGCCTTGTAATAGTCATATAAATCAAACTTCCTACTATGCGTCTGTACATAGTAGGGTCTTCTAGAAGCTCACCTGCATCTGTGCTCAGCTTCACATTCTGCTCCAAAGGAACTGAAATAGGCTTACAGCCTGTCATCCCATATTTGGACAACATGTCCAATCCATACTGCCTCTGCAAGAGCTGTATCCCACTTGGTGATCTAATCACCTCAATGCCCAAGAAATAACGCAGCTCTCCCAAATCCTTCAACTCAAACTTCTGCTTCAATAGCATTTTCACATGAAGGATATCTTCATCACTGTCACCTGTCATAATCAAATCATCAACATAAATGACAAGTAGCATAATACCTTTCTCTGTTTTTCTCACATAAAGTGAGAAATCTGCCTTGGAAATTTGAAAGCCAATAGTGACAAGATACTGTCCTATCTTGTCAGACCATGCTCTAGGTGCTTGCTTCAAGCCATACAAGGCTTTCTTCAACCTGCAAACAAACTCAGGATGAACAGTATGCACATAACCTAGTGGCTGCTCCATATAGACCTCTTCTTGCAAATCACCATGCAAGAAGGCATTCTTTACATCCATCTGATGTAAAGACCATCCCTTTGATGCAGCCATAGCAATGACTGCTCTTACGGTTGCCATCCTTGCAACCGGACTGAATGTTTCTTCATAGTCAATGCCATATGTTTGTGCATACCCCTTGACTACTAATCTTGCCTTGTATCTGTTCACAGAACCATTTGCATTGTGCTTCACCTTATAAACCCACTTACAGCCAATTACATTTTTACCTTTAGGCAAAGGTACCAATTCCCATGTAGCATTTGCTTCCAAGGCATCCATTTCTTCATCCATGGCTTTCTTCCATTTTTCTTTTCCCATGGCTTGCTCAAAAGAAGTGGGTTCTGGTTCCTGTATCACTTTGACCATATATGCATAGTGAATGGCTGTAAATCCATCATATTTCAGCCTATCCACAGGATACCTAGCTCTCGTAGACCTGCGCAAAGTAGGTTCACTCCCAGGTGCTCTCAAAACATCCCTGGTCTTCCTTACTCCAGGTGTAACAATAGAAGGAATACCCAACTCATCATCAATGCTCTGTTCTGAGCCACTGGATTCACCATCCACATAAGAGTGACCTGCATTCACATCAAACATGGGCTGATCAACCTTCTCTTTTCCTTTTCGTGATACCTGCATACCACTATCTGCATTACTTTGAGAAGATTCTCCTGATCTCAATCTGCCTGTCCATGGCGAAGAATGTGAACCACTGCTAGAGGACACTCCAGGTCCACTAATATTTTGTGACTGCTGCTGTGAATTCTGTGCAGCATTACCATTTTGTGCATCTACATCATCAATCACATTTACTGGTTTATACCAGCTACTCATCTCATCAAAAACAACATCTCTACTCACTGTAAACTTACGAGTAGAAGGGTTATAGCATCTATACCCTTTTTGCTGCAGAGAGTAACCAATAAAGATGCACTTCTCAGCTTTTGGATCCAACTTGGATCTCAACTCATCTGGCACATGTACATAGGCAATGCAACCAAAAATTTTCAAATGAGAAATATCTGGTTTCCTACCAGTATACCTCTCCTCTGGAGTCATTCCATGTATTGCTGCAGTGGGAGTCCTGTTCATTATATAGACTGCTGTAGCAACTGCTTCAGCCCAATAAAAATCTGGCAAGTCTTTTTCATTGAGCATGGCACGAGATACCTCTCCAATATGCCTGTTTTTTCTTTCTGCAATTCCATTTTGTTGTGGGGTATGACTGTATGAATATTGCTGCTTTATGCCATGCTCCTGTAGGAACCTTGCAAACTCATTTGAGAGGTACTCTCCCCCTCCATCTGACCTTAGGCATTTTATCTGCAGGCCTGTTTCTTTTTCAACCATAGCTTTAAGAGTTTTGAAATGCCCAAAAACTTCACTTTTCTTTTTCATAAAATACACCCAAACTTTTCTGCTATAGTCATCAATAAAACTGACAAAATAATGACAGCCTCCAAGAGATGCAACTTTAGTTGTCCACACATCAGAGTGGATTAATTCCAATGGCTTCTTACTCTCTTGAACATGTCTAGGAAATGGTTTCCTTGCCTGTTTTCCAAACTGACAGGCTTCACATACCTTATGCATTTCTGCAACCTTGAATTTCGGCAAACCTGCAACAATATTTTAGGCCTGCATTGATTTAAGTCGCTGTACATTAACATGACCAATGCGTTTATGCCAGATATCAATATCTGCAACTACACCGGTCCCATGTGCAAACATTGTTGCACTCAATTCAGACATGTCTGCATCCAATGTAAACATTCTGCCCTTCTTCTTTCCTTTTTCTTTCAAGCGACCTTTATTTTTCATATCCTCAACAAAGCATCCATGAGGATTAAATCTGACCTGCAAGCCCTGCTCAACCATTTGACCAACAGAAACCAGATTCTTGGTGATATTCGGGACATGAAATACATCGGACAGGTATTTCTTTTTCCCATCCTGCATAGACAAAGGAATTTTTCCAATCTGCACAATAGGATGTGCAGTATCATCACCAGTCTCCACAAATCCTGGTTTTTCCATTTTCCTTGCATCCTCCATCCATTCTACATGACCTGTCATATGGTTTGATGCACCTGAGTCAACATACCATACATCGTTGCTTTCTTCTGCACTTGTCACAGAATTGTTCATGTGCTGCACCATAAACAAATGCTCATTTCTATCATCACCCTGTCTACTAGAGGATGCATAATTTCCTTGTTGCAGTTTTCCATTCATGATGTCATTCTGCTTTTTATAGCAGTCTTTAGCCATATGACCCATTTTACCACAATAGTAGCATTTGTGAGAAATGCGGGATCTAGAGCATGGCATAACCGGAAGCTATGGAGGATGAAGAAATAAGTGTAGACTCATGATGGAATGGACACTGTTTGTTACACAAGTGAATTAGGTTCCAAGATTGAGACTTGGACTCATAAACACAATCTTGTGTATGTGGACAATGACATTGACACTTTACTGAAATGAAAAGAGTACTATCATTGCATTAAGAAAGGAAGCAAGTACAATGCTTTATAGGAAAGTAGGAAACTGCAGTAGGCACCATTGTGCATATGGGATAAGTTAGCCTGCATATCCTTGACCCTGAGACTCCATACAAAGAGGCTGTTTGAGTGTGATTGCTGATTCTCAACACCCCTCCTCAATCACAACTAGTAAAGGCACAAAGTGTGTAGAGGCTGTAATGAGAACCACGTGCAAAGTGTGGGCATACCACAGACATGGCAAAACACCAGAGGCTGTCGCAGAAAAAGCTAAGTGTGGGTACCATAAACATGGTGGACATCCAGAGGCTGTAACAGGGGCCTCACAAAGTGTACAGGGACTGTAATGCCAAGTTACATAAGGAGTTTACAAAGCTTATGGCAGGAAGCATTAGGGCAAGGAAGTACAAGGCTTTTAAAACAGTCTATCAGAATTATGAGAGTACAAGGACTGATGAGTCTTGTCCTTCCGATCCTGGTGGTCTTCATCTTCATCTTCTTCTTCCTTTGCTCCATTTTCTTCTTCTTCTTTGACTGCGACTAGATAGGCCTTTTGGGATCTCTTTCTTGCGTGGCAGAACTTCTCGGTGTGTCCGGTCCTTTTGCAAAAGTCACAAAAGAGCTGATCCTTCTTGCCTTTGTACCTGTTGCCAACATATAATGCATGCTCATCTCTAGAGGTACTTGGTTCTTCTTTAGTTTTTAGCTTCTTTTCTTCTTCTAACAGTGATGCCTGGATATCAACAAGTTCAGGATTTGGCATGTTGATTAAATTTGTTGATACATTATTATATTCAGGAGGCAAGCTTTTAGGTATAACACCGATGCAAACATCTTCATCCATTTTAATGTTGATTCCTGCAAGTTGGGTTAGGAGTCCTTCCATGTAATTAAGATGTGTGGCAAGTGATGTGCTGGACTTCATTTCAAGCCTGAAGAACTCAATTAGGAGACCATACTTTGATGATTTAGATTGTGCACCGAACAGGGTGTCAAGTCTTTTCCATGTATCCTGTGAGGTCTCACAGTTATCCACATGATGAATATAACTGTCGTCTAGCTCCAGTTTAATAATGGCCTGAGCTCTGTCATCATTCTTTTGCCAAGTAGTTGCAAGGTCCGCGTCCCGAGGTTTCTTCCCTTTGCCATTTGTGATGGCCCAGAGACCCTTCTTCATCAGAATGAGCTTGATGCGGGTTTGCCAAGTGTGGAACCCGACTCCTTTGAATCGAGCATTTGGAGAGTCTTTTCCCATGTTAGATTTACGGGAACAGTAGCAAATCAACTTCAGACTTATTGGATTTGAGCAACAGAAGAATTGATTGAGAGACACAAGTGTTAAAAAACACTAACTGAGTGTCAATTAATACCAAATCTGCAAAAGTCTTTTACTCTTTTAAAATCCAAGTGATCTTCCCCTTCTTGATTTGATGCTGATGCCTTCAGATCTGAGTAACAGTACTTTAACGAACTTCAGAGAGTATTTCTCAGTGATTAAAATCACTGTTGATAACTTCAGTGAGAGAAACAGTGAAAAATGTCAAGATTTTGAAGCTTTTGGCTATGGTGGAATTAGGGTTTCTGAGACAGGGGCCTGGTTTTTTGCTGATTGCAGGAGCTACAGTGGATCATTTTCAAAACTTTTTATATGCCTAGGAAGCTGATTTCATGGGCTACAAAAGCCCTATCATGATGATCAGAATCGTGGTCAGTATGCAGCACGCAGGAGCCGCGAACAGAATCGGCGCAGTCTGGGGCAGCGAGGTCGAATTTGTGCAATGCCAGAGCTGTAGCTTGCCAATGTGGTTGTTTGTTGTGCCAGGATGAAGCGCCTTGAGCAGAGGAACAACTCTCCAGAAGAAATCGTGGGCTGAAATGGCCTGGTTGAAGAGTTATGGAAGCTCCAAGCAAGGTAGGTCATGTCTGGCTATGGCAGACACAGAGCAGAGATTGGGGATTTTCACAATGCTGAGCTCCAGATGGTCCAATGTCCTGGATTGATGTGATACAGGGAAGCTTTATGAGTTGGGGAATACTTTTCCAGAAGGAAGCTCCAAGAGATTTGACTTGTGGAGTGAGATATAAGCAGTTCAATCTGACAGGGTGCTGCTGGCTATGGCTGCCATGGAAGCTTCAGTGAGAGTAGAGTTGGGAGATGAAGTCATGAGCTGACATTGAGCTAGACTGAGGTTGAAAGGAATCAAGAGAGGCTAGACAAGCAGTGCCATGCCCAACTGGGCTCTGATACCATGTGAGAAATGCGGGATCTAGAGCATGGCATAACCGGAAGCTATGGAGGTGAAGAAATAAGTGTAGACTCATGATGGAATGGACACTGTTTGTTACACAAGTGAATTAGGTTCCAAGATTGAGACTTGGACTCATAAACACAATCTTATGTATGTGGACAATGACATTGACACTTTACTGAAATGAAAAGAGTACTATCATTGCATTAAGAAAGGAAGCAAGTACAATGCTTTATAGGAAAGTAGGAAACTGCAGTAGGCACCATTGTGCATATGGGATAAGTTAGCCTGCATATCCTTGACCCTGAGACTCCATACAAAGAGGTTGTTTGAGTGTGATTGCTGATTCTCAACAGCATTCAACATTACTGTTTGCATTTTGGCCTCTTTGCCATCCACCACGACCTCTTTGGCTCCCCCTGCCTCTAGAGTTACCACATCCTCCTCCATAGGACTGGTTTTCTTGAGTTTGCTGCATATTCTGATTTCTGCCACGGCCTCCAAATCGGCCTCCTCTACCTCTGCCTCTACCTCTTCCAGCATTTGAGTAGAAGACAGCTTCTTTTGAAGTTCCTCCTGAAGAAGATGCACCACCATTTCTCTGCTCCTCAGAAATTAGAAGAGCAATCAACTCCTCAAAATCAGGAAATCTTTCACGGACGGAAATGGATGTTCGGAACTGTGCATAATCCTTTCCTAGACCATTCAAGGTCACGGAAACTAAATCATCATCTTCCACTGGCGACCCAATGGAAGCAAGTGCATCTGCAATCTTCTTCACCTTCATGTGGTAGTCGTTGATGCTCATACTTTCTCTTTGCACATTATGCAACTCTTGCTTGAGCTGCATTTTCCTGGCTTACGTATTTGTGCTATACATTTTTGACAAAGTATCCCATGCCTCCTTTGGCGTACTTGCATCCTGAATATGCACAATCATAGAGTCTGAAATACTAATAGACAGCCAATACATAACTTTCCTGGCTCTCTCATGCCATGTTTTGAATGCCTGCATTTGCTGTTGATTGGGAACATCAGGAAGAACTGGTTCTTCTTCATTTCCTGCAACAAATTCCCAATATCCTTTTCCCATAAGGAAATTTATCATTCTAAACTTCCATGCTTGGAAGTTGTTCTTGTCAAGCTTTTCAGTGACAATCTGTGAAAGAGAATCAGACGCCATCACAGAACACTGCAAAAAATTATGTCACTGCAAAGAACACAGCTTCAGCCTCACAAGGGCAAATCTGCAAAACTGACGAAAGTGGTATTTGACCACACAGTCACTTCCTAGTGACGATTTTGCATCAACACGCAACAGGGATGATTCTGTAACTCCCAATGTCTCTGCGCACAGGCATACAATGCAATTTCTATAGTAACTTTTCACCGACCTGTAGAACAGTGGTCGCACAGCATAAAACTGGGCCTTTTCCTGAGTGCGTGCAGAAAACTTCCGCCTCCAAAACAGGCCCGAAAATGGCCTCAAATCAAAAAAACAAGGTCGCCAAGGGCTGAAGCCCTATCCCGCAGCATATATTGCCCTCTTGCTTCACCGCGAAGGGCGTCTCAACCTGAGACAATGCACTCCTGCACTTTCCGGCTGTGCTACCTGCAGAGATCTGCTCCCAAAACAGAAAATGAAAGCAACACTGCTCCTCTTACCAGAACACCGCGAGCTTGGCTTGCTTTCTTGAGCTCCTTACCACAAACAAGGCTCTGATACCATGTCAAAATTGTGGGAGAGAAGGAAGGAGTCTCACTTGTAGCTTTCTTGCTTGCACAATGGGGGAATACACACAAGGGTGGAGGCTGAAAACAGTTTTCCTCTTCTTAATTGTGTAAGCCAAAAGAACTCTCATACAAAGAAATAGAAGAACCCTATATATGGGTATCAAACCAAACTCAACTAACTAAGGTGGCATACTAACTGAGCCACGAACTAGAGTAGATAAGGATAGCTATCATGTAGCTATTATTCATGGGCGGTGTACCAACCGCGTCTACAAATGACAAGTCGGTGACATAAATACACAACAGTCACCCTGGCGTATCACGAGTGGAGCTCGATATCTCAACACTTCTTGCATGGTTATTTGCAAGAAGAGGTCTATATGGAGCAGCCACCAGGTTATGTGCATACTATTCATCCTGAGTTTGTTTGCAGGTTGAAGAAAGCCTTGTATGGCTTCAAGCATGCACCTAGAGCATGGTCTGACAAGATAGGATAGTATTTTGTCACTATTGGCTTTCATATTTCCAAGGCAGATTTCTCACTTTATGTGAGAAAAATAGAGAAATGTATTATGCTGCTTGTCATTTATGTTGATGATTTGATTATCACAGGTGATAGTGATGAAGATATCCTTCATGTGAAAATGCTATTGAAGCAGAAGTTTGAGATGAAGGATTTAGGAGAGCTGCATTATTTCTTGGGCATTGAGGTGATAAGATCACCAAGTGGGATATGGCTCTTGCAGAGGCAGTATGGATTGGACATGTTGTCCAAATATGGGATGACAGGCTGTAAGCCTATTTCAGTTCCTTTGGAGCAGAATGTGAAGTTGAGTGCAGATGCAGGTGAGCTTCTCGAAGATCCTACTATGTACAAACGCATAGTAGGAAGTTTGATTTATATAACTATTACCAGGCTAGATTTGAGCTATGCTGTTGGATTGGTAAGTCAGTTTATGCAGGCTCCAAGGAAATCGCATTTGGATGCGGCTAGACACATACTCAGGTATGTGAAGTCCACATTGCAGTATGGACTATTTTATGAGACTGGGATTCAAATATAGTTACATGGATACACTGATGCTGATTGGGCTGGTAGTGTTTCTGATAGGCGATCTACCGGTGGATATGTGTTCTCTTTTGGAAGTGCTGCAGTCACTTGGAGTAGCAAGAAATAGCCTACAGTTGCCTTGTCGAGCACAGAGGCTGATTACAGGGGTGCAACAATGGCTGCATGTGAGGTAGCTTGGTTGCATAAGCTACTTTATGATATGCATCAGCCTACAAATGAGCCAGTTGTCATTTATTGTGACAACATGAGTAGTATACACTTGGCAAATAACCCAGTATATCATGCTAGAACAAAGCACATTGAGGTGCATTATCACTATGTGCGGGAGAGGGTTTTACTAGGTCTTATTGATCTAGTTTATGTCAATACAGAGGATCAGGTAACTGACATATTCACGAAGGCATTGGGCACAGAGAAACTGCGCAAGTTCAGAGACCTGCTTGGTGTGCAGGAATTGGGATTGAGCTCAAGGGACAATCTCCCACTTAATGATGGAAACTTCTCAATGAATACCAAATCTTCCATGGATGGTCATTCTCTTTGTTTCTACCCTTCATTTTGTTCCCAAACAATTTGCCACCAAGATGCAAGTTTCTGTTTCTTCAACAGAAAGAGGAAACAGTCCACCACATAGAGCTTGCATCATGATGGTAATATGTTTCTGCCATTGTGGGACGAACTTCTTGTGGAAAGTGGCTTTGATAATGAGAATCTCCAACTCTTCAATGGAAGAAGGAACTTTGCAAACATCCATTGAATTCTCCTCTTCTTGCAAAACCATTTCCTTCATTTTCAACCTCTTCTGATGCTTCTTGATTGCAAGTTTCCCCAACTGCGCACCAAAAACATGGAGCCCCAAGAGAGACACCAAGGAAAAGGGGATTCTACTGCAAGAAAATCTATCTTGTAACATCAACAAGCTTTTATTTCATTCTTTTGATGACCAAAAACAAGGAAAACAACAAATCTTTACGCAACATCGTAGTAGATATCTCCCATGGATTTGATAGAATCAACCATAATCTTCAACATCTTTATAAAATCCATCAATAGAAAAAACAAAACAAAGAAATACACCAATTTTGAATGGAAATCAATCACATAGTATTCATCTTCAATGTCTTCATAGTTTTCTCTCTCAATCTCTCATAGAAAGATACATTGTTTTGATAGAATTGGCTATCTCTGACTCTCTCTCTCTCTCTCTATCAATAGTGCATCATCTCCTCACTACAATACTCAATAATGAATCTCACTAATCCTTCATAGGTCATGGATACACCTCCTAAGAGGTATGTTTGTGTCGAAGAGAAACCAGAGCCACTACAGTAACCCTTTATATCTTGCTACTGTCTCTGTCACTTCAGTCTTCAGCAGCTGCTTCTTCCATTTATTTTAGCTCTTTTGAACTTAGATTCATTGTTTCCAAAAGTTAGAAAACTTTTACAAAGTCACATTTACATTCTACAGAACACTTACATAAGATCTACAGAATAGAACAGAACAGAAATAGAGCAGAGATAGAGGCTCTTCAAAAGGTTTACAGAGGGTTACAAAAGGTCATCAGAGAACATCAAATCCTCATAACTCATACTAAAACCGTTCCAAACTATCAAAAACTATTCAATGATATTTCAAAAGATTTCAACCTTCATCAATCATCAATCCATGCTTCATATAGAAGAGAATCATAACAAAACAGAAGCTATACAGAAGATATCAGAACCAATCATAACCTTAACAGAACCTATCAGAACATCACAAAGCTTCATATTTTCACTAAGAATCATCATGAACTTCCAAAACATAATCAATACCATCCAAAACACTCTCAAACACTTCCATTAACAACCATACATCACTCTAAATCCATCAAAAATCAACCATTCAGACCTCAAAAACAACAAAAATCAGTCAAAAAATTCAGTCTTTTTCCAATCTCAACAGAATGACATGGCGCAAACCCTAGTAAGCAGCAAGAAAGGCTACGAACTGAGCTTAGAGCCCCATCAAGCCATGAACACAATCGAGAGCATAGAAGCTAAAGAATCATCTTGTCTTTCCACTCATACTATTTTCCAGCACTTGAAGTACGCTTAATAAAAGTTGAAGGCCTCATTGCGTATAGTGCACGAAAAAGAGTATACATACACACACAGAGTGACTATAAATTGAGAATTGCTTGTAATTAACAAGGAACTCACTCAACTTAATAACTTGAAGGAACCCACCCGTAGCAGAAGACCCTGAGACATAGTTGGGTGACTGAAACCCCAGGTACTTAGGATAAAGAAAAGATCAGGTCCAAGTACTTAGGATAAAGAAAAGGGCACTGACTCAAGCCACGAGCTAGCGAAAGATCAGGTCCAAGTACTTAGGATAAAGAAAAGGGCACTGACTCAAGCCATGAGCTAGCGGAGATGATAATGGAGCTAGCTAGATTAGGTCCAAGTACTTAGGATAAAGAAAAGTGAAAGATCTCAGGTCCAAGTACTTAGGATAAAGAAAAGGGCACTGACTCAAGCCACGAGCCAAGTGAAAGATCAGGTCCAAGTACTTAGGATAAAGAAAAGGGCATTGACTCAAGCCACGAGCTAGCGAAGATGATAATGAGAGAACCAACACGTCCTCACGTCCAATAAGTGTATTGTGGTAGAAACCACCTGCCAGTTGAGTGTCAAGACCTTGGGTCCCAACCTTGTGCCAATTGCGGTAGGTTCGGCCATAATGCCATGCCTTGCACACTATCAAGGAGACTCCCGTTTTCACAACCATACAATCAACCTCACCTAGCAAATAGGCCACCAAATTTCTTCAGAAGGGGAGCCCCATTGCCTAACCCAACACCCAATGACACCAAGCCAGCCATTCCTAGGATGGAGATAAATGCTATGGGCATACCTAGACCACCTAGACCTACGTGGCCCATCCATCGAGTGACGCTCTAGTCCACTACTTGGAGGAGCTAAACAACAAAGAGCCTTACGTGCATCCTTATATCTCGTATGACAAAGAGGGAAATGCAATCCTTATGGACTGTCAACCCATACTAGTGATGGTGTTAGGTAGAGGAAGAGGTAGAGGCTTAGGAGGGTACACCCAAGAGCCAATGGACTTGTGATCACCCAAGAAATATCTCTTCACGCTACCCCGAAAGGGAGCAAGCAAGTTGAGACAAGGCTAATTTGAGATGCGCTAAATACAGAATACTGAGTTTGACACTGCACTCAATGCCAAAATACTAACATGTCAATGCTTTTTTGGAGGGCACTAAAATTCATATTGTCTTGCCGATCTTAGCAAGTGATACCACAAGGAAACGAATTGTAGACACGGGAGCAAGAGTTGGTGTGTTGAGCCATGCACTGCTCTAGACCTGGAATAACCCACCGGTCAGGATAGCTAGGTTTAATGTCACACTCGCTAACGAGATGAAAGTGAATCCATTTGGCTTATTAAAGAATTGGCCAATCAAGAACACAGGAGTCTAATTCTCTATTGATTTTATAGTTGTGAAGCAAGTGGACTATGACATCCTGCTAGGCCGACCCTAGGTGCACAATGTGAGAGTCATAGAAGACTGGGGCAATGATCTAATCTTCTTAGGAAATCAAATAGAATCCATAAGAGTAGAGATGGACACGTGGAAGACCACACCAGTCGACCTAGATGCCATCTCCACTATGTTGAAGGGTGACCGCTAGAATAGAAAATCTTACACGCCACTGACTAAGTATATCCCTTGTCTTGAGGACGAGGGAAGTGAGACTAGATACATATCCTTGCTACAATCGACTTGCCGTTCTCGAAAAACAAGGAATACAAGCAAGCTAAGGCAATTGGCAAGACCTGAGAAGAGCCCTCGATGTCAATCTGCATGATGGCTAGGAGCACAGAGAAAATACCCAATCCTGTCATATTCCAAGTATCAAACAACAAGTGAGAGCTCCATGAGATCTTGAGCACCTGACCGACAAGTTAGTTGGTAACCCATTAGCAAACCTTAAACCACTCAAAGATCTCTTGAACGAACCTAAGTGATGATGAACCAAAGTGAATGACTTAAACTTGTTGTACAATTGGGCCTTAGTCACTAACGAGAAGGATGAGACATATCAAAACTTAGCAGATGATGAGCAGTCAAACAAAGAACGACGAATATGAGGATTGATGTTTCTTCAGTGGAGTGAAGGGAAAATTGACACGATAGAATATGATGTTGAGAGACGGGTGATAGAGCAAATATGAGCAGACTCCAAACCACGCAAGGGAAATGCATTTAGAATAGAAAGAGAAGTCACGCACATGGATTATAGTTGCACCTAGTTGGAACACATAGGTGTGATAGACTTTGAGCAAGCAGGCCTAGCCCAACCAAGTGCCATGCCATTGCTTAGGATAGATTCACCATTGGAGCTATGACCACCGGGAGAGACTCCCTCTTCTAGTGAAGATGGAAAGTTTGATTTTAAATCGAAAGTAATATCAAATAGTGATCCCGAAATACCTCGACCTTTTAAGACTAGACGCACCAAAGGGGACTTGCCCGTTCACCTAAGGCACCAAAGGTTAAAGGAGGAAACAGCCTAAGGACGCACAGGTAGAGGAGAAAAGAACATTGTAAGGCCTACCAAAGAGATTCACTAAGTTCAAGAAAGGTGATAGGGTAGTGATGTTGCTAGGAGCCAAACGTCAGGGGCAAGCAAGCGAACCAATAAAAGGACCCACCAAGGTCAAGGAGGTCAATTTAGCCAAGGAGGGGGAGACACCCCAACCTGTCTTTATAGCCAATGACTTGATCAAGAAAGAGTAAGAAAGTCTCATTGCTCTCTTGCAAGAGCATATAGACATCTTTGCTTGGTCCCTAGAGGAACTCAAAGGGGTAGATCCGAGTGTAGTGACTCACAATATACCCATGACACCCGATGCAACGCCAGTCAAGCAGCGATCATATCCCATGAATCCAAAGCATGCTGACATTGCCAAGGAAGAAATTGATAAGCTAATGAGAGCAGATTCATCTACGACATTGATCACACAGACTAGGTTTCACACGGACTCATCGTACTAAAGAAGAATGGGAAGATCAGAGTGTGTGTCAACTACAAAAAGGTAAATGATGCTATGAAGAGAAATAATCATCCATTTCCATACACCAAGCACATTCTCAAGAGACTGGTTGGTAAAGAGGCCTACAGTTTCCTAGACAACTTCATAGGGTACAATCACGTGCAAGTGCTAGGGACAAGTCCACCTTTGCCACTGAGTGGGGAGTCTTTGCCTACATAGTCATACCCTTCGGGTTGACTAACATGCCAACTACCTTCCAAAGGCTCTTGTGTGCTATATTCAAGGATATGCTTAGGAAGGAGTTAGAGATTTTCATCAATGATCTGTGTGTTCACTTTACTTGGAAGGAACACTTAGACAAACTTAGAGCTGTCTTTGAACGGTGTCAATTATATGGTCTCTCAATAAACCCCTTAAAGTGCCAATTCTAGGTGAAGCACAAATGCATCCTAAGGCATGTGGTGTCAAAGAATGGCATTACCACCGACTTCTCGAAAGTCAGGGTTATTGTCGATCTTCCACCGCCAACTGATTACAAGGGAGTTCAGTGCTTCCTAGGCCATACAAGGTATTATCGATGGTTTGTGTTGAACTATGCATTGATTGCTAGACCTCTATACAAGTTTTTTATTATATTCGAGTGGACTGAGGAATGTAAACATGCATATGAAGAGTTGAAAAAGGCTCTAACCACTGCACCAATTCTACGAGTCCCAAACTAGACAATCACTTTTCATGTTCACATTGACGCTTCTAAATTCGCTGTAGGAGCTGTGTTGTACTAGCCTGGTGAACACAACTTAGACTATCTTGTGAGCTTTGCTAGAAAACAACTCACAGATATAAAAATGAAATACTCGACAATGGAGAGAGAGGGTTTAGCCATGGTGTTTGCTATGAAGAAGTTTCGGCATTATATTTTGGCTACACCCTTTACCTTCTTTGTTGACCATCAAGCCCTGCTTTGCCTTGTTAATAAACCATGCACTACAGGACGCATAGCTCAATGGTTACTTTTGCTTTTAGAATTCAACTTCTCCATGGTTGTATGTAAAGGAAAGTAGCATTATATGGCTGACCATATGTCTTGCGTCCCCATGGGAGAAGCCGCTAGGAAAGACATTACAGAAGAACTACCTAATGCCCATCTATTCAGCATATCCAACAAAAGAGATTACGCCTTATTGGGCACGTGACATAGTCCAAGTACTTGAGCACAGAGTCCCTAAACGATCAATAGAAAAATCCCAACTTAGGTGACTCATTCTCAAAGTCCAACCTTATTAGTTGATAGCAAGCCAACTCTATCAACTAGGGCGAGATGGATTGATGCATAGATGTGTGTGCGAGCATGAAATGCACGACATACTTGCATAGACACACGGCAAAATAGTAGGAGGGCATTTCAGCAGAGACACAATAGCCCGCAAGGTGTTACAGTCTCAGCTATGGTGGCCTACTCTTTTTTGAGATGTAGCACGATTCATGAAGCACTGTGATGAGTGCCAAAGGACCAAGGTACCAGTTTGCAAGAACAAAATGGAGTTGAGTCCAATCATTGCAAGGAAACCACTCAAGAAATGGAAAATCAAGTTCATTGGGAACCAAGGTACCATTTTGCAAGAACAAAATGGAGTTGAGTCCAATCATTGCAAGAGGCAACCATTCAAGAAATGGGAAATTGACTTGATTGGGCCAATCAATCCTGCAGCACAATACTCACAAGAAAAATACATCATTGCAAGAACAAAATGGAATTGAGTCCAATCATTGCAAGGCAACCATTCGAGAAATGGGGAATCAACTTCATTGGGGACCAAGGCACCAGTTTGCAAGAACAAAATGGAGTTGAGTCCAATCAGTGCAAGGCAACCATTCAAGAAATGGGGAATTGACTTCATTGGGCCAATCAGTCCTGTAGCACAATAATCACAAGCGAAATACATCATTGGTGCCACAAACCATGTCACAAAGTGGGCGGAAGCACGAGCTATGAGAAAGAATGATGCCAAGACCACTACCAAGTTCCTTTGGGAGTAGGTAATCTCAAGATTTCGTTGCCCCATCTAACTCGTTATAGCGACCAAGGGGGCATGCACTTCATCAATGAAGTGATCACTCATCTCTTGTCCACCTTTCTAATCATCCAATCGAAAATCTTCACCATACTATCCTCAAGCTAATGGCCAAGCTAAGTCTACGAATAAAATTCTAATAAACATCCTGATCAAGGTAGTCTCTACTTCGCGCAGCGACTGGGATAACAAACTCATGGCAACCTTATGGGCCTATTGCATAGCTTATAAAATGGCTGTGGGATAGACCCCCTTCAGGTTGACCTATGAGACTGAAGCAATTCTAGCCAGCAACATAATTTTGAATAGGGAGACTTGGTATTGTTGTACTCAGTCAAGGGACATAAGAAAAAAAATGAAGTTTAGAGGGCTAGGGCCTTTGTGAGTTTACACCATTAGTCAAACTGGAAATGTAGAACTCAAAACCCTAGAGGGTGAGGGCATAGGCTTGTTTAATGGTAGCCGCATAAAGAAGTACTATCTTCCTACTACACACCCATTGCATGAGCCACCAATGGTAGAATCCCTTGTCAATATGCAAGTGGTGTAAGTGGCCACTACCATAGAGATTAACGATGAGGATGAGGAAGTAGTAGAACTATCCTACCTAAGCATAATGGTCACTGCCAAGCAAACACACACCTTCAATGCATTGATCGATGAGGGAGCTGACTTTAATGTCTAAACTCACGACCATTTGACCCACATTGGCAGACCGCAGTAGCAACCCACCAACGCCAAACTCGGCCCATATGGGGGCTGATCATATGCACTCTTGGGAAAGTGCAAGGTTGCAGTCTCTATCGAGTCTAAAAGCATACAAATGATCTTCTATATGTTTCCAAACACCAAAGAGTAGGTATGGAATCACTTTTAGGATGCACATTTTAAAAACAAGCTCATTCTAATGTCGAATACTACAAGTCCCAGCATATTCACCTCACCATATGCAATGTATGTATAGCCACTGCTTTCAGCAAGGGCTAGGCGACTCCTTCAAAGTCTGCAAAGCCACCAATAGAGAAACCCACCGTCAAGTCCAAGAAGGGGAACCATGACTTGTCACCACCCACCAAACCTAAAGACCTACAAACTACTGAAGCCAAAACTAAGACCCCTGAACCAGGACTTCAATGGATACCTAGAAATCAAGGGTCCCCCACTTAGGAGTAGACATCCATAGCCCCACAAGGATAAGGACCCACACTCAAAACCTAGGAGGCCAAGATGAAACTATAGACATCAACGTACGATTGATGGGTCCCCAAGACATTATTGCAAGTGCAAGGCTACTATGCGGGTAATACCTAGATATGTGTAGCTAAAGCCAAAACGGCCAAAGGCCCTACTCAAACACTGCCCTCAAGCTTGACCACATGAAACATCAAGATAGATTAGGCACTCATGCCACAAGAGACTCAAGTTTCTAAATCCATAAAACCTCCAAAGTCTAGGCCCATAGAATCTAAAACAATCTATAGACCAAAATTGCAACTAGCTACTAACAAACTATCTCAACTTGGGCCTACTAGTGCCCCTCATGCCTCAGAAGCACCATTAGCAGTCGCATCCTAGCCTATTGAATAAGAGGCCAAGCCACAACCTTAGAAGCAACTTAAGTTGCAACAATCAACTATTGAACTCTCTAGTTTAGTCAAACCCCAACCACGTGTAGGCCTTAGACCCTCTTATGAGTGGAGATCAATTCTAACCTTGGCCGTAGACTTCGTCGAGAACACAAGGGATGAGTTGGTTTCTTGCCTTAGACGCTTAGATGCCAGCTTCTTGTCACTTGCTAAAAGATATGACCACTTGTACTTAAACCTTTTGGAAGAGCCTTTAGCAATGGAGGTGTGTATGCTACCTTGCTCATGGGAAGAATCCGAATTTGTATTCATTACGGATGTTGAAGCAGTTGAGGAGTTAATCGCCACCAAGATTTTCCACAAGCAAGCACAAAAATGATGCCTTATCACATCATATGACAATCACACTACCTATGCCACCGACCAAGAAATCGAAGAGTTGAAGCAGCTTGCTGACAACAACTCTTCTTTCTTGAGGAAATGGTACGTTCTTCAACTTCAATGGGAATTTGAGGGCTATCAAATCATGACTAATGTTGAACAAAGACGTGCTATCGAAACCTTGGAGTATGACCCTACTTATGTAGCTCCAACCTCCTATAGGATTTTGACAACAATTCATGTAATAGAATCCTAGAAGAGCACCTCCTAACCCATCCATCTTTAGATATCATATTCTAACTAAGGAGGAGTTACACATCGCTAGCCAAATTGATTTTGGTGACTTCCTAATGGATGTCCTTACCTACATCACTCACGTAGGCATACGAACTATCGACATGGACCACTATGCTAAAATGGAATACAATCCAAACTTCTACGCTTGGCTCATGCAGACATGAAGTACCACACACATGAGTTGAATGCCCTTAACCCTTTAACCTCTAATCCTAGGAAGGATCCTTCTCATTCTCAAGGGAGAGGGGCCAATGTGAAATCAAAAGGTAAAATCAAACAGGTAAGATGAATAAAACGCGCAAGGAAAACTAAAAAGCCTCAATCAATGCCCAAAACAGATGAAAAATTAAATTGTGAATTGAGAAAAAATGTTATAAAATTTTGGAATGAATGGACTACTTGAAGGAAAAGTCTACCACTGTGCTTAAGCATGTAGTCTTTCCTTCTGCACGAGTAATTCTTTTGAAAAGCACTAATGGTGAATATGGCTTCATGGCAAGCACCCATCATGGCAGACCAAGAAAAGACTGGCAAGTTGCCTTTCTCAGAAGAAGAATAGGTGAAATATGGCCTCTCGATGGAAACGAGGACCTTCAACCAGCTTAAATTTTGGCATGTCTTCAACCTAGAAGATGTAGCCATCGAAGAACGGGCCGTGAGGCAATTTTTTAGCAATGCAATCTACAAAATTACATGGAAGCAATGGGCTAAGGAGTAGATTACAGCCATTGCATGGAGTTTTTTTGTAAACTTCTAATAGGAACCACAACACCGTGACTGTGCAGGAGGAAGAAGCAACTTGTCAAGTGCCGATTGAATTTTCCCCAAATTTGGTAGAAAGAGCATTGGGCCTAGCAAAAAAAGTGGAGAGGAATCCAATGAGAGATGTATATGCCATGCTAGGAATAGACGAGGTGAAGGTCCACACCAATGATGGTATCAGCTTGGCTAATATTCCAGATCCCCAAATCCAACTCCAAGCCAAGATGGTGCACGCGTTGTTCTATAGTTAGAGGGATAACACAATCATGGCCACATTAATGTCCCCTTGCTAGAGAGCATTGCAGCACAATCACTGGATGAGGTGAACCTCAATGACTTCGTGAGAAAAACCATCAAGACCTCGACAAAGGCTCTGGCAACAGAAGGACGGCTTGCAAGAGGATAGTCCCCTGCCACCAAGGCTAAAAGAAAAGCTTCATCCTCAAAGGCCTCAACCGTTGGATTCGGTGGGGTCCTTACCGCCATCATCAGAGAAGCCTTGGGGCAAGGCAAGGAGAGAGAGAAGGATTTGATAAAACACTGAGAAGGTCGACACCTCACCATGAACAAGAGGCACAATCTAGTGAAAGGACAATGAGTGAGGATGAAGAGGAAAGAGAACAGGAAGAGCACTCTGGCCATGGAGAGGCCAAGAAGACAAAGAAGAAAACTACACATGCAAAGCAAGAAGAGGAGAAAAAGAAAAAAGAAAAAGTGGATTTACAAAAGGCTTGCAAGGATTCTAAGATTTCCAAGGAGGAAAGAAAGAGAAAGTTGAAGGAGGAGTTGAAAAGAAAGGAGGATGAGGATATAGCCCTTGCAACATGCAGATCCATCAAGCAGCAGTCTAGGCGCGGGACAAGCTGGAGCCCATGAGCTCGCTTAGAGATGAAGGGCGGCTTGAGTGCCCATGTACCACAAATTATACCACCTACAGTACAAGAAGGCAAGGGCAAGGCCTCAATCACCCCCATTCCTACTCTCTTGGTGCACACCACTAGCACAACCATATCCACACCTAGCTCTATGACCCAGGTGGATTCCAACAACCTAATGGCCTGGGTACATTACTTTGTGACTAAGAAAATGAGCTAATGAATAGGAGATGGGACCCCTGTGGCAGAAACCAAAAGATCGATAGTGGCAGATGCCGAGTCTAGACAAGACTTGAAGAAACAGAAGGTGGCAACCTCTATCCCCACAACAGAGATGCCACCTATTAAGTATGATGAATATGTCAAGGGGCTTCTCTCTCAACTAGAGAAATCCAAGGAAGATAAAAAGATAATAGTGGGGCAAAGCTAGAATCAAAAAAAGAGGCCATTGCTACATTTTAGTTGGAGAAAACCCACCAAATAGCCATGGCCCAAAGGGAGATTAATGAGCTCAAAGAACAAATATAGGCTAAAGAGGAAGTAGTAGTCGATTGGCAGGCAAGATTGGACGAAGAGACTGAAGCCCTAGTGCACTTGTGAAGAAACAACAGAGAGATTGTAGGGCTCTATAAAGACTTGCAAGAGAAGGTAGAGAATATCAGTAAAGCCACAAAGGAACTAGATGTGCTAAGGGAGGAAAGAGCTCACATGTACAAAGAAAAAGTGGAGAAGTTGAAAAAAGAGGCAGCCTCAGAATAGGAAGAGCATCAAAGACTAAAAAGAGAAATGGAAGATCAAGAACAGAGGCTAATAGTACTAGCTCAAATGCAAGGGGAAAACCTCGAGGAGATGACAAAAAGAGTAGACAAATGGGTAGCTCATAATGAAAGAGGAGTCAAAGCCTTGGCGCACCGTCTGGCTCAAGTTGAAAAAGATAAAGTGCTAGTTGAAAGCCGCGCTGAGGTTGCCCAAGTGGGCTTCAAAACCCAGCAATGTGCCTTTCTCGATACATTGCTTGATGTCACTCAGATGGAGGAAGGGGAGGCCATTTTGAAACCATCAAGAAGAAGTTGGGGCTCGCACACAAGGCCTTGAGAGCAAGCTTGCAAATGCCACAGCAACCTGTGGGAGTCAGCTTGACCCTTGAAAAGCAACGAAGATACATACTGTTGGCAAGATTGACACCACAAGAAATAAATGCAATAGGGTTCACGAAAGGGGTGCAATAGGAAACCCAGCAAGGAGATGAGGTTGGCACAATCTTCGAGATGGGGCCTCATGAAGAAAAGCTAGCTCCACAGCCTCCTTCCTCACCATGACCGGAAGACCAGCAACAAGACACATCCAAAGAAAGAAGGGTCACACTTAAGGAAAAGAGAAAACAAATGGTGGAGGAAGCAAGGAGAATATTGAGTGCTAGACGAGTACAAGTGCCACCCGCACCTATTCCTTCGAGCCAGGATGATTTTCCAGTGAGCTTCCACGCTGACCGGGTAATCTGGAAACAACAAGAAACGGCTAGAAACCCCTTTGATCCAAACTTCCAATCCCCCACCAATTTGCATAGGGTTCTGCCAATCAAGGTGATGGAAGAAGTTATTTACATTGAAAGCAAGCTTAGGGAGAAATGGTTGGCTGATAGAGAACAGAACCCCACCCTCTGGGGCATAAAGGATGTGTAATTTTGGCAAAACAGGGTTTTTGAGGTCTTGAGATCAGTGTTGGGCTATGAGTGCCAGCCTACATGGAGAAGGCATATCTGCTATGTAAATATGGACACTTGGATGGCTTTCTGCAACACCCTCCCATTCAAATGCAACAACCCAACATTCATGCCATACCCCTGAAGGATGGTAGTGGATTTTGACCCCAATGTCCACTATCGATACGACTTCCCTGTAATATACAATGTGAATTGTACTAAGCCTAAAGAGGCTCTTTTCTTCACCTCAGAAGATCTGTATGAATTCATAGTCTATTTTGTAGATGAATTCTCCTTGTGGCCTGACCCTGCATTCATTGCTACATGTAATTACCTTAGACTACTTATAATATACTTAGGCAAAATCCCACTCCACAAGAATGTGGCCTTCCATCCCTCTATTTTGATGCCAAAGCCATAGACAGTTGCGCTCGACTAATAATATGCACTGCCCTTCTCCCTTCATTTTGTTTTATCCCTTCTAGAAAATATGAATAATAGTCACTTTATGTATTGCAATCATCTATTTCTCTCTATTACCACTCTGCAAGTCCACTTGAGCCTCAAAGGATACTTGTAGAGTTGACAATCCTTGAATAAATCTCTTAGGTCCCCTTCTCCACCCCACTCGGATGGCAAGCTTAGTTCTCATCCTGCCATTGTAATCTAGAAGAAAAAGAAAAAGAAAAGGAAAAAAAAAAAGAGAAAAGAAAAGAAAGGAGAAGAGAGAAAGAAAGAAAGAAAGAAAAAAGAAAACAAAGACGAAAAGAGAAGAAATCACAACGAATAGCAGTTCACCCCACATAGGCCACAGTCACTGCACCAAGGGGTTCTCAAGTTAGGTGGGTCCAATGGCTTTGATCAACTAGCTTCGTTCCTAACCCCCTAGTCTCATTTTGATTTCCCATTTCATGCTTAGGGTACATCAAGGGCAGGACATACCTAGGGAGGTAACACTTGTCTATGGCTAGACATGTCACCCTACGCTACACGCACCGCACCTCCCTTATGCACAAACTAGGTCCTCAAGTGTGGGACAACACCTAGGCTTGCAAACCGAGATCCCAGTTCCACTAGCATGAGCACAATGCGCCACATAGTAAGGTAAACACTCCCCCTAGGTAGCACACTTCTTCTCATTTCAGGTAATGCTGGATGTTGCAAACCACCAATATCGAAGGCCCCACCATCCACTAAACATACCCTCGGCCCCCAACAATGCAATCATTGCCAAGCCTCTCAACTAGCAACAATCCACACAAGGCCCCATCACCAATTATACAACCACCACCCTTCCAAGAACCAAGCCTTCATCACCAAAGACTGACACGTGATATGGCATTGGCACTCATCTAAGAGGGGGGTAATGTTAACCCCAGCTCGAGACGAAAGAAAAAAGAAGTAAAATATAGATGCAATGGAAGAAGTATGACAAAGAACAAGCAAGACACAAGGGTGGCCTAAAAAGTCAAGTCAAACGTAAAAAGTACACTTTTAAATGCAAGGTGCTCCAAAAACTATTGTAAAAGAGCTCCAAGCTCCCTTCTATGCAAAATGTAAAAGGTATGTGGACATAGGCTAAAGAATAGGGCAAGTAGAATGGAAATGGAAAAGAGGATCTTACCATAATGGCCAGTCATGTAAAAAAGGAATGTGTGTCCAAGGGATTTTAGGGCATATATATGAACTCCAAAAAGTGAATGAGAGCTCATTCTTTGGTGTGTGGCAAAAGTGGACTCGTCTTCTTTTCTCCTTCTCTTCTCTTTGCTTGCTTGTGAGTGCTTGAGGGAGGGAGTGTGAATGACTGAGGGAGTGAGTGTGTGAGGGTGAGGGATCTTGGAGGTGAATCTCTCCATCATCTCCTCTCTTCTTCTTCTCTTCTCTTCTCTTCTCTCTTCCCTCGTCTTGCATATGGCTATGGAGGATGGAGCTTGGAGGAGGGGGCTTGAGGATGCTTGAGCTTGTATCACGAATCGTGGAGCTACCAGAGTGCTTGAGGGAGGAGGAAACTCATTTGGGCATCAAGGTAAGCTCACTACACCCTGGTAGGATCGAAGGTGCGTCAGCTAGGTGAGAGATAGCCATCGGTGCTCGCTTGAAACACTTGAAGGAATACGCAATCCATAGGTCTTGATGCTGAGCATGAGCTCCCTCTACAATAGAAAAAATTATTATTAAGTCCAAACTAAGAAAATGCAAGCATTTCTCATGAATATGTTAGTCATAATGGATTGTGACAAGACATGGTTACCTAGGGTAGCAAGGATAGACCATCAAAATAATATAAGGGCTAGCCAAATCAAAGAAAGTCAATTTAGCTAAAGAAGGTAAAAACCTTAGACCAATCTTCATAGCTAATGACCTTAGCAAGGATTAAGAGACTAATCTCATAAGTCTCTTCAACCTTTCAATCAAGCTTCTTTCACAGCTCATGTAGCACATGAACATGTGTAATATAGCCAAATATTTTCAGTGCAACAAATAGGGCTTCTTGCCTATAAATCTTACCTATAAAGCATTCTTCAGAGTCATCCCATGAACTGCAACTGTGGGAGTTCTATTCATAATATAGACAACAATATGAATAGCTTCAAACCAAAAATATTTTGGCATATTATTTCAACCATCAATGCCCATATAACTTCTGCAATATGCATATTTTTTCTTTTTGCGATTCCATTTTATGGTGGGGTATACTTGCAAGTAAATTATCTCTTTATTCCATGAGACCTCAAGAAGCCACTAAGCTCATTAGAGAGATACTCTCCCCCTCTATCTGATCTCAAGCACTTAACTTTCAAGATTGTTTCTATTTCAACAGTACCCTTGACAAATTTGAAGTGCTCAAATGCATCACTCTTTTCCTTCATGAAATATACCCGCAACTTCCTTGAACAATCATTAATAAATATGACAAAGTATTTGCTACCACCAAGAGATATGTTCCTCTGTAGGTCTCCCAAACATCTATATGTATAACATTAAGTATATTTCTACTCACATCTCTCTCATGTGAAAAAGGTTATCTTGCTTGCTTACCAAACTGACATGCTTCACACACTTTATGAAATTCTACAACTCTAAAAGTAGGCAATCCTATAACTAGTTCTTTGGACTACATTAATTTCAGACTTTACACATTTACATGTCCAATACATTTATGTTGTATTTCAATGTCTATGATCACTCCTTTTTCTTTAGCATATATATAGCAGCATTCATAATAATAATTCTAGCATCCAAGGTGAACGTGCAACCAACTCTACTTCTTTTTGCAACCAACCTGCACTTATTATTAAAGTTTTCTACAAAACAACCTTTTGCATTAAATCGAATTTTCAACCCTTGCTCTACCATTTGGCCAAGAGATACTAAATTCTTTGTGCGCCTCTTTGTAAGGATGAATGAGGGCTTAGGACTAGAATCCCACATGCACATTAGGAGAAGTGTTACCATCAAGTTTTCTATAAAGCATTGTACTTTCTCTCTTTTCTAATGCAATTTCATAGTACTTTTGTACTTCAGTAAAGTCTATGTCTCATTGTTAGTCAATATACAAGATTGTGTTTATGAGTCCAAGCTTCCATCTTAGAAACTAATTCACTTGTGTAATAGTCAGTCATGTAAATGTCTTCATGAACTCACTCTTTCTCTTCCAAACTCCATAGCTTCCGCATCTGCCATGCTCTAGATCCTGCATATTTAACAAAATCTTCATTAAAATAGAGTTCTTTAGCTTGGAATACAAGCAAGGATAAGACTTGGGAAATTTTGTTTCCCACAGGAAGGGTTTTATGGCTCAATTCGCTTCACTTCAAGCTCCGGTTGTCGCTAAAGAAGATACCATTGCAATAATTTTGAAATTAGTGAGGAAAGTCTTTTCAACTCTTGTCACTACCCTAACAAATGTACCAAATCCTACACTTGAAGATGTCATTCAATCTTGGTTGGATGAGAAGAAAAGAAATCAAAATGAAGGTAGCATCGACTCAACATCTACCTCAACAAACCAACTCTTCGTCCATAGTGTGACTACTAAATGTTCCTTTTACAATAAGAAAGGACATATTGTAAGAAATTGTTGGAAAAAATATCCCAACAATATGAAATGCAACAAATGTAAACAAACAGGGCATATCACTGGTAAATGTCCAAACTGTTGCAAAGTACCCAAAGAATTGGAGGCCAACTATGTCTCCAAAGCTGCTGATGACCAAATCTTTTAGTATTCATTGTAGCATATTTCCATAAACATCCTTGTAGCCTGTTTTATAAAGGCATCCCACTGATTTTGAGAGGGGGGACCATTTACATGCTATGCAATCCAATGCCACCTTAACATTGAGGGGGAGTGTTAGAAGTGTACCATGGGAAGCCTGAGTAAAGCAAGGATGCATGAGGGAAGGTGAGTCGTGAATGAGCTGAAGGGCAAGGGAAACCCTAACCCTAGCTGACAATGAGGCTATATAAACATCTTAGAGGTCACTCTCAATTGTAGAGAGAGTGTACTAGTTATACCTCTTGAGCAACTTACTACACAAGATTTCATTCTTATACTTGATCTCTCTCTTATACTTGAGCAACTTACTACGCAAGATTTCATTCTTATACTTGAGCTCTCTCTCCCTCGTGCACCCAGCTTTATGCTTTTACTCTACATTTCCAAAAAATTCACCTCACGAGGGAGGATGCATTTTCTAAACCACTCATCATTAATGGCTATTGTATAATCCCTTCCACACCTCTCCCACATGACCTTATAGAATTCCATAGGCAAGCCTTCTATGCCAGGAGTCTTTCCATTCTTCATGTTGATAAGGGTACACTATAGCTCATTTGTTGTGAAGGGAACCTCGAGGCAACTAGCATGTTCCTTGGAAAATAGAGGCCCTAAACCCATCAAAGAACCTTTTATCCTCCCCTCATAGTCCCACGGTTTGTGAAAAGGTTGAGCAAGATGCCAAGGCATTCTATTTAGCCTCACATTTGGCTTTCAATTCGATAGCCTAAAATTTATAGGCTTCTTGAGCCTTAAGGAATAACTTAATCTCGTGCAATAGATTGCACACAATAAAGTTGTTAGGAGAAGTAGAAACAATAGATAGAAGAGCATGTCTAGCTCGAGCAACAAGATTCAGAGTAGTTCTCCTTTTACGTGTAACAGCTCGGCCATGTTACTTGACTTCCACCACAATAAATTTTGCATGCAATCCACATCTCTATGGGAGAAGTAGTTTGCATTTTTTAATTATCCCACACGTGTTTTAGCTTCATTACAAAGTGAGGATCTTCGAAAAATGATGTGTTAAGTGGAAAAGCAGCAAGCTTTCATTCATGCCATTGCTCAATAGGGGACAAAAAGTTAGTTGGATTAGGCAGTGATGTGACACTACAATATTTTCTAGGGCTAGCCATCTACAATCAAGGGACATGCATGCTACATTATCATTGGCATAAGCCCTTTCCAAGCATACAACTCTCCACTTTTCTCCTCAATGATTGTGCCATGAGTAGGGCATATTTTCTCTCTTGAATAGAGTAGCTACATCAACCAATTTATATGTGGGTTGAAGGTTTTCCATCTACTTCTTTTTAAGAACCAAATTGTATTCCCTATATGCGACCTATCTTCTATATCCATTGTCATATTCCAATCCCCCATATACAGGGTTGATACATTAGCTAGTCTTTTAGTTATTATTTTCCACTATCAACAACTATAAGAAAAGTTGTCGATGGCATAAACAAATAGTAGATGTATCTTCTCATTGCCAACCTCAATTTCAATAATCAATAATGACCCAAACCACAAGATTTTGGCCATTAACCAATCTTTAACCATCATCATAGAGCTGCATCTACCATGAAGGCATCCATTGGCTAATGACAAGTAACCTTGAGCTATGAGATTGACTACCTCCTCCTCTCCTATCTTTATTTCTTGTAACACAAGGACATTGGATTTTCTATTGTGTGAAATGGCAAAGAGAATGCATTTTCCCTTTTCTAAGCAAAGATCTCTAACATTCCAAGCTATGGCCATCAAATTTTTAGCTAAAAAACTATTTCAATACTAAGGATTGTCCATAAGCTCCACCTACTCTCCCCAATGTGTGTAGTAGTTGTAGTCCACCAAGGGAAGTTGTGCAAGTCTCTTGATGGAGATTTTGGGCTTCTTCTAATTCTTAATCATGTTGAATTATGCCCTAGGATCAATGTTTCATTTATTATTATCCTTATCTTCTTTCACTCACAAGTTGCCCTGCTTAGGCAATATAGGGAGCCTCCTCTATTGCACATCCAATTCTTTCTTCTTTCCCTCCTCCTTATTTGGCTTTTCCACCTCCTTATCTCTAGTTTATTGGTTAGACTCTTTACAAGTTTGATTTGGCTCATCTTAAGATTGTGATCCATTATCTTGCTTTGGTGCTCCCACAACATCCTTGCCCTCTTCTACTTCCCTCTTTGAAGTGTCTTTTTCATAGTGACTACACTACTTGCAAATATAGCAAGAGTCTAGGAAGCTTCCAAAGCACACCTGCAAGATAACTTCAAAACCCTTCTAATCAAAGATTTCAATGAAACCTAGGGGGTCTCATCTATGATCCCATGTGATATATACCTTATGTTCCAGCTTGAGAGCACCAAATGTAGAAGCATTTGTAGGCATGCATAGGACCTTACCCAAAGCATTAGCAATGGCAGTGACTTCATCATCTAGCCAGATTGGTAGATCCATGAGAGCAACCCACACTAGGCATTCATACTACAACATTGTATCTAGAGAAAAGGTGGGAGACCATTGCATAACAAGAACTAAGTTGTCCTTATAACCCACATCACATCCCAACAACCCATTATTTTTTTGCTAGAGAGTTGAGCAAAGCCATGAAGAAGCCTCATCCAACAAATCTAAACTAAAGTATGAATTATTTATCTTAGTATGTGGCTAAGAACCATAAGTTGGAATCTTTCTCCAAATAGAAGGAAACTCTTGTAGATGAATAGTCAGCATATCATTGTTTGATTCGCTATATGGATAAGGAGACAATAGCCTTGTAACAAGTTTTACTATCCATAGTAGCTTCTACATGCCTTTATCCATTGAGCACCAACTGTTGTTCCATGACTTGATTCTCCATTTTTGCCATATCATGGCCACCAAATGTGAGCAACAATAGCATAATCAACCTCCATGCCTACATCTATTCAAGTTTTCTTCTTCTCCACTATCTAAGTGTTGAACCCATCAATCATACTAGGCCGCTTGCCTACTACATGCATGCAAGGGAGGGCAAGGCCACATGTTAGGTTGCCTTAATGGCCATTATGACATGTCTATTGCTTTTAAGAGCACTAATTATCCACTAAGTGCTCTCTATTTCCCATTTCTATCCACTATCATCTTTCATCTTCATCATCCCAATTCAAATTTTTCTTGTTGGACATACTGGGCAAAAATTGTCTACCTTTCATGTTTGAAGTTAATATTATGACTTTGAAAGGGTATACTTTGTTACTCTTTTCTTTTGTATTGTAAGAGTGTAATTTCCCCATTACTTAGTTTATTTTAATGTGCATATACATTCCAAAGAAAATTGATTTATGTTGCATATTTATTTTATTTTTAAAAAATTAGCTCTAATTACGAAATTGACTCTCATTATGAAGATAATTACTATAATTAATGAGGTATTATATGCCAGTTCATGGAATAAATACTTAGGACACCCTCCCAATACTAACTTATTAAAACTATGTTTATAGTATAGAACAATAAAAAGAACTAGTCTAGTGGATAGTCACTTGGCAGTTAAGTGCACTTGGGTGATGACAATGCCAGGATGGGTAACCTCTCGATAAGATTTTCCTACAAGCTAGTGGGAGCTTCTTGCGCACAGCCAATGGTGCCAACGAAGCCTTCATAGCCTATTGCCAAGTATGATAAGGCCAAGATGCAAAGGTCTATGCCTTGGTCACTACCCTAGTCATAAGCCTTGGAATGATGGTCGTTCGACGACACGTCACGCGGTGCTCACCCATAGATTCGTAATTTTTTTATCTTCATGCTACAAAAATGGAGCTCCCTCTCTGATGTTATCAATGATGTCATCAGAAGCGCTAAAAGAAAGTGTTCTCTCTTTGTCATCGATGATGTCATCAAAAAATGCTAAAAAAGCAAGTGTCCTCCCTTTTACCCCCCATTGCAAAACTATAAATTGAGGGCTTGGGGATGACCAAAAATGCGAAAACAAGAGCAATCTTGATGAGAACAAGACGCTGATTGAGAAGGAGGAGACTCTATTCCGCGAGACAAAGAGACATCATGCCATTCAACCCAAGGACAGGAATATGTAGAAGGTCTCTCATCCTCTTCTACTCTAATACGAGAAGAGAAGATACTGAAAAACTTTATCCTATTCTATCAATCCGATTAGAAGTCATACATCTACTCTCATCCCTATTCCATCGACTAGAGAGAGAGAAGTATTACTCTCCAACGAGGCAAGAAGAACCATCCGCGAGACCTACATCATTGAATCCCACAATAACCATCATTATCATCGAGAGTCTTACACCCTTGCCAACCGGTATTACTATCAAGAAGAGGACTAGAGAGAGAGAAAGAGGAAAGAGAGTCTTACACCCTTGCCAACTGGTATTACCATCAAGAAGAGGACTAGAGAGAGAGAAAGAGGAAAGAGAGAGAGTGCAAAAGAGAGAGAAAGAGAGTGATGAGGAGAGAGAAATACGAGAATTGGAGAGACAAAGACAAGAAAGAGAAAGAAGCCATAGAAGTTGTGAGCAAGGTGAGAGGAGAAGGATAGTAATTGTATTAATGTGTCAAAAAGATGAGAAAATTTACATGTCCTCTCCTTTTATACCGATGTTAGTGTGACATGGCATAATATCAATATTATTTACACACTGCATCCTTATTCTTCCCAGCTTCTTACAATCCATCCCGTCCCAAATTTTTTTTCCCTCAAAAAAAAACTTAAAAGACTAGAAAATGATGGATAGAACAAAGTACTACTCTATTTTTTTACAGCTTTACAAATGGGAAAATGAATGAAAAATGACCAACATATGGACTAGAATGGAAGAACAAGAGTAAGCCTCAGCTATATACATGATCAGGAATGCTTCAGAAGTATATGGAGCCATAAAATGATCAACTGATGAATTTAAAATGAAGTAGACAGCTTGCTGTGAAAACAGACCTTGTTGGACCAAATTTGCCATAACTTCTAGTAGAAGTGTCCAAATGAGGTGTACCACGTGTCAAAACGTAGCTCTTGAAGAGTACTTTGACGTATGTAAGTGGCTTAATTCTAAAAATTGGGCACAATAAAAACTGTTTTAAAATAGTGTGTTGTCCTAACCCTATCTACACCATAACTAGCCCCATAAACAATAGGCTTCAGCCCACCAATGCATCCCGTAGGAAAGGAAAATCATCTAATATAGAATCATGCCTCTAAGAAGCTTCATCAGGTGGTAAACCTCTCCATTTAATCAAATATTCGATGATAGAATGAGATCAAAGCTTCTTCTCACACTGACCTATGACAGCCTCTGGGATGTACTAAATAAGACCTTCTTCATCAATAGGTGGAAGCTCATCAATTGTATCAACTGGATCACCATAGAAAGGCTTGAGCTGACTAACATAGAAGACATTATGAATCTTTGTAGAAGAGGGCAGCTCCAACCTATATTCCAAGTCTCCAATGTGCTTAAGGATCTGATAGGAACCATAAAATCTATGGGCAAGCTTGTTACTAGATCCATCTTTCAAAGTGGAATACCTAGATTTGGGCACCTTCAATAAAACCAACTCTCCTTCTTGGAACTCTAAAGGCCACCTCTTCTCATCAACATACATCTTCATTTAGTCTTGAGCTTTCCTCAAATTCATCTTACATTGCTAAAGAAGGGTTTGCATTCTTTCCAACTGTTCTTTCCCATGAGGATTGATTATTTCATTAAAGATGACTGTGGGCAAGGGCACCTTATAGCCATACATAGCCTCAAAGGGTAAAACTCCAATGCTAGCATGAGTAGAATTGTTGTAGACAAACTCAGCCAAGTGTAACCAAGAATCCCATGATTTTGGACATCATAGCAAAAATGGCGAAGATAAGTCTCTAACCATTTATTTACCATTTCTGTCTATCCATCACTTTGTGGATGATAGGCCATAGAAGGAGCCAATTTAGTATCCATAGATGTGAATATTGCCTGCCAAAAGTTACTCATGAGCTTTGAGTCTCTATCATGAACAATCACATGTGGCAATCCATGTAATCTAAAGATCTGCTCCATGAACCGATGGCCACTTGTGGAGTAGTAAACTGGGTCTTGGTTGGAATGAAATGGGCTACCTTGGTGAGTCTATCCACCACTACATATATACTATTCCATCCCTTTTTGGTAATAGGAAATCCAGTAATAAAATTCATGGTAATGTGCGTCCATTTGCCTGTAGGAATAGGTAATGGCTGCAACAAACCTCCTAGCTTATGGGTGTTGTCCTTATTCTGCTAACAAGGCATACACTTCTCATGACAAAGTCCTTGACATCTTTCCACAGCCCTTTCCAATAGAAACTTTTGTTGATACTATCATAGGTCTTGAAAAGTCCAAGATGTCCAGCTAAAGGCGAAGAGTGTAGTTCCTTCATATTTTTCCATGTAAAAGAAGAGGTAGAAGGAATGACAATCTTGCCATTTAACCAAATAATGCCATTTTTAAGCTGATAATGAGAGTTTTCTTCCATGAGACCTTGCTGTAATTTTTGAAAAGTATGGCTGAGCTCTTCATCCAAAAGATAAGCCTCCTATATTTCTTCAATCCAATCACTATGTAGTTCAGTCATTCCTGAAACTTTGCAAGCCCACATGTAAGAAAGAGAATAAGCTGCTATATTGTCTTTACCCCTAGTATGAGTGATGTCAAAGTCATAATTTTGTAGTGTAGCTATCCACCTATGCTGCTTAGGAGTAAGATTGGATTGGTTAAGGAAATACTTAAGAACCCTGCGATCACTCTGGACACTGAATTGGCTGTCATACAAATAATGGTGCCATTTCTTTATTGCATGCAAGATAGCCAACATCTCTTGGTCATAAACATTCAATACCACTTCTTTATCTATCAGCTTATGGCTTTCAAAGGCAATCACTCCATGGTCTTGTAACAAAATAGCCCCGATGCCTTGACCACTGGCATCACACTGAATGGTAAATTCTTTGGAGAAGTTCGGGCATACTAAGATAGGAGCACAAGTGAGGAGTCCCTTTAACTGGTTGAAGCTACTATCTGCAAGAGCATCCCGAAGAAAGCCTCCTTCTTCAACCTGTCAGTCAAAGGAGTTGCAATAGCCGCATAATGCTTGATGAATCGGCAATAGAATGAAGATAGACCAAGAAATCCTCTAAGAGAAGTAGTAGTCGTGGGTGTTGGCCAATCTTTGATACATTGCACCTTCTTGGGATCAGCCTGTATTCCTTTTTCACTGACAATATGTCCCAAGTATTCCACTTCAGTCTGCATGAAAGAACATTTCTTCTCCTTAGCAAAAATCCTATGATGTCTCAATACATCAAAAACCCTCCTCATATGTGCTAAGTGATCATGTAAAGTCTTACTATAAATCAGAATGTTATCAAATAATACCAAGACAAACTAAAAGAGAAAAGGCTGCAAAATCTTATTCATCAGGCTCCGAAAGGTAGCTGGAGCATTTGTAAGTCCAAATGGCATCACTAAGAAATGATAAAGCCCACGATGAGTCCTAAAAGCAATCTTGACTTCATCACCCTCTCGCGTGCGGATCTGATGATACCCTGACCTCAAATCAATTTTCGTAAAGAATCAATTCCCCCTTGAGCTCATCAAGCAAATCATCAATCCTGGGTATCGAATATATGTTCTTCACTATGATCTTATTAAGATCCTTGTAATCAATGCACATCCTGAAAGATCCATATTTCTTTTTGACTAACAAAATTGGAGATGCATAAGGTGAAGAACTTGGTTCTATCAATCCCATCCCAAGAAGCTCCTTGATTTGCTTAGCCACTTCCTCCCGCTCACATTTGGATAATCTATAAGGTGGCTTATTGATTGGCTTTGAGTTGGATTCCAAATCAATAGGGTGATCTACTACTCTCTTGGGAGGCAATGAGGTAGGCACCTCAAACAAATCCCTATACTCCTCAAGAAGAGTTGTCAAGGGTGGATGACTTGCTGAATTATTGGGCTGATCGTCCATCTCTTTATTCAAATGCAAAACAAATATTTTTGAACGCCTCTTGTACTCCCTTTTGAGTTGTTGAATGGTGATAAGTTGAAAATTTGATCTACTAGGAAATCCCTATAAATGGATGAGCTATCCATTGAAGATAAACTCCATATACAACTGTAAGAAATCGATAGTGATTTCGCCTAATGTCATCAACCAATCACAACCGAGTACAATGTCTATAGGCCCCATTTCCAAAGTAATCAGGTTTACTTTTGCTTTAAAATTTTCAGCCAGTTGTAAAGAAACCTATGGGCATATTTGTGTGTTGATTTCTTCTTCACATTGGCTACTTGAACTCTAATGGGCTGCTGTAAATCAGTGGGAATACAATTTAGTTTGTCCATAATGGACTTATTCACAAAACTATGTCTACTGCCACTATCTATCAAAATGAACACTTCCTTTCCATGAATGTTACCCTTCATATGGAGTATGATAGGGCTCTTAGAACCTACCCAAGCATCCATGGAAATGGAACAACTAGTGGTCGCAAGTGGCTCATGACAAGTCCACCTAGGTCAAAAGAAACACTCCCACTTGGATCAAAAGGAAAAGAGTCGAGTAGATCATAAAGATACTCTTGCCCAACTTCTTCTTCAAGATCATCATTTTCAGCATTAAGTTTGATTGCATTAGCTTCATCAATCTCATCTTCAAGATCCTCAAAGACTAACATACTCTAAAGCTTGGGTTTGACATTTTTGTATACACACTTTGTGGCATGATCAGGTGTATACTTTTTCCCACACTTGAAACATAAGCCTTTTTCCTTTCTTTCTTTGTAAAGATCCATCGGAATAGACTTAGGATTCATGTTGGCTGAAATGGATTTAGGCTTGTTGTCCCCTTATTTGAAGTCAACTCTAGGACTGCTTGTTGTCCTAAAATTACTTTGAGGACTTGAAGCATTGAATTATGGATAAATTGGCACTCTTAAGCCCCTATTTGGCACATGATTGCTGCCATAAATGTTACCAACTTGTCCCTATTTTAAAACAATCCCTGGCTATCCAAAATCAGGCTAAAATGAAGATTCTCTTCTATATTTCCTTCCATAGCGCTCCGCAAGCTCAATAGCCTTAAAGAGAGAAGTAGGGTTTTGTGGCATGACATCAGCTGATAAATATGGCTCTAAGCCATACATATACTTGTGGAGCTTAGCCTCATCACTGATGCTCTCTACATACATGGTTAGGTTGAGAAATTGGTTAGTGTACTCTCTTACGCTTAGACCTCTTTGCTCCAAACCATACCATCTCCAATTTCTCAAAGACTTCAGCCATGAATGTCTTGAAAGCTTCCCAATTATCTACAAGTATGTTCTCTTTTTTAATATAACTCCACCAAGTATGCGCAAATCCCTCCAAGTGCAAGGAAGCAAAATGAATCTTCATGTCATCAGTTCTAGAAAATATGTCAAAGTAAGATTCCATTTTAGAGATCCACTCCTCTAAATCTGATGGTAAAGATGACTGGCCATTGAACTTGGCCAAAATGATCTTATCTTTCAGTTCCCTTTCATGGAATGGTTGCTATCCCAAAATAGATTGATCATGATTGCCAGGCATTGAACCCCCAAAGTGAGATGAAAATCTCCCAATAGGTGGCTGAGAACCACTATGCAAACTTCCCGTTGGTAGAGGACCCCTACGAATTTGAGTATTCAACCCAAAATCTTGAGAGTTGGCTCCATTCAAACTGCCCAAATAGTCATCATGCTTTTGTGAAGTCTCACCTACTTTATATTGGCTATTTGGGATGCCTCTTCATCCAATAATTTCGTGACCATGACCATTTTGGTTAGGTGGCTAAAGTGGACGTGAAGGCTCACTGTTTGAATAAGCTTTCTCCTTCGCTTCTTTAGATCCCATTTGCATTTGCATCCATTGGGAGAATTGAGCCATAATTTGAGCATTGGATTCTACCATCTTATCAATGGAAGCCTTTGTTTGAGTTGTTGAATCCACTAACTTCTCAATGGAAGACTTTGTTTGATCAGTAGATAAAACCATCTGCTCCATTCTTGATAATAGGGCCTCATGACATTCTCTATGCCTTCGTTCATGTGCACACAAGGTATCATTGAGTACACTGATTTTCCCTTGTTGTTGAGGCTCTTCAAGGATCTCTTGGGGTACATTCTCCAACATGGAATCTTTGATTTGTTGAGCATAATCATCCTAGACCTTATTTTGCCTTTATGCCCTGCCATAATAGTGCAGTCCTACAATAACCCCTATCAAAAAAATGGCTATAACTTGGGCTAGGAAATTTTGATTCCAAACCTTTTTAGTTCAAGTCAAAGCGAGCTATAGCATGCTATAATAGGTTTAGGCAAGAAAAATCTGCAACTCAATCTTTGAGTCTAAATTGTCCCGGCCTGCATCCTGTTTTAACCAGTGAATGCCTTGTTTACACATTGTAAGGTAAAATAGTAACCCCAAATGGCTACCAAACCTTGTAGAAGGTTGAGTAGGACCTGTGGGTACCCTATAGTACCTGCACCTGTGCTACAGTAATGAAGTTTGTACCTATATGAACCTGTAAATGCCTTGTAGTGTCGTGTAAAATCCCTATTTTACCCTATTTTGATTCTGAAGGTACTTGAGCCTTTGGAAACTCTTCAATCTTCAATTCTCCACTCGTTGTACCTATGTGAGGGATAAAACAGCATGACAGGCTCCCTACATAGGCTTCGAATCATCCGGAGGTGGGCAAAGTCCCCCCCGGGTCGATTGGTTGCGCCCATTCGAGATCTTCAATAGTGAGGGAGGGTCACCTCTCTTTTGTCCCACTATCTCCCCTGGCATCCACATTTTTCCTCAGTGGGCACATCAACATGGCAGTGGCATTCTATTCTAATCAATCAGCATGAAGTGCATTTCTGAAGTATTCATTCAGTACCTTTCATGAGATGCAATTGAATGGAATCTGGAAAATTTGGATAAGTGAAGGGTCTTACCAATGCAATTCAGTGACTCGCTGATTGCTAATACTTATCCTTTTACAATTTTTCATCTTGGGCAAAAAAATTCAGCCAAACAAATCAAGGTTGTGCATCAAACTTGGTAAATGAGACCTATAATGAGATTATGATTTAATCAATGCTAAAATTCAATGAAATGGGCTGAGATAAATGGAAATAATACTAATCTATGATCTTTTGATCAATTCACAGAATTAATTTATCAATAATCTCTCATCAACCAGTGAAAAAGCATTAACAAGTGGATTATTGAGAGATTTTAGAGAAATACCTTGATTAAGCTTGAAGAGGATGGTAGATGTCAAGTGGAAAAGCATTAACAAGTGGATTATTGAGAGACTCCAATATGATCAAGTATATGAAGAATCAAAGCCCCGAGCTTGTTTGAACACTTGAATATCAAATATTCAAGCATCTTGAAGGAAAGCCCCAAAATAAACCTTCAATATGAGCTCCAACATGCTCCACGGGCTGAAATCTCTACAATGTCTTCAATCTTGGAGTCTGTCTGACTTGTACATGGTACTAGAGAAGTCTTAGAGGTCGGAGAAGTCCAAAAGTTGAAGAAATTTGAGCTTCCAAGTCTGTGGCTATGGATGCCCTACTGTGTTTTAGGGTTTTGAGCAAAGAAGATGAAGATCAAAGTTCATCTCTTGCTGGAAGTTGCTGACTATATGCTTGATGAAGTGCTTCAAAGCATGCAACCAATCTGTAGGAGATGTAGAGCAGATCAAGAAGAGGATTAGAGTAAGGAATTCAGCGCATTTTTTGACGCAAATTTTGGGCTGCTTGCTGCTCCAACTATGCATCAACCACCTGACCAGGGTGCCCAATTTGAAGCACAGGAGATGAAGGATCTTTGCCCCATGGTTTGGCTGTGAGAAATGATCAGTAGAGAGGGATCTTGAAGGATTTTCTGGCAGCCACCATTGAAGCTTCAGCCAAAGCTTGAGAGAGAGAAGAGGAGCTACCTTTTGAAAAGTTACTAGAGTTTAACTCCAAACTAAGCCCGGTGTCGTACTGCTGCGCATCCGAGGTGTGAAATCCATAAAAAGTTGTGTGTGTGGGATTTGATACTTTGTACATACTTAGTCGTTATGTTTACATTTTTGCCTTCTCCATTAATATGATATTATGCAGCATGAGGGTTGTGCCAAACAAGTTCATATTGACATGTGTTCTAAAAGCTTGTAATACCATTGCAGCCGTAAGGTATGGTAGAATGATATCTGATCAGATAACCAGGACAGAATCCAATTTTGATGTAGAAGCAGGAAATGTACTCATTCATATGTACTTCAAACATGGAGAGCCTGCTGAAGCATATGAAGGGTGCAATGATTGCTGGTGTTTTTCTACAAGGACATGATCTAGTCAGTATTGAACTTTATGGACAGATGGAACAGGAAGGTGGTAGAATTCTTTTAGGACATGCAGAAGGAAGGACAAAGCCAGATGTTATTATCTTAATTAGAATTCTTACTGCTTGTAGTCATGCTGGCTATCTTGAGAAGGTTTTTTGTTGGCATTCAACATACTATAACTGCATCATTGATCTTCCTAGCCATTTAGGCTGTTTGTCTGAAGCTGAAGCTTTGCTGTGCAGACAATGTTAAGCATCTATACAGATGTGCACATGTGGGAAGATGCTAATGCAGTTCAAATTCTGAGGAGAACTGCTGATGCAGGCAAAAATCCTGGCATGGCCTGGATAGAGGTTAATAACAAGGTTAATGAGTTCATTGTGGGGGCAACATAAGAGCTACTATGCTGATTGAGACTCTTCTAGCAGTTTTTCAGATGAATAAAATTCTGTATGAATTGAAGCAGCACTTTGTAGGGCTAAACTGCGGGCATTGGGATTACATTTTCAGCTATGTGAAGACCTTTCATGGTCATCCATATAGGCTTCTCCCTAATTGTGTCCTGGTAGACATGAACTAGCACTTTATGAAGAGTTACACTGGGCTTGCTGACCCGAACTGTCCCATCGCCAGTTCTATGTTCATGGGACCCACTGGAGTGGGAAAAACAGAATTGGCAAAAGCTTTATCTGCTGCTATTGTGAGGAGCCGCTTTGCCGGATGGAAATGGCGTGTTGAAGGCTTTTTGGGGGGAAAAAGAAGCTTAATTGAGAAGAGGAGCAGAAAGCAGAAAAAAAGGAGGGCGATCAAGTGGCTCCAGGGGAATGTGCTATGTGAAATTGAAAACTATTGACAGGTCACAGAGTTATTGTGTCCTTATGGCCTTCAGAACAGTCTACGATTTATATCCTCTACCCCAGCAATTCAGCATCAAGAAATTGGTATGCCTTCAATGTCACCTGCCATGACACAGGGGAATCGAAGAGGCTCTACACTGGGAAGACGGAGCTACAGAAGGAAAAGTAGGGAATCTCAGCAACAGGAAAGACAAAATCAGAGAGCTCTACGTCAATTTGGGGTCCTTGCTGATCATTATGTCGAGGACGGAGAGGTGGAGAGATGGAATGTCCAGTGTGAATTCGGGGGCTTCAAGGCTGACGACGCTGGAGACCTAAACTGTGACTGAAGATCAATTGACTGATCAATCTCTGCAACTTCGAAGAGGAGCTAGACGGAAGGAAAACGGAGAGGATCGGAATCGAGAAGGATTTCGGGAATAAGAGGATGATACATATGGTATATATGGAGCGGAAGGAGACATAGGAGAGCTCAGAATGAAGAAGAAGACGAGCTCAGCTTGGGCACAATGAGCAGGCTATTGAGCTATATCATCGGATGCAACAATCTTCTGTATAACCAGATGGGCATGTCTTTGTTGCCATTCTCAAAGCTTGCACTAATTTAGCAGACGTTAAACAGGGACTACTGATACATTGATACATCATAGAAAATGGTTTTGAGTCATCCACCATTGTTGTAGCCAATGCCTTGATTGATTTATACACAAAATGCGTAAGGATTCAAGATGCACAAAATGTGTTTGATAAATCAGTTAATCGGGATGTTGTGACTTGGAGTACACTCATTGCAGGCTATGCTCAGGATGGCCATAAAGGGTCAGCTATTAAGCTTTTCCATCATATGCAGGACGAGGGCATAGAGCCAAACATTGTAACTTGGAATACAGTACTTGGAGTTTATGCCCATTAAGGGCAGTTTCAAGAAGCACTTCATTTTTTGTGGGAAATGTGTTAAGACGGTATACAGCCAGAGAATGTTACATTTGTTTACATGTTAAAAGCATGTTCAAATCTCAATCAGGTCAGAAAGATTCACAGACAGGTTGTTGAGGTGGGCTTTGAGTTTGATGTTTTAGTTGGCAATGCTTTGATTGACAGGAATACAAAATGTGGGAGCCTACCGGATGCTACAACAGTGTTTGACCTTCTTGAGGATCGCAATGGGATTACATGGAATTCAATCATCAGAGGCTATACTCAATGTGGTTGTGTTCATGTAGCCATTCAGTTTTTTTTTTAAAGCATAAGTAACACGAAGTCACCAAACCAGATAATGTATCCTAGAATGCCTTGATTGTTTGCACATGCATCAATTGGAGAAAGTAATGAGGCCTTTAAGTTGTATCAACAAATGGTTGACATAGGTGTGGACGTTGACAATCTCAACTTCGTCAACATCT
This sequence comes from Lygodium microphyllum, assembly GCF_053477565.2. Classification (NCBI taxonomy): domain Eukaryota; kingdom Viridiplantae; phylum Streptophyta; class Polypodiopsida; order Schizaeales; family Lygodiaceae; genus Lygodium; species Lygodium microphyllum. The sequence continues at coordinate 103,689,980 of NC_141142.1, forward strand.
TGAAAGCTTGTGTGGCAGCAGACAGCATTAAGTTGATTCATGCTGAGGTAATTGCATGGGGTTTCCACTTGGATGCCATGGTCAGGAACACCCTCATAGACCTGTATGCTAAAAGTGGATGTCTGCCAGATGCTCGAAAAGTGTTTGATGTGCTATCTGATGGCAATGTAGGAACATGGAACACAATGATCGGAGGGTATGCTCAACATGGTATTGGTGACTGTGCCCTGGATCTCTTTGGAAAAAAAAAGCAGTGACAGCCTTGCTGGAAATCTTTTATGTATCTTATGGTGTTAGAGAGCTTGCTAGAGACAAACCTAGCCTTCTGCAGAGTCATAGATTCCAGCAGTAAAGCATTGCCATAGAGTATGTTAAACTCGCGCAGGGTTTAATAATTTCTGATCATAAACTGGCCTTTGATCACTGGAACTGGTGATGCTTGGATTCAATAGCTCTTCAGGCTGTGAACAGCAAATTTATTGAACAGATGCATGTTAAAACAACAATCTTTGCATTCAATATGAAGAGTCTGGTGTTTACTATTGCATAGCCTGATCTCACTTGTTTAATCTTCTATCTTGGAATTTCTCAAGAACCTCTGTGGTTGCGACTTTACTTTCGAAAAACCCTTCGACATCTTTGGTGAACCCGACGTGAAAGCGTTGCAAAAAAATTTCAGGATGGGAGATACTTCAGCATCCATTTCAGCTTCTTCTACGATTCCTGCTACGTCCTCTACTTCAGCTCCATCATTGACTGCTGCTTCAAGTACTTCAACGGATGATCTAAAGCAGATTTTGCAGAATATGTCCATGTATATGCAGCTTCAAAATCAGCAGACACAATTGTATATGCAGCAGCAGCAGCAATTGCATCAACAGCAGTTGTCTCAGCAAAGGCAACTATATTCGGAGCAGGAGAATGCAATTAGCGCGACTAAGGCGATTGAAGCAGTTGAGAATGAGAAGAAGCTATTTGATGGCCGTAATGTTTCAGCATATTTGAAGACATATGAGATCAAGATGGGGTTTTTTGGGGTTCCAGCTGGACTTATGAGTAAGTATTTCCTTCGTCTTGTCACACCCACCTTGAGGGCAAAAGTGACTGATCTTTTTATTCAAAATTCGCATTGGCAATATTTTAAGAAGGCCCTGAAAGAAGAGTATTTCCTTGAGGAATTTGGGATGGCTACACGGCGGTCATTCCGAGAGTGGGTCTACATGCCAAACAAAGGTTTGGCTGCTTCAGAATTGATTCGAGAATTTGAAGAGAGGTATAGTCAGCTTGATGCCATTGAACAAAGAGCATTGGATGTTGAGAAAGTTGAGCTTTTCTTGCAAGCTGCAGATCCTGCTCTTCAAGAAGAATTAGGAGAGCTTATTGAGGATCGCACGAAGCCTATGGGTCTTAAAACGGATTGGCAAGATGCCCAGGATGCAGTCTCCACTTTGACCAAGAGGAGGATATGGAAGACCCGTCTACAGAATGGTTCTATGACACCGACGCCGTCTTCTGCTCCTATGCCTGCTTCTATCCCTGTTATTTCTTCTCTTCCTCAGCCAGTTTCATGGCCTATGCCAGTGCCTACTGTTTCTACTCCTCCTATTCTTCCTGCTCCAAGACCGATGCCGGTTCCTTCCGTTCCAAAACCATCCACTCCGTCGGTGCCTACCTCTCTTGATGATATAATCAAAGGCATAATGGATTTGACACTGGAGTCAGTTAAAGCAGAATTGGTGGGAAAATTGAAAGAGCAGTTTGCTTCGACTCCGCCTACTATTTCTTCTAGTACTCCTACTGCACCTAGGAGTGCTCCTAATGCACCTAGGAGAGATCAAAGATGTATTTGGTGCGATAGTACGGACCATCAGCATTGCAGGGATTGTGAATCTTTTCAGGATGCAAGGAGGAAGAATTTGGTATTTTGGGGACAAGATGGTAAGATTTTGTTGACTGAAACAGGAGCTCCGCTTGCTACCAACTTTGGGAAAGGCGGAATGAAGAAGTTAGTGGATGACATGGCTACACGTACTTCTTATGTGGCAGGTAGAGGAGATGCTTCTGCATATGGAGTCCAGATTGAGAAAGGATCAAAGAATCAGTCAGCATTATGGATTTATGCTATGGAGACGGCAAATAAGGGAAAAATTCAGCAAACTGTTTTGACTAGTGCAGGCTCTAGCATCAGATCTGAGACAAGTTGGGATTTGCCTATTGATAGGTATACTATTTATGCCTACTTGGCTAAGTCTCAGGGAGCAGATATACTTGTTGAGGAGAAGCGTAAGAGGGATGAAGAAAATCCAAGTGCAGCTAAAAAGACTAGAGGGGGTGAGTTTGTTACTCCACCTACTGCAGGACCGTCTTTGAGACCAGGGCCAGAACGACAAATGGAAGATGCTCAAAAGAAAGAGAAGAGGCAAGAGCCTAGAGAGAGAAAGCAGCCAGGGTTTAGATTGATGTCTGATATTGAGACATCTACAGACATGAAGAAAATCTTTAATGACAAGATACTTGGCAATGAGGTGACTTTTACTATTTCTGAGGTTTTGGGCATCTCGAAAAGAGAGTTTCAAGATCAGTTTCAAGAGGTCCTGAAGAGGAAAAGACATGCATTGCCTACTACTGATACACAAGGAGTTTTGATTGGAGAGTTGGATGAGGATGAGGATGAGGTTATGGTTGAGAATGCTTCTGTTTTTTCGCAAATAGAGAAGAGGGTTCAGCCTATGCATTATGCTGAAACTGATGAGCCTGTCTTGATACCGCGTAGTCACTTTTCGCGGAGTCATTGGGCTAGGGCAACTACAGAGACAATGGTAAAAATTGGAGAGAAACGGGTGCCTTATGTTGCTTTGGTGGATCATGGTTCAGAGATTAATCTCATAGTTCATGGAGTTTATGAGAGTAATAGATGGCCTATGGATGTAGAGCATGGGTGGCGTATGAGAGCTGCCAACAACACTGCAGGTGATTTGTATGCTGCATGTCCCAGTGTCAGGGTTTCTATTGGGGATGTAGAGGAGGATTTCCATTTCTTTGTGCAGGATTCATGCTCTTATCCCATAATTCTTGGACAGCCATTCATCACAGAGGTGCGCATGGAAACAAAGGTAATGGATGATGGATCTGCTTATGCACGGATTCGCAGTAAAGATGGCATGAGAGCAGTACAGTTTATGACTGTGTGTGTGAACCATGTTAGAAACAGGGATACTCTTAGAGATGCACCTTTGCCCACTGTGAGGGATTCAGGTTTTCATTAGGTACCGCCGTTTCGTGAGACGATGGTGGTACAGAGCAGAGGAGATTGGAGTTCTCGCCTCCTGGCAGCAATGTTTTCTCCTCCGGTTTTGTTGGGATTTCAACAAATAGTTTGATGAGTTATTAGAAGACTTCTAAGTTGCCTAGAGCTGCCAGGTAGTACATATGCAGGAAGGAGAAAATTTTGAAAAATGCAGGAATTTTAGAGGATGATGAGCACATAGATGGGATGTATGATAATATGATTTGTGCGGATACGATGACAAAGATGGAAAATATGCTGAAAACTGATATGCAGAGTTGTCACAGTAATGTATTAGTGCAATCCCTGGACATGTTTCATGAAATTGCAGATTTTGTGTCACAGATAGAGTCAGAGGCTGAGGTGACTCAGCAAAAAGTGTTGAGTGCTGAAGAAATTCAGCAAACAGAGTTTCCGGCTGATTATGATCAGCTTACAGAGACACAGAGGGCTGAAAAATTTCAGCCAACAGAGTTTACTGCTGAAATATTTCAGCATCCAGAGTTTAGGGCTGTTCCTATGCAGTCCATAGAGCAGAGGGCTGAGGATATTCAGCCACCACTAGAGTGCAGAATTGCTGATTTACAGCAAGATTTGAGTAATGCAGAGGAACATAATGAAGCCAGGGTTGACACGAAATACAAGACTGTGGATAAGAAGATGAAGCCAGTAGCTGTACCACTTCCACCTGATAGTGATCAGCAAATAGAGAGGGCTGCCAAACAGCCAATTTTGAGGAATCCGGAGCATATAGGCCATAAATTTTCAGCAGAGACTCTTGCTGAATTAAAAATTGGAAATGGTGATTTCTTGCTACCCACAAAGAAGCAATGCTTTCAGGAGATGCTTGAGCGACATGGAAGGGGGTTTGCTTTTTTCCCGCATGAGATTGGATGTGTGAATCCGGATATTGTTGCTCCTATGGTAATCTTTACTATTCCTCATATTCCATGGAACCTCCGACCTATTCCAGTGCCTAAGGCACACCTGCCAAAGCTGATTGACTTGTTGAATGAGAAAATCAGGATGGGAATCCTAGAGCCTTCATCTGCACCATACTCAAATAGGTGGTTTACGGTTCCAAAGAAGAATGGTACTCTCCGATTTATACAGGACATGCAGCCAGTAAACAGAGTTACTATCAGGAATGTTGGTATAGGTCCAGTTGTGGATGAGTTTGCATAAGCATTTGCTGGACGTGCCATCTATTCTTTAGGTGATTTGTAGATGGGATATGATCAGTTTCAGCTGGCTTTGGAAAGCAGGGACATAACCACTATCAGAACTCCTATTGGGCTTGTCAGGATGATACCTTGCCTCAAGGTGCCACTAATTCTGTTGCGCATATAATGAATGCCATGCATAAGAGCCTTCGTGATTACGTACCTCAGCTTACCATGCCTTTCTTGGATGATGTGCCCATTTAATGGGGATTGTTACGGCTCTCAAATGTGACAAGGAGTACTTTATTGGAGCTTCAGTTGTGGTAGAGACAGATTGCTTGCCATTGATTGGTATGATTATGAGTTGCTCTACTCTGGATATAGCTATGCTGAGATGGATTGCATACATCAAGTCATTAAATCCAGAATTCAAACACATAGCAGGGAAGGATAATACCAGTGTCAGATATGCTGTCTAGAGCCAGATATGATGATGAGGAGATACTACTTGGAGAAGAGGATGATGCAGAAATTTCAGTCTCGCTATGGTTGATCATGTTTGCCATGTCTATGATATTGTGGCTTTCATAGAAGAACTCTATGTTGGAGATTGGTTGCAGATTGGCAAAAGAGATGAATGGACAGATGAAGAGTTCAAGAAGATCAGAAGAAAAGCCTATGGTTATTTTCTCAAGGACGGATTTCTTTGGAAGCATCCGAAGAAAAGAGGTGGATTACCTTCCTTTACTTTCGAAAAACCCTTCGACACCAGTTAACTCTCATTTAGCCTTGTTACCTCCAAATTGGATGAAATTTTATTGATGACCTGCTACTTTAGCCTCCTACCGCCATATCCAACCTTGAATATCTCCAAATGTAGTCTCTTACTAGCTGTAGATGTTCTGCAACCCTCCACTAGTCACTGTCTTGTCCAATACTTGTCTAAAATTGATTTTGATGGAGAAAAATAAGATTGAAAATAGAAGGAAAAATGGATCAAAGACGAATGCTCTGATACCACTTGTCAAGAAGAGGACTAGAGAGAGAGAAAGAGAAAAGAGAGAGTGTGTAGAAGAGAGAGAAAGAACACAAGAAGAGAGAGAAAGAGAGTGACGAGGAGAGAGAAAAACTAGATTTGGAGAGAGAAAGACAGGAAAGAGAAAGAAGCCATAGAAGCTGTGAGCAAGGTGAGAGGAAAAGGACAGTAATTGTATTAATGTGTCAAAAAGATGAGAAAAACTACATGTCCTCTCCTTTTATACCAACGACAGTGTGGCATGGCATAATATCAATATTATTTACACACTAAATCCTTATTCTTCCCAGCTTCTTACAATTAATGTGGTGTTCTTCTTCTTCTACGAATCATATTTCCGTCATGGCCTCGAAGAAAAAGAATTCAAAAGCAGAAATCACGAATGATCCTACTAGCGTGGAAGCGACAATTGGAGTTGCGAGCACGAGAGTTACTAATAGAGTCACAGGCGTAAATAATAACCCTTTACCAATAGCAATACCATAGGTTTTTCAAAAAAATTCTATCCAAATTCAATAGAAATAAGATAAGTCTCTTGAGAAATACTGCGAACTTAGAGTATTCACTTGCCAGTAAATTATTAGAACATCTTGTAGGCTAGAAATTGTTAGGGAAACTATGAAAACCTATAACTCAAGAGAAATCATGATGAATTTTCATGTTAACCCCATAGAAAATAAGGGTAGTGAATTCAATACGAATTTACTAAGAACGAAACCTTGAAGAAACTACCCAAGGATATAGTTTTAATCTAGAAGCTCTCATAGAATATTTTTTAAAAAAAACTAGAAATAACTCTAAGTTAAAGAAACTGACTTAAGGCCAAGAAACTTGGTTACAAGAATAAACCTTAAACTGGGAAGTTAGAGACCCCAAAATCTAGATACCCTTAGTTAAATTCCAAAGAGAATAGTTCATTATGTGAAATTCAAGTGTTGATTGCTACTAGATTAATCATCACTTGAAAGTTGCATGATTGATTGAAGTCATAACTGCTTGAAGACATCAATCTTGTTTGTGATTTTCTAGATTAGATCATGATTGAATAAAGTATTGGAATAGATAAAAATTGAGGAGCCCTATACCTCCCCCAAGGATAGGTGTTGAATCCCCCATACCAAGAGGGGATGCTTTTACAGCTGCGGAAGCATGGACCGACTCCAATGGCGAGAGGTCTCCTAAGAGGGATCGTATTAAGTAGGAGGTGGATAGGGTGGCAAGGGGGCTCTGGTTAGTAAATCGTTTACGCACCTAGGAACTGCTTGGTCCCCTGTATGGCCCAAGTTCTACTTGTTGGGACACCTAAAAACACTAACTATAGGTGGATTCGATCTGGGTGACATGCAAATGCACCGGATGAGGCAGCACATGAAATTGTAATTTTTCTCCTGTATGGGCAAGAAAACACACATTATAGAACATAATCAATGAATTTGTTTTATTGTGATAGTATGTCTGTGAGTAAATTACACAAATGAACAACTGTGCATAAAAGGATTCTTTTTAATTAATAAAGTTGTTTTTATATGTGGTAGGTAATTAGATAACTAAGAACTTCCATAGAGGGAAGTGGGTGGATGGATTCCCAACGAATCCAGTCCTATGGCATGGTGGTCTCAATTAGCCGAGAGGTCTCCCCAAAAACAAACACTAGGAAGAAACTCTAGGAAGGGCCGATTCGTTGACTTACCTAGGGTTTGGTCTCAGAACCCGAACTATAAATTATCTTAGGGGAAAGGTACGGTGGCTGTGCTAGAGCACAAGTGATTTCATAAATCCTTAGTCTACTATTGGAAAAAAGTGTTGTACTCCATGAACTAAGGGTAATGGCAATCACTCCTTCTGGACAAAAAGCCTCTCGAAGGACACCTCTGGATGTGAGCCAATTGTTGATAGGTGACTGTTAGGTCAATTAGGAACCTTCAAGTCGATCCTCCGTGGGTAACAGCAGGACGTTTCCCCTACGGGGTAGACCTTGGGTTATAGAGCCGAACAAAATTTGATCATTCTAGTTAAAGTACGGATGGCAACGGCTAAAAGGTAAACTCTAGGCGACTACTAAAATATTATTGTCACGTAATAAAGGCAAGTACGTTACATAAGAGTGTTATGATTATGTTGGCGATCACTATACAAACCTTTAACTTACTACCCATTGCCAAAAAAGATACACTCAAGAAAAGAAAGTGCCAAAGGGTAGACAAAATGGGTAGTCCATTAGGTAGCTGCAAGAAATAAAAATGCGAAAGGGTAGTTGATTTATGAGGTGGGAGGGACATCATGATCCACAATGTGTTTGGCAAAGGCGTGACCTAATAAACCTCTACACATGAAAGCAAGATGACTACAATCTACTTTTTATGCCTTGGTTTGAAAACCTATTTTGAAGTAGAATGTGCTATATTATATAATTACATAACCTCAATTGCATTGTAGCTTGTTTGTCTATTTGTAGTATAGATTGAATTTATTCCATGTGACTTAGGAGAATTCATAGATTTTTCAACTTATCCATCAATTTGCTATGCAAACAACATGTTACAAATATAAATTTCAATGTGTGTCTTGCCAATTGTGAGCTTTCAAATATGCTAGTTATGTATGTGAAATATTGATAAGTATTTCCAAGTTCCAACAATTTGGAAGTCCCACATCCCAACCAAAAGGAGGAATGTTTTCAATGGTTACTTTTCATAGTGAGTTGCAAGTTGTAATACTTTTTATCAATAAATACCTTGGCCTTCTAAACCATCTTTGACCCAATTCTTTCTCCATCTCTTTGTTTTAGACTTGCAAAAGTTAACGTGAAGCTTCCATTCAACTTTTTATGCAAGTATAATTAACATATTTTAATGCCACTACATCAATAAGTTTAATTGTGACTTTTGGGTGTAATTAATTGGCCCAATTGGATGGAACATTGGTGTTTGGGAAACAACCTTGTGTTATAATTAAAGGGGTTACATATCATTAATATCAATCAAGGAAAATTCATGTAAAAACAAATCTTGGTCCTCTTGGAACTGAAAGAGCATCTTGATAGTTTCAAGTATGTGATTGAGTAAACATTAAGAGCTGCAGTTTGTGAAGTGTGAAATAATTAGTAAATAAATTACTGTGCAATAAGAGCTTCTTATATGAGGAGTGTGGCATAATGAGTATATAGTTCATTATACAAAAAGAGCTTGCATTTGTTGAGTGTGAGATATTAGCATATGATTACTAGATATTGTCCAAACGTAAGTCTATGGAAAAAACCCCATTTGTCTTATTGAAGATTGAGATTGCTACCACAAAGATGTACATGATAGCAGAACTAGGAGTTTTGAGCTGAGTATTATTATTGGTGTGTGTTGTTTCACACATCCCAAGGATTCCATTCTCTCGAGTCTGCCGTGAATCCCTTACTTAGCATGTGAGTTGGCTGTCAGGTTGCACACCCAGAATACCACAGAACGCCTTGTAGAGATTGATTCTATCTTGTGCTGCTGCCTTTCCTGATGCACCAGCATTACCACATTCTACCCCTCCATTGATGATGCTGATGGTCTTTCCAAAGCCCTGGTTGCCTGTGATGGCACTGTGGCAAGAGGGCTTGGGGGATTGGGGAGTCATCCAGAACCAGATAGCTGTCTTGAATGAGATCACAGGATTGGTTGCCACAACCTCAGGATTGTTTATCCCATCAAATCCAATGGCCTTCCCAGCTTGCCCATAATTGTAATTCCTGTGAAATCAGATCAGAATTTAGGGGTAAGAAAGCTCGCAATCAGATAAAAAAGGTGCGCTTCACTACCCATATTCGATAGCATGAATTAGTTTGAAACGTTGCAATGACATGAGACAGAATGTACTCCAAAGTGCATTTCATAGCATGTATTAGTCCATCATCATAATGAGTTCAGTGTGTCTCATCTTGATCTGTGTACTTAATGAAATGCTATACCAAGAAATTTGAAGGGGTCCCCTCCCATAATATTGCTTGGAGCTCGCACAACCCCATTGTGGGGATACACTGCAGTAGGAACTTGATTTATCCACTTCTTCCTTGTAGCACCCACCTGCAATCATACACACAGAGACATGATGATAGCTTCTTCTTATACCAGTACCACTACCACCAACAGAATCAGTACTACTGCTTCCTCTTTTTGGACTCACAGGCTCTGAGACCGAGCTTTACCAGTGACCTCATGGGCAGCATTGGCGAAGAAGGCAGCAAGCTCGCGGCGGTTGGAGGCGCTGTCGGAGGCGGTGCCGAAGCCGGGGAAGGCGGCGGCGGCGCTGAGGAAGGCATTGTAGGTGTAGAAGCCGTTGGCGGGGCAGCCGGCGTCGTTGTGGTGGGAGAAGAATCGGTCAAAGACACTGCTGGTGACGATGGAAGCGACGCCAGATCCGCTGCTTCCGCCGCCGCCTCCGCCACTACCGCCACCACCACACTGGCTCTGGCAATTACCGGCGCTGCAGTACGGGCTTGTGCTGCCACACCAGCCATACTTGCTGCAGCACAGGTTGTTGGGGCAGAGCTTGCCCCCAGCTTGCTTCCCACATTGCTCTGCTCTCACACCCCACCCATCACTGTTACTACCCACCACTACCACCACCACCAGCATCAATACTGTGCATAAGGAAGGCCCCATCTGAAAGCTGATAAATACAGTCGTATGGAGTATCACAGCAAGATTTGAAGATTCATTCTCATGTCCTACCCTGTTTATATGGAGGCTCTCTCTCTCTCTCTCTCTCTCTCTCTCTCTCTCTCTCTCTCTCATTTTTCTTCCCACGAGACCATATTGTCAAGTGTTTCAACCACCCCATTCACAGTTGACTCTCTCTCTCTCAACTTTTTCTTCCCTCGAGTCCACCTTCTCAAGCTTTTCACCCACCTTTCACCCAAGTCGCTAAACCCATGAGCCATCCTGCTCCTCCCCGTAATATATTAGTTCCCTAAACCATCGACCAAACCATACCTTATCTCAAGTTAACACTTGCCTTAATCCATAATCATCATCATCATATTCATTATTAGTTCTCTTAAGTCATCCATATCAAACCAAGGCTTTGCCTAAGGCCTAAGTCCACCTCTTGAAACAAAATACTCACCATCATCACCCCACACATTGTTAGGAACACCTATGACTAAGGGCAATGCATCAAGGCCAAAGCCTAAACAGCAATTTTATCTTACATTTCACAAAAAACTTTATGGATCCACTGTTGGGAGCTAAGTTTCCTAACATAGTCAAAATGTTGTCATAAATTCCAATCATAGGCATTGAAAAGTCAACCGACCAAATGCCACTACATTTATGGATTTCCATATGAATTTCAAGGTTAGAGCTCTCAATAGATAAACAGGGTAATATTGCACATTTATCTTTTACAAGGTACTAAACTATAGTTTGTAATAAAAGAAAGGCATACAACCTCATAAGTCATGGCTAGTACACCAATCTCATTATCAACGTGTTTCCTTGATTTCACATTACCCTTCTAAGACTAAAATCAATTACTTCAAGGTGTAGTGTCAATCATGACCTTTCCCATGCAATAGCCCAAAAGTAAATAGAACCTCGATAGAAGACAATTACTCATCAACACATTGGCTTGACCAATCCCACACTCTTCACCCACATGACTACATTAAATAGTGTCACTGGCAAAGGGCATACACAATTCCCAAAATGCACATGTAAAATATGCCTTCAAGTATTCTTTTATATAGTTTTCTTAGAGCACATCATGGCACCATCATATGTTACATTTGATGACCATCCACCCATCTCATGGCCTCCAACCCATCATTAGCTTAATAGACTCTTGTCAAAAGCTTACGGAAAGTCATGCAATTATCTATTTAAATAGAAGTCAAATATTATTTCTTATTCAGTGCCATCAAAGTAACGAATCCAAAAGCTAAAGTCTTCACACTTTTCCATTCAATTTGAATCAATTTACCCTTTCTTTTCTACTTTTCAAAACTAAAGGAAGGAAAATAGATTTAGCATATCTGCATTCAATTATTACACTATTTCATCTATACTATTCGTTAAGGAGAGGTGGGGGGCGGGTGCCACGTGGCAGCCCCCACCTCCCCCACAAAAAAAAAAAGAGAACGCGGGGGCGGGTGCCACGTGTCCAGCACTCGCCCCCCCCCAACCCAAAAATCGTGCCCGCCATGGCGCAAAGCGCCGGGGCGAGTCTAGGCGCGGAGTGCCTAGTAGGTCCTAATGTGTGGTGGATCTAGGTCACTTCTACTCCAAGCAAATGCCTACAAATTATATTTTGGATGTGTTTCTGTTTTCTCATCTCCCACTTAAGTTTCGCTACTAGTTTCTCAACATGTATCATTTTATTTTGAAGTATAGCCAATATATTTTTAAGTGAATGCTGAAATACTAGTAATGCTAGTCCAACCAAGTAGTTGCCAATTTCTAGAACATAAATCGTTCATATTTGTACCATCAAAATATTAATCTAATAAAATAGTTGCCAAATTCTACAACATAGTCTATATATTTGTACCATGTACATGTACTAGCATTTTACATGTGGTACAAATTTTATGTCAATATCTTTCCCATATTTATAAGAGGACTCCTTGCTTTGAAACATATATTTGGGAGATAATAGATGCAGCTTGCATTAGTAAGACTAGTTGGCTTGCTAAGTGTGCAGTGCACAGTTTGTGAACTTGCAAATCTCCTGAGGCCATGCCTCACTCACTTTTCCTTTTTTAGCAAAAGGAAGTGGTTCTTCCCTCTGTGCGCACGCGCACGCGCACACGCGTGCGTGCGCGCACGCGCACACACACACACACACATAGATAGGGAGGGAGGGAGGGAGGGAGGGAGGGAGAGCGAAGCTAATTGTGCCTCTTTAGCTTCTCTATAATGACATTATTGCAATCTATAATTTTAAAACGTGTTTTTTGACCCAAAAGAGTATCACCTCTTAATGAAACATAGGAAGCAATGCACATATTACATTTATGTAATGATGCAAAGACTAGCAAATCAAAGAGATCATAATCCTCAATTTACAATACTCAAATGGATTATAAAAACTATGGTAATTTTCAAAGAAAATCCAGCATAAACTTCAAGGACCCCAATGATATTAATTCCAAAGAATTGTAAATGTGAAAACATAATTGCATTTCAACCATTAGAAGTTGAATGCCAAATCAAAAGCATTGCAATGTAAAGCATATTGAAGGTAGGTGTAAGAAAAGTAATATAAGAAATGCATAAGACAACATTGCAATGTAAAGCATAAAGAAGTTAGGTGTAAGAAATGTAATACAACAAATGCATAATTTAACAAATTTCATTAAGTAAAGCTTTCTTTTCTAAATGTGCTTTATAGATAGGCATTGGTGCATCTATAACATTGTGCATGGAATTTGTATTATTTTTCTATTTTCTTATTGTAATTTTTAAGAAATTATATGCACCCCATAGATTTCCATATGTACATAAGCCAATATAGAAAGAGGTAAATTAAGATTAAGAAAGGATGAAGGGTCGGTTTTCTTTCATCTCATAAGATAGAGACTCGAGGAAGTCACATTAAATACATCTTGTAAGCCCCAAACACTTTGATATAGTGGGCCTATTCGCACAAGGCCTTGATTGTGATTAAGGTTGCAAACTCCTAGGTGAATGGAGAAAATTGCACAGTTGTGGGTTTGCAATCAAGGTGTGAATCAAGAACTAGGTCGGGTGTGCAATAGGGCACCCCAAGCCTGGTGTGAACAGGTCTAGTGTAGATAGGGGTTAGTTTGATCTTCCAGAGATAGTGGAAGAACACCCGCACACACACACACATGGGCATAGCCTTGTATCTAACCATCTCTTATCCTTTATTATGTAAATATCAACACATTACTACCACTACAAGATATAGACCTTATACCGACGTTTAAAGCAACGAAAATACAAACAACAAAATTTTCCCCCATCGTCGTAAAAAGCGTCGTTATTAACGACGCTATAGAAACATCGCTATCAGCGTTGCTATTGGCGTCGCTATCAAGCGTCGCACAATAGTGACGCTATCAAGCGTCGCAAATGCGACGCTAATAGCGACGCAACCAGTAAATTTGTAGCGCGCATAGCGACGGTAATAGCAACGTAAGCAGTAAATTTGTGACGTAATAGCGACGGTAACAAGGATATAAAAAATTTTGTGGCAGGACAGCAAGCTGCCATACCACATATAGCACTATGTGCTGTATGAGAGCCATACAAAATAGTTTCTACACTACTGTATACAAAGCGCTTGCAAACAAAAAGAATGTATACTGAAATCATAAAACTGATACATGAAATAAATACATGATCGCATAAAAAGCAATTGGTACAATCATGACAGGATATCACTAATACATAGAAAATGTCTACATAGATCAGGTGACTAAAAAATAAAGGTGTGTGAGCTCCAAGGATCCAAGGGCGAGCTACAAATCCTCGTCCCCCGAAAGCTTGTCCCGCCACAAAGGAGTATCGAACGGACTCTGCAGAAAAAGAAACAACACACCAATCCACCATACAATAATGCATTCAAATATCTCATGGTAACTACGGACAAGAAAGATGAGTGACTTACAGGGCCACCGCGTCTATACAATCGGTCGATTAATGCATTGAGACCGTGCCTCTCTACATATCGAGTCTCAAGGCCTATCGGATCGCGATTTGTAATGGAGTGCTGCAAAGAAAACAAAATGCTAACTGTTAGAAACATGATTGTCAGTACAAAGAATATTTCAAAAAAACAAACAAGCAAAACAAAAGAAAAACTTACAAAGTCCTCCAAATATGTCATGTGGCGCTACTCCCAAGATGATGGACCACTCCGGCCTCGAGTCGTGCCCTCGCCGCCTCACGCTGCTTACTCCAACATCCTGGAGAATCTGTAGCCTCCTCCCTCAGTCGGCGCCAGTCATCTGCATCTAACCACTCGGGCTTTGCAGCCCCACTCTTGATTGTCTTGCGCGCGTCGGATCGTCTATGTGACATGTATGCACGCATGCAATCCATCATCCAGCCCGTAGAGAATCTATCTACTGCGGCTGGCACCGGAAACTCCTCGTGCAAGGATGCTACTATGTAGTCATTGCTCCCCTCCGGTATGTTCTTCCAATGATCCAGGAAGTTGTGCCGAAAAACTTGTTGGCACAACTCTCTCATGCGAGCCATCACCCTCCTCCCCTCATCATTCATGATGATGGCTCCTGACCTACTATCGACTAGATATCCATAACCCCTAGGAGTCTGCCTAAGATGGGTCCTCTCCCATCTGCGTCCATGCTCCTGGGCATAACCAGGAGACCCCTCTACATCTGGTGTACCGACGGGGAAAAGCCGGAGTAACTGGAGTAGACGTCCCCACAGGTGTGACAAATCCTAAAGGTGACGCAGCTCCAGCTGGACGACGAGACGAAGACACTACATCCGTGTCTCCACAGCAGCATCCCCCTGATCCCGATGCACTCCCTCCATTAGGCCCAAGTCGTGAGCGTCGAGATCGTCTGCTCGAAGCTGAAGCATCCGATCGCGCTGAAGCAGATCTAGCAGAGCGCCCTGACGAAGAACGAGACAGCTCCTGGTCTGCCATCTCTCTAAATCTCTCGAGCTGGTTTGGAGACATGCGTGCGAAGATGTCCTGCAACTCCTCATCCTCATCCCTCGACTCATCCTGAAAATGTCACCTGCACAGATAAAAAATGATGTTAGAATAATCAATTTAAATTATACAAAGCATAGTAATATAAATCATTTTTAAAAAATCTCTCTTAAAATGCATATCTTATGTATCTTTATAAGAGATTGGTCAACGAATTGAGTAAGTGGATGCTCCTTTATGAAGTATCCTATGGTCCCATGTTAATCTCCTGACACAACTCCGCATACATTGGAAGGTCAATAGACATGTCACCACAAAAGAATGAGTCCGCCTCATTCACAAAAAATTCTTGGACTCCTGTATTTCCATCATTGTTAGTCGATGCTGGCTCCAAGCTTTCGACGGCCTCCACCCCTTGTAATATCGACCCCTCTATTTGCATATTATCTTCATCTATGCTCGGAACATCACTTTGATCATATACTCTCGCACTTCGGGGAGTTGAAGGTATAACATACCACCATCGAGGTTGTCGGGGGTTTGGATAGAAGATTACATGTTCACAAACACGTACAAAGCGAGTTCAAACCATTGTGACATAAACCATGTCATAATACAATTAGCAAGCAAATGACTCCATGCACCTGTTCACAATGGGCCGGCAACACAAAGGTGTCGCACAAATCCGTCTATTTTTTTTCGGAATCTATTTCGAGAAATCCCGATGGACCTCGTCGAACTGTTGCTCCAGCTCCTCCAAGTACCACTTTGAACCATTGCACATCGAATAGTATCATGGAGAAGCTACGGTAATCCACCGTAATAATACTTTGCAAGTTCCCAAAATACTCCATCTCATCCACAACCGTGTTTGGATCCATTGCTCGTCGCCGGCTCTCTTGCTCGAACCTTGCCATGACACCACAGTCCATTGTGGAGCGCATTTTGTCAATACGCTCCACGCGAAAATGCCGTCCCCGCAACCACGCTGCACTATATATTTTGTACTGTACATTGAAACACTCAAATTAGATATCGCATATAAAATTTAGATACGACAGATTCTAAACCCCTCATCATCTTTGGACTACATCCCCTCGAGAATTCCCACTCCTCCATTGAGACCTCTGTCCCTTCACTGGATGCTTCGGTCAAGGCTCCATGCAACCATCATGTTGACATAAACCGCGGCATCTCCTCCATGCCTTTGGGATATCAAATCGATCGATGACGCATACTACGTCAGAATTCAGCTCGCGCTTCCTCTCGATCTTGCCTTGCAATCTAGTACTTGGCGAGCCACGTCTCCATGGAGGCATGGTGCAACATACAAAAGCAATTTACCTTCTCTTCCATTGAGGCATCCATTCTTTTTTCTACCCCATTTCCAACCACCACATCTCCAGTCAATTTATCATCGTCCTTCAGCGTCCATAGCATTTCATTGTCTGGTTCCACCGTTGGTAGCCATTGTGAAATAAGTACTAACGCCTCTGACACCAACCAACCTTCGGCCATGCTACCTTCTGGTCGAGCTCGTTGTCGCACAAAGCCTTTCAGGGTTTTCATGAAGCGCTCCAGGAAGAACATCCATCGCGTATGGATAGGTCCAGCAATCTCCACTTCGTCCACAAGATGCACAAGAAGGTGGATTTGTATCGTGAGCATGCTAGTGGGCAGGTATTTCTCAAAGAGACAAACCGTCTCCACTGCTCCTCGCCTCGCGGATTCAATAGAGGACGTCTTAATCTCTTTCTGTGAGATCCATCGTACCAAAGTCGACAACTTGTAAATGGCCCCGCGAATTTCTGGAGCAAGGCATCCTGCGATCACGATCGGTAGGACAAACTGCCACAAATGAGAAAGCATTATGAATAATGGCCACTTTCCAAATTGCAAAATGCCCACGCTAATTATAATCCATTCGTAGCACAAACCTGACATATCTTATGCCAATCATGGGATTTTAGCCTTGACAATTGGTCGTCTTTAGAAAATGCGGACCTGAGAGAACGCATCATACCCGTCGGAGTGCGGATAGACTTGATTACTTGCTTCAGAATGCGCTCTTCTTTACTGGACAAAACCCAAGGAGCGCGAGGAAGCTGCACGCGACCATCAGCACTCGACTGCGGTCAAAGCGACTCCATCTTATCTACCTCCTTCAAATCCATTCATGCTCCTATAGTGTCTCTCTTTCCTGTGATGTCCCATAGCAAGCTGCCCACATTCTTGAAAATATGCATGGGATCCAACAAGTGGTTGACCTGTAAGTGGGTCCAATATGGCAACTCGTAGAAAACTGAGAACCGTCGCATTCCATTTGGATGTGATTCCGCGTGGACCATTTTCAGCTCGTACCAGCTTGCAGTGTTCATACGTGTTGGAGGTCATCCAAGGAAACCTTCCTTGAGTTCATGATCCTCCGGCAACAAAGCGGCGTGTCCTTGATATACCATCTTCTTCATGGTTCGTGACCTTCAGGAGTCTAACTGTGGCCCACACAATGGACATGCATGATAACCTGAGGTAACCAGACCTGTTCCGACACCACGACCTAGTGAATACTTGATTGAATGAGATAAAATATAGATATTACCAGCAAGAACGGAGGCCTGCTCACCTGAGCACTCTCCCAATCCCGAAAAGTCATGCATCGTCCACATGAGAATGGCTCGAATATTGGTTGACCGCCGACCATCGCACCTGCTCATATCTTGCACAGTGACCCCCTCCTCCCACAAAATCTTAAGCTCATCGACTAATGGACGAAGATACACGTCCATATTTTTTACTTTGTAGCGGCCTGGGATGAGCAAGCTAAGGATGAGATGTCCTTTCTTCGTAGAAAGCCATGGAGGGATGTTGTAGTTGACAAGGACTATAGGCCACACACTGTAAGAAGTTGAGCACAGACCGAATGGGTTCACGCCATCCATTGCGAGACCGAGCCGAAGATTCCTTGGCTCTCGCGCAAAGCCTAGGAAGGTAGAGTCAATATGGCTCCATGCACGCGAATCCACTGATATTCGTTGAACTCCATCCGTGGACCTATTCTGCACATGCCACGTTGTCAAGCTCGCCATGTCAGACGTATGAAACATGTGGTTTATGCGGGGGATGAGCGAAAAGTGTTTGAGAACTTTTTGAGAGATGGTTTGCCCTTACAAGTCCTGTCGATACCTGTGAGCACCACACTTTGGACATGTCTCCATAGTCTCGTATTCTTCTCGAAACAGTGTGCAATCGTTGATACATGCATGGATGTTATTGTAGTCCATGCCAAGCTTCCGTAAAACATGTCGTGCATCATCACAAGACTCAGGCATGGTATTTGCAAGTGATAATATATGATATTTCAATAACCTTAAAAAAATCATAAAACACCTTTAAAAAGCACAAATGTTTGTAATAATAGTGTCAAAAAAAAATCAAAGAAGCCTATGTGCAAGGTACCTGAATAACTTGGTCACACTCGTATCGCTCCACCCGTATTTTGCTTGCACACTTAAGAGTGCAAGCAGTGTCTTCAACCAAGATACTCGGCACCCATCATATAATGGTATGGATGCTTCCTCTCTAAGCGGATCAGATGTCTCGACATCCATGGGAATCAATGCATCGATCATTGCCTCCATCTCAAGCTCCAAGATTGTAGGTAGGTCTGGAAGGTTGTCTGTCTCCTCTAGCATTGACGGTATAGATTGGCCTTGCGAGTGGTGGATTGGCTCCTGCACTTCATCCATCGCACGCCCACGAACTCTTCTAATTGGCCGCAAAGGGTGCACTCCCCCTTGGGACGAGACATCACCTCCCTGGATAGAAAATTTGCCAACAAGACCCAATCTTATTGTGTATGGTTTTCAATTAGCTTGCGAGTACAATGCATGATTGATATTAACTTCAAATTACCGTTTGCTGAAAATCTGCAATCGCCTGATCAATTATCTCAAATTGAAACTCGCCAAATCGTCGCACGTGTTCTGTAGACAATCGGCGTTTTCGTCTAATTGCCAACTTGCATTGAGAGCAAGGGCATGGGACACGCTGATTAAGATACGCCTTGCGATCTTGAACAATAAGACCTTCTTCGTTTTCCATCTTATCTACATTACAACAAACGAGGCTCAAATGGATAGCTTTATGGAGATGTATGTCAAGTTGCAAGTTGACCATAAGCTCTTGCTTGAGAGGTTTTAGCCTCTGCAAGAGATTGAGAAGCAAATTTTGTAAAACATTGAGGTTGATATTGATGCATCCATGGTGTTGAAATCTAAACTTCAAGATATAAGAAATGCTTTACTGATTTATGTAAAGAATGCATTGGACATAGTAGTTGAGAGATTTATTGATGTTATATCTCGGCCATATACCATGCTCAAGGATTTGTTTGTCCCGGCAGATAATTATTCATTATTGTTTTTTAAAAAAAGCATTGGTTCATAAGGTTCATGAGTCGAAGACTAAATGTTTGGACTTGACTAAAAGATTGGATAATGCCTTAGATGCTAAAAGGAAAAGTGATGAATATGTTACTTCATCATTGCAACAAAAAGATTGGTGACAAGGATGCTATGATTAATGAAGTTCTTCACGAGGTGAATATAGAGTTGAAAAAATTTATCAACTATAGTAATAAAATTTGTTTCAATCAATTCTACTCATGGTCATAACATTTGAAGAAAATATCATATGCTCAATTTAAGGGATTCTTCTTCTATACCAATACTTTTGGGTTCATTTTGATGAAGTACCATAATGACCATTAGCCAGGGTATCATTTTCTTTTAGTCCTTCCGTTGACTAGTTGGCATGATTACTAATTTGTTATGCCTATAAAGTTAATACAAAAACAATGAATTATGCATATCACAATTAGATCCCCTACTTGGACATTATGAAGGATATGACCAATTTTAAGCCATCTTAAAGAGTCACCAATGTACGTGGCCCATGGCAAAGCACATTGCATACCATTATCGATAAGTCTATTATCGTGCATCTTAAATCTCCTAATTAGACTTTATAATGTGTATGTCTAATTTTTAGCCCTCTTAAGGAGTCGATGTAATGGTACCCATAAAAAAAGTAAAGTGCATACCATTATCATAATCATGGATATGTTATCGTTCCAATATATACACACAGGTGGACTACATCTTGAGTAGACAAAAGCTATCCATTTGAGTAGACATACATCTCCATAAAGCTATCCATTTGAGTATACATCTCTTTCTCTTTCTCTCCCTCTCTCTCCCTCTCCCTCTCCTTCTCTCTCATTTCCTCTCCCTCTCACAATATATCCTAACACTCTCCAAAAGTAAAAGGGAGAGGGAGAGAGAAAATGCACTCTCCCTCCCTCTCCCTCTCCCTCTCTTTCTCTTTCTCTCCCTCTCTCATTTCCTCCCCCTCCTTCTCCCTCTCCCTCTCCCTCTCTTTCTCTTTCTCTTTCTCTTTCTCTTTCTCTTTCTCCCTCTCTCTCTCTCTTTCTCTCCCTCCCTCTCCCTTTCCCTCTCTTTCTCTCACATTTTCTCTCCCTCTCACAATATATCCTAACACTCTCCAAAAGCAAAAGGGAGCATTTTATTTTTCTCATGAAAGAATAATTCTATATATTTTGCTCTCTCTCTCTCTCTCTCTCTCTCTCTCTCTCTCTCTCTCTCTCTCTCTCTCTCTCTCTCTCTCTCTCTCTCTCTCTCTCTCTCTCTCTCTCTCTCTCTCTCTCTCTCTCTCTCACATCATGGTACATCTATACTTCTATACTACTATATGATTCTCAGTGTTCGATGACCTCCCCTCTGTCTCTGTCAGTGGAGCAACAAGCTCTCTCTCTCTCCCTCTCTCCCTCTCTCCCTCTCTCTCTCTCTCTCTCTCTCTCTCTCTCTCTCTCTCTCTCTCTCTCTCTCTCTCTCTCTCTCTCTCTCTCTCTCTCTCTCTCTCTCTCTCTCTCTCTCTCCCTCCCCAACATACGACCGCACCAGGCGTGGTAGGCGTGGCACGGGCAAGCATGTCGACAACAGTAGGCGGCATCCACAAATTCTCTCTCTCTCTCCAACATAATACCTCTCTCTCCTCCCACAATAGTAACGTGCTATGTTAGAGAAAGAGAATTAATTTTCTATTTATTAGTGTAGTCCTTTAGGCTTTAGTTCAATTTAGATTAGTTGGTTAGTTTAATTTATTAGATTAGACTAATTATATATTAATTAATTTTCTTAAATTAATTTAGATATTAATTTATTAGTTTATTTGTTATTGGTTATTAGTTTGTGTTCTTTATTAATTAATTTATTAGTTTATTAGTTATCAATTTTGGGGGGGGGGAGAGGGAGGGATTGTAATATTTAATATATAATGTGATGTGATGTGTGGTGGATGCAATATAATGAGAGAGAGAGAGAGAGAGAGAGAGAGAGAGAGAGAGAGAGAGAGAGAGAGGGAGGTGTTCAATTTGTTTATTATTTGCTTTTGTAGAGGTTCTAATATTTGAATTGTTGTCATTAGATCCTCACATGAGATAACAAAATATATTTTATGGCTCTTAGTCGAGGTTGGAGCATCTCTCCCTTCCCTCTTTCATATGACATGAAAAAATAGTACTTTGTTGATAGTTAAGTAATGCTAGAAATATTTGATTTAGTATTTGCATTTGAATGTTGTTTGAGTGAAATTAATTTTTTAATTATTAGTTTAGCTTTTAAGCTTATTTTAGGTTATTAAATTAAAAATAGACAAGGTTAGGTTCGTTTAGTTTATTAGATTAGTTTAATTAGATATTTCTTATTTTATTAAATATTAGATAAATTAATTAAATGGATTATTGGGTGAGGTTATCATGTGATAACCTCACTCAATAATAGTTTTAATTAATTTATTAGATTAGTTTATACATTAGTTTATTAGATTATTTTGGTTTGTTAATTTATTAATATTTTTAAAAATCTTTATTAGTTAAGATTAAATGGTTATATGTTCAATTTGTTTATTTGTTAATTAATTTGTCTAGATCATTTTATTGGTTTTTACATATTTATTTATGTGATGTGATGAGAGAAAGAGAGAGCTTCTAATTATTGAAATGTTGTGATTAGAGCTTTGGTCATTTGATTGTGAGATGATAACAAAGTATTTTTTATGGCTCTTGATCGAGGTTTGGTTCATCCCTCCCTTTTCTTTTTCATATGACGTAGGAATGGATACTATTTTGTTGGTACTTAAGTAATGTTAGAATAGAACATGTAATGCTAAAAATATTTAATTTAGTGTTTGGATTTGAATGTTTGAATGTCATTTGAGTGGTTCTCTCTCTCGTCCATAAAATTTTAAGATTTTATTTAACTCTCTCGCCCCAAAAAATTACAAGAAGATGGAAAGATTTTCAAAGTCTAATTTAAAATTTAAAATTTCAACGTTTAATTTTCACTAAGTCAATCATGATGGGTAGAACCATAGAGCCCTCATTGACTCTCTTACGGTTGATTATGTGAGTCATGTTAGACGATTGTGTCAATTGAAATCCTTACTATTTTCATACCCAACTATACTTGCTTTTGAGGCAAACAAATCCTCCATTTTGTGCCTAACTCAAGAAAGATTGAAATCCTTGCTATTTTCATATCCAACTATACTTGCTTTTGATGCAACCAAATCCTCCATTTTGCACTTAACTCACAAAAGATTTAAAAGAGACATACTACTTAATCTTTTGGAATTTATGCATTATAGAGGGTTAAAGCTCAAATTAAGATCACCTTTTTTGCCAATGCGATCTTTCTTAGGCACATTACTGCCAAAACATGGTAATAAGCTTCCTTAGACTAGTGGAATGTAAGAAAGTGCATGTTCTTACATTGGGAATTATACTATCCAAAATCTTATCTAGATCAACTTTGTAATGTACTAATATGAAGTATATCGATTCTTTCTTATCTTGTTTTTGGATATAACAATGGATGTATTACTAACTGGTCTTAGCAACTTAACTCACTCAAGGTTATTTACACAACAATGAACACATTGAGAGATGTACTTATGGGCATCTCTTTAAGTGTAAGCTCAAATTGCTTTTAGGAAAATTTTAGTGTTTTGTAAAGATTAAATGACTATCATAGTTCTTGTCTGGATTCATATTTTAAAGTCAATATAATAACACATATAAAAAAACCTTTTTATTCTTGATGATAATGTGTAATCAAGAATCAAATAATGAAATAAGCATCTGAATGCATCGTACCAAGTTAGCCCATTAGATTCAAAAAGGCATAATTAGGTAAACCTACAAGTTATCTTTTAAAATACATAATTATGTAAATGTACAACTTAGGATGTATTAAGTATATCATGAGTCAATACTTTGCTAATAATGGAGAAGCTCTTGTTTTACATGATTTTATCCAATGCATCAATAATGTGTCATGACCTCTAATGTACCCAATCTCCATTTGTGTTTTTACATAAGCTTAGACCACCAAGTTTGATGTCTTTTCATACATCTGATTAAATGTTGAAACCTCCCAAAAGTATTATTCTTTAGACTTTGTTCATTCATTTTTTATGTGGTCAATGCTTCTTCAACTCATTTAAATGAATCAAAAGCTTCTTATTGACTACTATACAATATGAAAGGCATTTATCCTTGTGATGCCCAAACACAAGAGCAAGTATATCTACATAAGGCTCTATCAAGTGTTTGTTAAAGCAAGAAAGTATAAGGAATCCTCCAGTAGTTTGTCTAAGGTATCGATTGTGTATGTTTTGTAAGATCGATGCCTACAATGGAAAAGATATTGATGTAGGAATCTTGAGATCTAAAGCTCTATTCATGATCTTGATTGATTTTTCAATAGATGGGGGGTTATTCAAACATGTAGTTCATGTTGTTGCTTGTTATTGTTTTTTGTTTTATGAGACTTGTACCTTGTCTTACCAAGTCAATGAAATTGATAGTTAGGAACAAGACAAGGTTTCTCCATCATAATAGGATTAGTTTATATCCAATATTTACGTGTTCATGGGTCCTAGCTTAAAGGTGAGGTGCTAGAATTTGGGAAGATATGGTTTATTCTTTTTGTATGAAGATGGCATGATGCTTCATGAATGATGTAATTCAAGGGTACCTTAAGATTTTGGAATAAGATCAAATCAATTATATTGTAGAAGTTTCCATTCTCAAGACTAACAAGACTAGACAAAAGCCTTGAGAGGCTAGACATGTACCCTAGATGTTGCTTCTACCTAGTCTTTTTTTTAAGGGTTTGGTGCACTAAATTATAATGCAAGTCAATTTTCACTCCCTCATCCAAGAGGCATCTATAGTGATTGCAAGAGGTCTTTAAATAGAACTCATGATGGCATGATTGCCTAGATTATTAACAGATTGTTGATCAACATGCATGTTGGGTGCTTATATTTTCTCTATGGTGACAATTACTTTAGTAAAAGTCTCATGTGCAGTGCAGAAAAATTAAAGCACATAATATCTTTGACATTCAGAATTTTCAAACATTTATCAATGTTATGATATGATGTTAATTGATGCTCAAAGGCAAGAAGTTTAGTCACTTCTATAAATCTTGGAACAACAAATTAATTCAAAAAAATGGCATAATCTTGGAATGTCTTCTCCTTTGTATGTCATGATGAACTATCCTATATTCTCTAGCCCTAGATTTAGGTTTCTCTTTTGTATGGGGTCATGTGGACTATTTCACTTATTTAGGTTTCTCTTTTGTATGGGGTCATGTGGACTATTTCACTTTCCTTGGCATAGCCTTAATTTCTATCTTGGATCCTATTTAGCATGTGTACTTGAATCTCATTAGTATTCTTTGTTTTTTTTCCTTTTTGCATGATTTAAGGTTGAGGGAGGGCACATAGCATCTCATCTTTTTCTAATTCTTTGAGGTCACTCATGGACACATACGCATTTCATGTGGGTTCAACATAAGGGACTTTTTAGATATTAGTTTATATAGTTTTTAACATACATAAGGGTGGCATGTAAAGGTTGTTTACTGATTGAATAGAAAAGGGGTGTATATTTAAAAGAAATTTTGTAAAAATAGGCCTTGAATGCAAATGTGATATAGAGGGTATAAATATAGTGAAACCCCTTAAGGCAATACATATGTAACCACTCATGCATGTAAGGCAAGGTCAATAATGATATATAAATGTGTATGGATGCATTATGCATGTCTATGTATTATTAAATGGTTAATGAGGAGCAAAAAAAGTTGTAAATATTTATCTAGTTCAATGTATGAAATACTAGGTGTAAGCAATGCATCATATATCAATGGACTTTGTAAAGGAAATAAAATATAATAGCTTTCTATGAATATGCGAGAGAGAGAGAGAGAGAGAGAGAGAGAGATGAAAATCAAAATCATTATTAGACTATATTGAATGCTTCAAATGTGCAACCAAAGAGGTTTCTATAATCTATACTTATTTACTATCTATAGTTTGAAGATATAAGGGTACAAGAAATGTGACTATGCATGCATGCAAGGAGAGGTCAATAGTTATCTATAAATGTATGTGGATGTGTCTATGCACGTATTTATGTTATTGAATAGTTGATAAGATTCAAAAAGAGTTTCAAAGATTGATCTAATTTAATGTTGGAAATACTAGAAGGCATCATATGTCAATAGACATTGTAAAGAAAGGAAAAAAGTTAATAGGTATCAATAAACATGAGAGAGAGAGAGAGAGAGTGTGTGTGTGTGTGTGAATGCTTCAAATATGCAACCAAAAGACAACTATTTATAGATGTAGAAAGAAACCATAAATATGAGAATCTAGATTATTATTTGTCTATATTCAATGCTTCAAATATGCAACCAAAAAGGTCTGTGTAATCTATACTTTTATATCTATATCTCTATACAATCTCTATATTGAATGTTTCAAATGTGCAATCTCCAGGCATTAGTTCTCCTAGAGCTCCTTCGTAGACAAAAAACGTGGATCAGAAAAATAAGCTCTTTCTTTACTGCCCGGAACCCAAATCTGATGGCTTCGTTGGCTCCGAAAGGGGGGTAAAACACCAGGACACCTGATCACGGAACTCCCAGATCACTCCTTCTTTTTCTTTCAATTCAATCTACAGTTTTCAGCCTGTTTACAGCGATCGCAACGCATGTGATTTCGTCAATCTGTCCTTCTTGTGAAAATCCCCTAACTGGTTGAAAAATGCACTAGCTTTTTGCATGCCATCCTAATCTAGAAGCTTTTTCTAACTTTTTTGGATTTTTACAATAAATAATATCAAAAATAGACTAAAATTATCCAAAAATCTAGTATTTTTGGATAATTCATGCAACTCCCACTAGTATTAATGACTCAGATCACATTGACTCTCTAGATCAATAGAGAAGTCGGATGATGATGCATTCCATACATTTTCACACTATGTCCTCATAACGTCACGACATCCACACCCTCTGAACTTGCACATCCTCCGGTATGTGCCAAAATCCTAGTTGTCACTGGATTCTGAGTCCTCCTCATCCTCTGCAACTATATCCTTTACTTCTTCATCTTCCATATCTTCCTGGCTAGCCCTTGTATCATGGCCACTATTTTCTTCCAATTCTGGAAACTCATAAGCAGTAGATTCCCGCCTTTTGAATAATTTGATTTTTTTCCTTGCTACCGGAAGTTTTATGGCTGTCCCATCCAGCTCATTTAATGCATAAGTAGCATTATCAAACACCTGTCTTACCACATAGGGTCCAAACCATCTCTTGGAAACTTTACGCATGGCACTATGTTGGTTATCTAAACTGCTATCATAAACTAATACCCAATCCCCATCTTGTATGGTTCTTGGTCTCAATCTATGTCTTTTGTCAAACCGTTTCTTGTTTTGTATCCTTACTGCCCTTAACTTTGTAGTTGCTGCCTCTATGTCTTCTGACTTTCTTTCCAACTGTCTAATGCGTAAGACCAACAACTCCTCTCGATTCAACTCCTCCTCCCAAGGTAACACACTCCATGTAACAGTCATCTCTTCTATCGACATGATAGGTTTTTGACCATACATCAATTCTACAGGCATATATCCTGTAACAGCACTATGAGTTGTTCTGTCAACCCACAAAGCATAAGGGAGCAATCGTGGCCACTCTTTTATCTTCTCTCCACATGCTTTTGCCAATGCCTTCACAATAGGTGGATGACCTCTTTCAATTTTGCCATTTCCTTTAGGGTTATAGGCTAAAGTTAAAGCAAGCTTTATCCCCAACCGTGCAAAGAAATCATGAGCTTCATCTGCATCCAACTCACCCCTATCTGCTGTAATTTTTCCCACACAGCCATATCGACAAAATATCTCTTTTAAGAGAAAAGTACATACGGCATTTGTCGTTTTAGTACGTAGAGCTCTCCCTTCCACTTGATTAGTAAAGTCTTCACGAGAAAGCACAAGATACCTCATTTGCCAAAGACCTATAGGCATTGTGACCAAATCCACCACCCACTTAAAATGAAGAGACAATGGATATGTGGGTTGCAATCCATCCCGATGTCTCACAGTTGAATACATTTAACATGTCATACATGTTTCCACAAAGTGAGCAACATCCTTATACATACCCTGCCGCCAATATCTTTCTTTGATCTTTGTAAAAGTACCCCAAACACCTTTATGACCAGCCCACAAACTTTCATGAAATTCTTGCATTACTTTTACTTGTGAAGCTGTGTCACCCAAAACTCGCAATGGCATACCATGTTTCTTTTTAGCATGTTTCCATAAGTATCAATCTTTTAAGAAAAATCCATAGGCTTTCCTCTTGATCTTCTTAAACTCCTCATCTGACCATTCATCTCTCTTTGTTAATGTATTGAGATATTGACCAATTCTCAACCATTCTCCTGCATATTTGTCTTCCAGAAACACTTCTGCACAAGATGCAAAACATCTAAAGTGTCTTCTCTTTGTTGTCCAAGCTTCTATTAATGCTGTAGCAACACTTTGCATTACTAAATTCACTCTTGCAACATCATTTTCACCCATAAGAAAGTCATATTCTTCCTCCTCATCCATTATCCCATCTTCATTCTCATAGCGTGCTTGAGATAACATGTCTGCCACTGGGTTATCTCTTCCTACAATATACTGAAATTCAGGGTTCAAAGATTTGATGTATACAATCCACCGGAGCATAGCAATATCCAGGGTAGCACAACTAGTAATCATACCCAATACTGGCAAACAATCAGTCTCAATGACTACATGAGCACCCATAAAATACTCCTTATCACATTTAAGGGCTGTCACACTTCCCCATAATTCTCTTTTTACTTGTGGATATCTTCTCTGTCGTTCAGTCAATACTTTTGCACCAAAGCGTATTGCATACCTTTCCCCTTCGTCATCATCTTGCCCAATTGCCCATCCAATCCCGATTGGGCTTGTATCAACAGTAATAATGATAGGCTTTCCATGTGAATAGTCAGTCTTTCTCAACGTAGGAGCAGATTTTAAGAGTTGCTTCAATTTCTTCATTGCTTTCTGGTACTTCCTTTCCCAATGAAATTTTTTACCTTTCTGTAGAAGCTGATAAAGAACATCGGCTACATGTGCAAAGTGAGGAATCCATCTCAAATAGAACACACATGCACCCAAGAATCTAAGCACCTCTGATACATTCGTGCATACATCTCGCATTCTATCAATCCCATCTATTTTTACTGGTGATGGCCTTCGCCCATAAGGCCCACACATATGCCCAACAATCAAAACCTCCTCAACTCCAAAGACAGACTTTTGTCCAGAAAGAGTTAAATGCGCCTCTTCTAGACGTGTCAAAATCCTCTCACAATCCACAATCTGCAACAAATTGTCTACATCCATGAGCATCCATTTCTTCATTCTTTTCATCCACTGCACACCCTTTAATTAGAACATCATCCAAGAAGGGCATAGTCAATTGTGGTATAAAATCCCTGAGTACCCTATTCATAGCATTTGTCATGTGTGCTAATGAGTTTGTTGCACCCTGTGGGAGAGTACACATCCGTACTAACCCCAAAGGAGTCTTCATGGTTGTGATATCCCTACTTTCAATTGCAAGCTGAAACTGATCATACCCCGAGTAAAGATCACCCAAAGAATAGATTGCTCTGCCTACAAAAGCCTTTGCAAATTCATCAACCACAGGACCTGCACCCACATTTCTTATGGCCACTTTATTGACCGGTTGCATGTCTTGAATAAATCTCAAAGCCCCATTCTTTTTGGGCACAATAAACCAACGATTTGAGTACGGGGCTGAACAAGGCTCCAAGATCTTCATGCGAATCTTTTCATTTAGCAAATCCATCAGCTTTGGCAAGTAAGCTTTAGGCACTGGAATAGGCCTCAAGTTCCATGGTACATGTGGCATAGTAAATATGACCATAGGAGAGACAACATTGTATCCACACAACCTATTTCACTTGGTTGAAATGCAAATGCCTTCCCATGTCTAGCCAACATCTGCATAAAACAATTTCTCTCAGCAGGCAAAAGAAACCCTTTTGCACCAACTTTCAATTCATGTAATGTTTCAGATGTAAACTGATGACCTATATCTTTAGGATCCCGTATGTTGAGAATAGCAAATGATATATGCCCATAGAAGTTGAATGTGTGCCCAAAAGAGGCTTGCCCATAAGTGGCTTTGTATGAGAGATATGACAAAGATGTATGCTCTAGAAGCTCTAAGAAGAGATATCCAAAATCCCATATGCACAGTGAGGTACAGTGGTACTATCCAAAAAGCTATAAAGGCATGTACTTGACACTCATTTCAATGTAATGGCACTATCAATTTGATTCACTCAAGATTGTGTTTATGAGTCCAAGCTAATCTATCTTGGAACCTAATTCACTTGAGTTACAATCTCTCATTTTGATAATGTATCATGTGTTTGATTTGCGTCCACCATAGCTAACTAGCTCTAGATCCGTGTTTCTCAACATGGTATCAGAGCCATGGTCGAGCTAATTGGCTAGTGTGTGTGCACTTTTCCAATCTTCCTCTCTCCCATTCTCCCATTCTCTCCATCTCTCAAAGTCATCCAATGTTTTCTCTTCATTTCAAGATTAGGAGGTTCAAGTATTGAGGCTTTGCCAAGTTTTTTTTGAAGTGCTGCATTCCTAGAAATGGTGGAGAAGAGATCAAAGCTTATTATAAAGGGTCATCATCTTTGAAGCATAGCTCTTCAGTCAGATCAGAAGTGCAGATGAGGCAAAAGAAACCCATAAGGAGCTTCAGCGACCTGGCAACTTAATCTGACTAGGCGTGCCTTTAAGCTAATGCAACTTTGCACAAAAGGCTTGTATCTCTGAGGCTCATCAAAACGGCGCACGATGGACCAAACCACAGAGATAGGAGCTCAAATCCTTTTGGTAAGAACGGAGCTTTGAGCGTCTCATGCGTGTGGTGCTGCGAGACGTAGTCGGACTCAAGCCAGCCTGAGTTCGATGGGTTCATGATCACACATGCTCTAGGCACCTCCACCTATTAGCAAATACACAGAGAAAGAAAAGAATCAAGGGGCAACCTTGAGCGGCACAGAAGCCAATGCTAGAGGCCTACAGGAGAGCAGTGAAGACAAAGGAAACGAAGCCCGGAGAAGAAGGACGACGGGGGAAAAGGATAGAGACGAACGCTTAACGGATGCCATTGCCAGCTCCTTTTATGCATCGGGAAAGGTGAAAAGGCTATGCAAGGAAGCCTTCTTCTTGGGAAGGAGGAATTGATTGTAGAGCTGACCAACAGCAGTCTCTCCAGCCACAGCATTGCACAAGACGACAATCTGGAGCCATTTCTGTAACCTGTGAAAGCCATTGATTAAGGCAGGATAATGGATGGTTGAATTGACGCTGACGACCGAATGCAGAAGATGACATATTTTTTACTATATTAAACCTTATCATCAAAGGTTTTGAAGTCTCCCTTATTAAAGACATGTTCACACCTTGTTTTATCCATTTTAAGAAAAAATTCATACTAGTCCTTTCTTGAGAACCTCGTTCACACACACCTTTGGTTGCAATCAAACCTTCACTGAAATTCAATATCAATTTTTGAAATTGTAATCGGGATTAGACACTACCGTTGAGCAAGATTGCCAATTGGTAAGTCCTTCCCACATGAAATTATTTACTTGCATAATTATCGAATCCCTTGTAAATCTCAATCTTCTTGTAAAAGGATAGACACTGCCCGAGAGTTCTCGTGGTAAGACCTCCTACTAAAGATGACTGAAGTGGAACATATAGCAAAATTTAATGGTGAAGGCTTCCATGCCTGGAAGGAGAAGACCATGTACCATCTTATGCGGAAAGACTTATGGGACTTGTTTGAAGATGATGCAGATAACAAGAAGGAAGATGATGAAGACGGGTTCGTTGAAGAAGACCAGTTCAAATCCAAAGAATGGAGAAAGATGAATAATAAGGCACTAGGCATCATTGCCTGGGGACTAAGTGATGATGTGCTACATCATATATCTAGCATTAGAAATGCTAGAACTGCCTGGGAGGAACTTGATAGATTGTTTGGTACCCAAGCAAAGAATTCAAAGGTAAAACTTCTCATGCAGTTTTATAAATTAGATATCAAAGACAGTGCTTCTATGACCATACACATTAATAAGTTTAAGAGTTTAAAAACTCAGCTTGCAACTCTTAAAAAGAATATTGATGAAGATGAAGCAATAGCCATACTGCTTGTAAGTGTAAACAAGGATCCATACGAAAACCTTGTGTCTATTCTAAGTAATGTTCCAAGTCTCTCACTCAAAGATATTGAGCACTCACTGCTTGATGGAGAAAGCAAATTTAAAAGCAAATATGTAAAAGAAACCAGCTCAAGGGAAAACCTCTTATACACTAGAGGAGCTACTGGACCCAAGGGAAGAGGTCGAGGATTCAACACCGACAACAGGAATCGGATGACATGTCATTATTGTGGTAAAACTGGCCATATTGTCAGTGAATGCTTCCACAAAAAAAGAGCACAGCAGATGCAGAATAACCACCATCAAAATCAATTCATGAATGAAGAAGAAGAAAAAGATACTTCCGCTACCATCAACAACTATGACAAACTATTTTAAGGAATTTTTTCCCATAGTGGATATTGTAAAAACCCTACCAAAGATGTAAAGTTTCAAGCCTTAACTTGACTAGGCTGCCAAAGAGCTAGTCTCCTAGTCCATGTCTACATGTAGGGGGGGCAAAAGCCAGCAAGGGTAGAGACTCATCATTTGAGGGGGGGTGTTGAGAATAGCAAATGATGTATGCCCATAGAATATGAATGTGTGCCCAAAAGAGGCTTGCCCATAAGTGGCTTTGTATGAGAGATATGACAAAGATGTATGCTCTAGAAGCTCTAAGAAGAGATGTCCAAAATCCCATATGCACAGTGAGGTACAGTGGTACTATCCAAAAAGCTATAAAGGCATGTACTTGACACTCATTTCAATGTAATGGCACTATCAATTTGATTCACTCAAGATTGTGTTTATGAGTCCAAGCTAATCTATCTTGGAATCTAATTCACTTGAGTTACAATCTCTCATTTTGATAATGTACCATGTGTTTGATTTGCGTCCACCATAGCTAACTAGCTCTAGATCCATGTTTCTCAACACCGTAAGCTTGGCTGCCTTGACACTTTTTCATACATACCCTCACTCTCTGGTGGAAGTGGCAAAGCAATTGGTTTCACCTTTTTGTCAACTGTCTTATACTTTGTCTCCATAAGTGCGTCAGCCCATTGTAATCCTTCCTGCTGAGCAAACAATGCTATAACATCATACATATCCAAAGAACATACTGACAACACTCTGTTTTCAGCCTCATTTTCTACATGTATAGTTGCTGAAATTTCAGCCATAGTGTCAGTAATATTCAGCCCATAAAAGACACCTGAAATGCCATCATTTTCAGCTAACATCCCCAATGATCTCAATTTCTTAATAGCCCATTTCATAGATATGCGTTCAGCCCTACACATAGCTTCCATAAGCTTAAACCAACATGAACTGTTTGCTGTAAACTGAGAATTACCAATAGTAAATACATGCTTCATTTCATCAAGAGGCGAGTACACCCTCTGATCAGCACTATTGTAGCCCCGCATTACAGCAGTGCTTAATGAAAATCCAGGTCTTTGAATTCCCTTGCATTTGGAACCAAAGGAGACTCTCGAAGCATATCACGATTTCTAGGATGATTAACACAAATAGTAAAAAATTGGACTGCTTTCCTTCCATCTTTTCTTCTGACTCTTGCATAAGCAGAACCATCATCAAGCACCTCTGTTTCCATACGCACACCTGTAATATAGGGATGTCCCAAAATCACTGCATATGAGGAATTATCTTGTACAAAGAAGTGTTGCTCTTCTTGTACATCACCAATTGTCACTTTTACATTAGGACATGCAGCATAGAGCTCCCCTGAAGAATTATTTGTAGCCCTCATATGCCAACCATGATCAGTGTCCATAGGCCATGCACCATTTTCATACAATTCCCGCTCAATGACATTTATCTCAGACCCATGGTCAAGTAAAGCAATACAAGGAGTTTCACGCTCCCCTATTTTCACTACCGTTTCAGTGGTAGCTCTAGCCCAATGATTTCTTGTGTAGTGACTTCGAGGAATAAATCCTAGAGTCTCTTCCCCATATTATTGCATTTGCCTTACTCCACCATG
Organism: Lygodium microphyllum; assembly: GCF_053477565.2. Lineage (NCBI taxonomy): Eukaryota > Viridiplantae > Streptophyta > Polypodiopsida > Schizaeales > Lygodiaceae > Lygodium > Lygodium microphyllum. Next base: position 103,723,822 of record NC_141142.1, read on the forward strand.
CATATTGCTATGAGACAATGCATTTTCAGCCACTTTCTTCTCTTTTCCACTTGCTGTCCATTGATTAGTAGCATCCTACATAGACAATCCTGTACTTACTTTATGCTCATATTCAGCCCGAATACCCAACAAAACAGTTTCCTCTTCAAAATTGTAGCAATGCACTAGTGGTATCACCAAGAAACTGACGCTTCCTTTTAATTATGTCAATGATCTCATCATGAAATTCTTGCTTGGCAATGCCAAGCACCTCTTCCAAGGTAAATTCCACCCGACTGTTTAAGATCCATTCTTCAAAAACCTTCTTAAGATCTGTGGCTGTCTCAATGTCAGATTGCAGCTTATATCCTGGCTGTTTGCCCTCTTGTTTGTTATCCTGTTTTTGCTTCTGACTCGCCTCTTCCATATCATGCTCAGGAGGTGGCTGATTTGCAGCTTTAGGGCTAATCCATACTTCTTTTTGTCATTCTTTTAGATGTCCCTGCAATATCTTCATCTCTTTTTCATTTTTCTTCCACAAGTATATCCGTGTTTTGTACCTTTGCTAAATATGCATACACTGAATATGCATCTACCGGTGATTCCCAACCAGTTATGCCATGAATGTATTGCATTGCATGAGACATTTCACTATTAGTGACCTTTCTCTTTTTAGCTGCATGTAAAGCATGTGTCCATATTTCAGCCTTTGGACCAACCATCACTTGGCCATGCATTCTATCCAATTGTAGACCAAAAGAAGAAGCATGTACCGCCGCATAAGCACTTTGGACAGCCAAGTCTTCCAACAACTTCTGCATACCTCCCTTTCCAAAATTCAAAGCAAGAGGCAATCCCATTTCTTGTGCATGGATCTTGCCATCTTTCCAAAAGATAAGCTGCCGTGCCAAGGCCTCCTGATAGGCAGCACAATCCTTTCTCTCGTGCTGCAAACTGTCACACCACATACATATTTTTCCAGGCTTAGGGGCTGTTGCCCGTCCCCTTTCCTCTTGTCCTTTTTCATCCAATTTTGCAACCTTCAATTGAAGATCCTGCATCCCTTTGACCAGTTCATCTAAGACATCTTCCCTAACAGAGGGAACAATAGCAGGTACAGCCATAGGGTTAGCCACAGAAGCGGGTGGCTTACTGGATACTTCAACTATCTTACCCGTAACAGTGGGCAAGCTAGAGACATGCAATCTTTCTCTTCTTCTATGTTTCTTCACAAGTGCAGTAACAGCTTCCTTGACATATTGCCACTCTGTTTTCAAACCTATCTCTGTAGTCTGATCCTCCAGCAAATCATCAAGCTTCTCTTGAAGCTCAGGATCAGCTACCTGTAGAAACAATTCAATTTTCTGACTTGCAAGAGCTAGCTATTCTGCAAGATCCAACTGCTCAAATCTACTTTCAAATTCTCTTAACAATTCTATAGCCACAAGACCCTTATTGGGTTGTATAACCCACTCGTGAAAAGTCTTGTGCGTAATCAAACTGGTGTCCTCAATGTAAAATTCTTCCCTGAGTGTCTTCTTGAAGGCTACCCAGTCAGCATCCTCCAAGTATAATTCAGTAATCCGTGCTTTCAGTTCATGAACAGTAACATGTACAAAATACCGGCTCCATGCAGATTGAGCCACTCCAAATAATTCCATCTTCTGAACATACGTATGTAAATATGCAAATACATTCCTGCCATTGAATAACTTCACCTCACGCTCAACTACTTGCAAAGCATTCATCATAACACTTTCTATTTGAGCTGAAGCTTGCATTACCTGTTGTTGTTGTTGTACATGCATAAGCATATTCATATTTTGCGCCAACTGTTGCAAAACATCACTAGAGATTGTATTTGAAGGTTCTCCCATCTTATCTTTCCTTCTTCTATGACGACCTTTCACGTCGGGTTCACCAATGTCGGAGGGGGTTTTGTCGAAAGGTCGAATCCACTGGGGATCAGAAGTAGAAGTAGAGATAGGAGATGGAAGAGAAGATAGAGAATATCCAAGTGGTAAACACGACAAAAATAAATCACAATGAATTGAGACAATATGTATTGAAAGAACCTGGAATCTTTGCTCTACTCAAAAGCAATCTCCAGGCATCAGTTCTCCTGGAGCTCCTTCGTAGACCAAAAACGTGGATAAGAAAAATCAACTCTTTCTCTGCTGCCCGAAACCCAAATCTGATGGCTCCGTTGGCTCCGAAAGGGGGGTAAAACCCCAGGACACTTGATCACGGATCTCCCAGATCACTCCTTCTTCTTCTTTCAGTTCAATCTACAGTTTTCAGCCCGGTTACAGCGATCGCGATGCGTGTGATTTCATCAATCTGTCTTTCTTGTGAAAATCCCCTAACTGGCTGAAAAAACCACTAGCTTTTTGCATGCCATCCTAATCTAGAAGCTTTTTCTGACTTTTTCGAATTTTTACAATAAATAATATCAAAAATAGATTAAAATTATCCAAAAATCTAGTCATAATATCACGACAACGTACAACACAAGAACATGCTGATTGATCTAATTGCTAGGATTGATACAGAAGTTCAAGGGGACTCTATGCAATCATTGATCGAATTGTGCAGGAGTGAGTGTGGACAGCCACCTTATTACGAGCAATGTGGTACATATGATCACAAGCAGCATGTAGATGATGAGCACTCTATGCATGATGTCGATGTCTATGAATAGTTTTCTTGTGATCAATATGTTGGGGGGCAGCATGATGTTACTCGAGGAAAGTGATGTTACTCGAGGAAAGATTCTCACCCATGATGATATAATATGACTGCATGCTCAAGGGCTATGCTACCGATGTGCTGAGCCTATGTCCTCCAATCACAAGGATACATGCAGGAAAATGAATGCTAAACTAGCAATTGTTTTAGAGTTTTGGGATGACAAGAACAATGAAGAGGAAGACGAACAAGCGGATGACATAGTGGATCATGAAGATCATGAGGAGCAAATCATTGATCAAGTGGACATTCCACCACAGCCCCATGAGGAGACCCTTCAGTCCAAGGATGTTGTGTTTGTATGCCCGGTAATTGCCAAGAATGCTGGGATCATGGATATGCAACACATCGAGAATGATGCAGGAAAATTTTCAAAGTATGCAGTACTATATGATTCCAACAGCACCCATGCACATGCCAAGTTTAATCATATGATACTCATCAGAGACTTGATGCAAAAGTCAATAGTCATGATCATTCCAGCTTCACTCATGAATGATAATCCACTGCATGGAAGGGATCACCACTTTTCTTTTGATCCCGGTGGTAGTGCAGAGACCCACATTTGTATGGATGACCTACACGCTGGTGATGCTTACCATGCAGGTTATCCATTTGATCCCGGGGTTTGTTATTAGTGATCATCTTGTACTGAGACACCTTCCCTCATGCTCACACTGCATACATGATTTCAGCCTTGCCTCCACCACCCCAACGATCTTTTCCCACTTGTAACGCTGTACAGAGTAGTACTCTGTAGCCCACTATATGGCCATACCAATAGGTCAAATCTTTGTTTTTTAGGACAAACTTTATTTTGAGTGTGGGATGGATTGTAATGGAGGAAAATACCTAGTGTCACACTAACCTAGGTATAAAAGGTGTGAAGGACATTGGCATGGTACCAATTTATGAATATACATCTGTCCTTTCACCTTCTTCACCTTCTCTCATGTCCTCTCTCTTGCACACCTTACATGTATACATGGTTACATATATACGTACATAGAAATATAAATTATACAAATCTTTTCGATTGCATGTTTGAAGTATTCAATATAGGCTAATGATGATCTTGATTCTTCATTTTATGATCTCTCTCTCTCTCTCTCTCTCTCTCTCTCTCTCTCTCTCTCTCTCTCTCTCATATATATATGTTCATAGATACCTATTACCATTTTCTTTCCTTTACAAATACCTTACTTATATCTAATATGTCTAACATTGAACTAGATCAATCTTTGTAACTTCTTTGATTATATAGATATAGATATAGATATAGAAGTACATATTACACAAGCCTTTTTGGTTCTGAGTAGAGCAAAGATTCCAAGTTCTTTCAATACATATTGTTTCAATTCATTGTGATTTGTTTTTGTCGTGTTTACCACTTGGGTATTCTCTATCTTCTCTTCCATCTCCTATCTCTACTTCCTTCTACTTCTGATCCCAGTGGATTCGACCTTTCGACATAAACCCCTCCGACAATGTGATCTAAGCCTTCTCGCAAAACAATATTGCCATAGAGGTTTACAAGAGCCTCCACAATACATTGTTGTACCAACTGAGGGGTATTAAGTGTTAATTGTTGTACAAGTACTTGCTCAACCAGAACAACATCTACTATTTCTGCAGCCATCATTGTATCATCAAATATCATGAGCGCATGTGCCAATGCAACCATCATATCAACCATTCCAGCATCAAGCTTGCTGAACATAATTTTCTCTATGGTACTTTTGATTACCTTTCCATATGCACACTGCTGCCCATGAGAGTAAGCATGAGCATCATGCATATAGGCATGGTGCTGCCCAAAACCAGCAATGGATTGAAGCCTATATGGGGGTCCTGTGCTCTCTGCATGCATTCCATACAATCCAAAATTACCAGCAATAGGTGATGCATGGTTGTCATTCACACCTGACATAACCATATTGCTGTAACAAGGTGCTCCTGGAGCATTGTAATAGCCATAATGGTCTAGATACCCTGCATGCATTCCCAATCCATCTGGCAGCATATTGCTACCTATATATGACATTCCTTTTTGCACAAAAGTAGGCTGGCTATTACAGCCGCTACTCCAGCATACATGCTTTTGCCCATAATTCTCCATATCCTGTATCTACTCCAGCATTAAACCAAGTTGGTCTTGGGGTGATTCCCTTCACTGTGTGATCTAATCCCGGAATGCTGATGGGGAAACCTTTGGAATTGAGGAGAAGGATGGAAACTTAAAATAGTCAACAAGATGCCCACGTGATAATCTTGATCATGGAGTTGAAGCATCCAAGGTGGAGCTACTCAAGGCAATGGATGTGCGTCTGCTTGTACTTCGACAAGAACAGAATTTAGCATTTGGTTGGGCTGCTGTAGATTTAAAGACAAAAGAGTTGCAAGACAAACACAGTTGCTTGCAAAAAGGGAGATATGATCTTAGCAGTGACAGGACTGTGGTTGTAGTTGACAGTGGCAGCGGTGGGCATGCAGTCTTCAAAATATGTCTGATGAAGTTTTGTTGAACGATTCCCCTTCAACTGTTCTCTAGAACAAAATCAAAGCTGATAGAGTTGTACCATGTCTCATTGGCATCACTGATGTTACTGTCATCACTGCCATTTTCTTGCACATGCAGATTCGATGCATGATGAGACACATCAAGCAGCTTGGTGCAACATATGATCCAAATACAATTGCTATGCTACCAACAATCCCCCCGGTCAAAATGGAAATATCATCAAGATATTGACTTTTCCTCTCACCAAATCCAGGAGTTTTCAGAACAACAACCTTCAGAACACCTCTTTTTCAGCCAGCTATGCTGCAACACAGATTATCACTGTTGGTTGAAACTGAAAGGTCTTTCAATGTCTATAATCTGGAAGCTGTATATGCAATTGTAGCTACTTCTACTGCTTGAGCTGCTATAGGTCTACCGGGAACTCATGAGCTGCTGTAGGTCTACCGGGAACTCATGAGCTCTTCCAAAATTGTGAGTTGTCCAAAAATATTTAGATCTAGGTAGTATGAACTTAAGTACCTTCCAAGAGTGCCTTGTTGAGATGAATCCTATAGTCCTATAGTCTACTACCTTGCTCTATATGCAGTCTGTAAGAGAGCACTAATGCTCGCTACTATTGAAAGATCTCTGACAGTTGCTTCTGCTCTATGATTCTACCAAAGGTGATGCTTCTGCCAAATGGAAAATCCTTATGTTGACAAGGCACACTATCTGATGAGGCATTAAATATCCTTTCAGGCCTTTGCAGTATAACCAGAGAATTTCTTGTTTATAGCCAAGGATGATAATGCACAAGTGAAGGCCAGTGACTTGGGTTATCTCATTTCATTCAGATCAGATGAAAGGGTGAATGACATTTTCTCATTGCAGTTAGGATAGCATGTGGAGATGGAATCAAATTTGCATTCTCAAATCTATCACATGGATCAACCCCTCCAATTTGAGCTTGAGTGATCTTGAGTGTTGCTCTGGAAAATAGTCTTTCAAGGGAGTTTGAGGTTCGAGATTAATATCCTCAAGAAGACCAACCTTCCCAACATAAACCTACTTTTATAACACAATCTAGCTTTACAAACATGCATTTTATAGGCAAGTTCAAGTCAAAGCTGTCTCAATTCCATCTCAAGTCAAAGCTAGCTTTACAAACATGCATTTTGTAGGCAAGTTCAAGTCAAAGCTGTCTCAATTCCAGCACAAGTCAGAGCTATCTCAATTCCAGCTAGTGCACGCCACTGCTGCCTCACTGCTGCCTCTTTCTATTGCAAAACAATGGCTTCCTCTTTCTCTGGAATGGAACCTCAAGCACATTTGAAGAGTAGCAACTAGCTGCAAAATTTGCAGAATTTTTGAAGCCTGGTATAGCTCCAAAATTTCTAAAAGAAGGCTCAGAACCTGCAACCTTTTGGAATCAAGCACTGCTAATGTTCCTCCGCATGCATGAAAACTTCAGTCGTGATGTTGCTTGGACATGGCTTGGATTTTGCATAGAATCTTTGGACGTGATTGCAGTTGGCATCTCCCACTGCATCCCCTGCATTGGATCCGCCATGCTTCATGCTTCCTGTAGTTTAGAGAGAGAGAGAGAGAGAGAGAGACTGTGTGTGTGTGTGTGTGTGTGTGTGTGTGTGTGTGTGTACCAAGCGCCATGGAGAATCCTGACGGAACTGCACATGCAGAGGAAGATGATGACAATGTGGTGACCATGTCAGAGGTCATCAAGGGCCTTGAAGCACAAGAATTGAAACCTGACCTTGTTCTTGGTGGCGATGAAGGCAAGGAATACACTTACCCTAAGGGATATCTTCCATGGCAGGCTATCTTCTTGTGCATAACCTGCTGCCCCGAGGGAAATGCAAGAGTCTGCACCGCATGTTCAATTGCTTGTCATGATGGACATGAGGTGATAGAATTATGGGCAAGAAGGCACTTTCGCTGCAATTATGGAAACTCTAAGTTCGGAATCGGGGTCTGCAGAAAGTTTAGCATTCCCCTGTGAGGTAGCGAATCATGGCTCAGACCAAACCACTCTCACAAGGGCCTCCGGCGGCTTGAGCTGTGTGCATTGTTTGAGAGCAGGACCATTTGCTTTAGCTGTTCGTTGCTCTCTTCAACGTTTGAACCTGCTAGCTGCTACTGTGGTTTATGGCCATTTTGTCTCCACCATGGCAGCACCTGGCTGATCAGAGTTCCTGGCCTTGCAGGAGGAGGTGATTACATGTTAGATCTTCCTGCTGTTGGCATCATCACGCTCCTTACAATTAGCATCTGCTGCAGCACCAAGCAGAGCTCCTTCATAAACATGGGGATCATGTGCCTGCACCTGGCGCTCTGATGCTCTTCATTGTAGTGGCGGGCCTGATGAAGGGGGAAGCGGAGAATTTATGGAAGCCTGGAAGGGCAGGATTTTCGGCCAGGCATGATTGCTATTAATCTTGACTGGAGGAGGGGAGGTAATAAGCGGTACTAAAAGACTATTGCATATGGCCATTTTGGGCGTAATGAGCCTCATTTCACCTGGGAGATAGTAAGCCTTCAATGCAGTGTGTCTTATCCTTGGGAATGTCCACTGGTTAATGCACTCCTGCGTGTAACTCTGTACTCCTGGTACTTGTCTACCATAGATGACCTGATTAAAGAAATAGGAAAAATTAGTTGAAATATAACCAAACTGGGATCAAGAAGCCTAGGCTCTAATACCACTGTAAGAGAGAGGACAGGAGAGAAAGTGAAGAAGGTGAAAAGACAAATGTATATTCATAAATTGGTACCATGCCAATGTCCTTCACACCTTTTATACCTAGGTCAGTGTGACACTAGGTATTTCCCTCCATTACAAGGTGAGGTCATTAGACATCTTCAAATGTGTATGAATAAATATATGGAGGACTATGTATGATGAAATAGTTAATCATGTGCAAAAGAGGGTACAAAGATTTGCTCTAGTTGTTTAGTTTGATGTTAGAAACATTAGATATAAGTAAGACATCATATAGAAACAGAGTTTGTAAAGGAAAGAAAATGATAACATCTATCTATGAGCATGAAAAAATGAGAGAGAGAGAGAGAGAGAGAGATTATAAAGATGAAAAATCAAGATCATTATTAGCTTATGTACTTATATATTGTGTCTATAGTTTGAAGAAATTTAAGGGTATATACATATGAAACCATGCATGGATGTAAGGCAAGATCATTTTTTATTTATAATATGTGTGCATGCATCTATACATATCTACATTATTTGTTAGGTATGTTGAATGTCCCATCCTTGTAGGGTATCACCAATGATCCATGGAGTCTAACTTTAAACCAAATAAAGGTAGAAAGTGAGCACTTGTTTTCCATTTCAATGCCATGGATAAATAATTTATAGGATTTAAATGTAGTACCAAAAAAACACAAAGAAAAAGACAAGGTAGGTTGCTAAGTAATAAGTATTATTTGTTGCAAAGATTACTTCAAATCCAATTCTTTTTGCAATGTAGCTTGACATGATGTACCTTTCTTCACAAGCAAGCTAACAAAAGGAACCCTCCTTTCTTTTATCCTCTATATATTTTTGGCTTAGCTTTTGTTGAATTCTAGATGCATGTTGGACTATGTTGCAGCATGGGTCCATGCTCATCGTGGTTGCAACTATCCCAGCATAGCGTAGCAATATACTATACATTAGGGTAGATTTGAGGTCTCAAAAATGCCTTTTAGGAGATAAAGTGCTCTAGACTAGTAGGAGCGGAGCCTCAATAACGGAAGTTTTATTTTAAAAATTACAAAAAATCATTTTATAAAAAGATCAATATATAATAATATTACGACTTTGTATTATCAACATCTATTTTTAGTCTCTTGTATTCGTGATTATGACATTCTTTGCATTAATGATATACAGACTTGGTCACTTTTATTTAATGATATGTTTGGATTAATGATAGGCATGTTTAATCTAAATTCAAATTAATAGAGCTTGGCACTTATTTTTTCTCTCCTTTTATCCCTCTCGTATTTTCCCCTCCTTTGTGGTAGCTTAGTCATCTCTCTCTCTTTCTCTCTCTCTCTCTCTCTCTCTCTCTCTCTCTCTCTCTCTCTCTCTCTACCATGGATACAAAAATTCAGCCTTCAACAAGGCATCCAAGCTCCCAAATCACATCCATATCAATGTTTAACTCATTCCAAAAAGATGGAAGATGGATTCTTACAATCATTAGCAAAGGCAGTTGGATCACCATACAATAGGCAAAATGTGGGAAAATGCGAAGATATGAGAGCTCGTTTATCTTTGCTTGGAAGTAGAATTAGAGATTTCAAGATTAGAGTAAATAAGAATAGCATAAAAGAGGTTCTTGTGCAACATTTGTTTATGCATAGAGAGCTATATTTGGAACCTAGAACTTCAAATCTTTCAATGCATAAACCAAATTGTAAGGATTTGATTCTTAAAGTTTTTTTTCTTGAACTTTGTTTAAGGTTTTTCATTATAACATTTTTTCATTTGTCTTGTAGATGTCTATTCCTCTAATCTTGAGAAATGACAATCGGTCGAGTCTATTGTTGATGTTATTGATGTGATGCATGGCTCGATTGGTGAAGAGATGTACAAAGGTAGAAAGAAGATAGAGCTTGCAAAGAATTGAATCTTCTTTTATGATTATTTTTATATTGTTTTCATGTAGTGTGGCCAATGGGAATCAATATCCCTCCTTCCTTTGCTCAATTTTTAAGCTTTGAGTGGCCTTTGCCAACTCTAGCTACTAGTGAGAGCCATAGATGTAAAATATTTTCTGAGATACATGTAGTGTGGCCAATGGGAATCAATATCTCTCCTTCCTTTGCTCGATTTTTAAGCTTTGAGTGGCCTTTGCCAAGTCTAGCTACTAGTGAGAGCTACTAGCGAGAGCTATAGATGTAAAATATTTTATGAGATACAGAGAGCATTAAAACCTAGTATCTTAAGCAGGCTAAGCAAAGTTACTATGTTCATTCCTATTAATATATTTTTTGACTTCTTTTCAAATGTTGAGTTAAGAAGATTAAAGGCCATGTTTTCAGTGAAGAGACTAACATATGATCATGTTATACAATTTGTTGATGAGGATGGGACACTAGGACAGAAGGAAAATTTATATGTAAAATAGATCAAGACTCTATAGCTTGTAAATATATGGTTGCTACTCAAAATTTCATCCTTAGTTTTTATTATAGTAGATGGCATTATGTTGGTGATAGTTTGGTTACTTTAGATCAAAATCTTGATAATTTTAGCAAAGATCCTAAAGTGAAACTTGATGCTTACTACAATGAGGACATTATTGCAATCCTAAAGATTGGATCATCATGTGCGCTATATCAAGTGAGGATGGATTTACAAAATGAATATATTAAAATACAATACTAATTCGTGTTCCAACTTAATAATAAACAAGTAAATTTTTATTTGATATTATATCCACTTAGATGTATATCTGATTTTACTTCTTGATTAATAAACATTTGTAATATATTTATTTTTTACAAATATTAGCAAGAAGAGAGAAGAATATACAATGCAAGGATATTTAAGAAAATATATATTTACTATCAATATAAAATATATGTATAAATTTCGTGGTAAATTTTTATCAGTCATCTCCATGACTTATACACAAGGGCTTATAAGCAATGAGGCAAAGTTACTTCTTTTTTTGAGAACTTTTCTTAGGAGAATGGATATCCTTTCTAGGAGTCCTTTTGCTTATCTTTGATGCTTTGGTTGCCTTGGGTGTTGAAGGCATAGCTTCACCTGCTGTAGTTACATGCACCTCTCCTTTAATGTCCAAGCTCCCATTATTGTCCATTTTTGTCAATTGTATATAATTGACCATTATATACTTTATGACATTTTTTCTTATACACCAAACATGCTCACTTGTATAGTAATTCCTTGTAAACTATCATACATTTGTAAGAAAAGATTTTTAGTTCATTGTTATTTTTTACAATGCATTATATTATTATCATTAATGGACTATTTTGCAATAAGCCTCTATCTTAAAGTTTACTATCTTTCACATTACTTTTATAAGTTTATCATCATTGAGATAAATAAACGGAACTAATCTTCTGACATTTATAATTACTCTCTAGCCACAATAGTAACTATCATCCTGATGAAAACACTGCAATCAATAATATAAAGTAAAACTATGAAACTTGAATATGATAGTTTTTAGAATAAATTTTCTTATTATGTTTTAACCATATTAATCAAGACATTATCGCAACTTGTCTATATTGCATTACTGCAAGAAAGTTAGAAGGGTTTTTCTCTAGTATTTCAATAAATCTTTTTACCACTCTATGTACCAAAAAGGCAATAAATTTTAAAGTAATTATAAAAGAAAGATCAAAGTATTTAGAGTATTTGCAAAGAAAATATCAAAATATCAAGGATACCCTAAATTATATAACTTACAACTTGATATTTTCATGGCTTCCTTTTGTAGAATTGATGAGGAAACCTTGCCTCTCTACACAGTCTATTCCAGTAAGGCTCCAATGAGAATTGAAAATAATCATATTTCAATAATCTAGTAAAACAAGATCTCATAAAATCTAACAAAATATCAAATTACTTACTTTTCAAATTTCTATGGAATTAGAAGAACCTTCAAAGTTTCAAAGTCAATTGAATTGAACCAATGATCAAATGCACTTGCATCAAGCTCACTCCTCATATAGTATGAGAGATTTCAAGAACCTCAATTTTTTGTTGTATATCAAAGGGGAGCTCATGCATTACACATCTACCAAAGAAATGGAGATAGTAAGCATTAACATGAAAGTCTATTGCTAAAAATATATAGTGAGTAAAAATAAATTTTGGTATATTATACGTCATCCTAGCAAGAAGAATAGAATCATTTACTTCTCTCACTTTATTCTTAAGAATTTGAGCACAGTCAAAGTCAAAAATACAATATCAGATCTTTTGTTAATATCACCATGTAAAAAGCAACAAACATCGAAGCCCTTAAGGCTAGCCCTTTCAAGAAGGGTAGATAGCTCCTCTTCAAAAGATGGGAGTTGATTTGCTTCCTTTTCTTCTTCCTTCTTTCTTTTATACTTTCTCTATTTATCTGTCTACTCTTCTATGGCATTTTCCTTTTTCTCATGTAGTCTTGTGTCATTTTCATGGGTGATATTTTCAACCTTAAGACCTCGATCATTTTTTTCCTTTCTATATGGAGGCACATTTAAAATATTGAAAGGCTTCACATCAAAAAGGGAGACTAGCTCAAGGACCTTTAAAAACCTATATCTCAATCTCCTGAGAATTAGCATATTTTTATCCATAAGTGTAAGTCTATGTGTATGAGCAACAAAAATATAAGAATCTTAAAAAAAATCAATAAAAAATCTTTTGTAGCCTCCTAAATATAGTTAAGAGCTGACTTAGTCTATCTAAAACTATCAAGACTATGCTTGTCACAAATTTCTCTAACAAGCCTTTGAAAAGATAGCTTTAAAATTGCATTATTCAGAGCCTTCATTGCACTTTTAATTTCCTTTAGGCATCTAACATGTTGTGAGAACCTTATCCTTGGCTTTGATTTCCTTGTAAGTTTCAAAGGCTTGGAAAATTGATGCATCTTGGAAGCATGACCTCTAGGATCAACTTTCTACTTCCTTGTAGTGGCCTTAGTTCTAGCCATCTGAAGCATCCAAGAAAACAAATAATACCTCAAAATTAGGACAAATCACTCTTGTCCATGGGAAGAGCCATGACTAATCGCATTTCATATGTTAGGCTCTTTTTGGGATTATTTGGCAAGATTCATTCCATTGATTCAGAGCTAGCTCAAATTTGTTTAAAAACTCACATTTTCGAGGCCTTGGTGCATATGCGGCAATGAAACCTTCTTTAGTCGCCTTGTGCTGCATAATAATTTTACATATGATGAAGTTAGTGTTGTGTTGATATTATCGCATAGAAAGAGCTTTATCTTCGAAAAAACTCTTTTGCTGTTCAAAAATTAGGTTTAAAAGGATATTTGTTTACACATGTGGTTGTTGTATTGAGTAGTTAATTTCACACGTGCGACGGGTAGACTGTTTTTACCTAGAAACTTGTGCCACTTGTCACTTACATTTTTGACATGATAGCACTTTTATGGCTTTGCTTTTTAAAGGTTAAAGATAATTCTTAGCATTTTCTTTTTCATTTTAAGCATAGCTCCTCCGAATCAGTGCACAGTATTTCTCGAACAAATGTAAGGACGAGCTATTTATCTACTAAGCCTCGAAAGCTAAACTAGGCATATTCTAACAAAAAACTATTTATTCTCAATAGTAGGAACTACAAAACTCAAGTATCAATCTTTTTCTTGTCATTTTTTTATTAGCAATCCTGAATTTTGAGGCATTGAAGATTATCAAATTTGTAACCTTTCTTGTGAAATGATTCACTGACATATGAAACATGATTTTACCATTTGCAAAGGATTTTAAAAGTTTGTTGTTACGTTTCATGAGTCCTTAATGTCAAATAAAAACTAATCGATGAAATGCAAAATTGCATTCCTCCTCCATTGCTCAAGTAGTCAACTCGCTTTTTATAAGGCATTGTATTTTGATCAATTTACCATATGTGATATCTTAGGGATTTTGACATGCAAGATGAATGAAATAAGGTGTCATTGTTAAACACTGATTTGTGTTTGTTGGTTTAAGAGGAGAAATATACATTAGGAACTTAGAAATTATATAAAGGGTTTACTTTTTTTTTAAACAATGTTGATTTAATCTTGCACGCATATTAAACGACGGGGTTTTGATGTTTTAGATGCATTATTTTGGACAATTTTTTTAATGTATAAAATACCATTTTGTCAAGTTTTTTAGATTTAGTGACTTGTGAAACACAATTTTATGAACTGTGAAGTGGTTTGGATAATTGTTTTCACGTTTTATGAGTCGTGAATGTAAAACAAAATTTGATCAATGAGACACGAAATTTCATGCTTTCTCTGCTGCATAAAGGGTAAATTCACTTTTTACAAGGCATTGCTATTGTATTTGGATAGATTTAACTTGTTTGCTATGTTAGAGATTTAGACATGCAAGATGAATGAAGTGAATTATCATTATTACATATTTTTCTATGTTTGTTGGTTAAGAGGAGGAAGATAACATTATTTTGTGTTTGTTGGTTTAAGAGGAGGAAGAAAATATGATTTTCTCAGAATTTGTCAGTGAGCATGTTATATATAAGTCTAAACTTTGGAGCTAAGAGTGAGTTCTTGACAGAATATCAAGTAGTCAGAAATTCTATAAAAAGTTTGACTAAATTTTTCTAACAATATTTATTTAGTCTTCTGGATATGAGTAAATGTGGATTTTCATATTATTCCCCTAATTTTACTTTGTTGTTTTCTAGATTTGGTTTTATGAGTGATCATGATGATTGAAATGAAGTTTTCTTTAGATGGAATGGAGGAAGAGGATCTGGAGGATACCTGTGATGAAAATCTCTTTGATTTTTTTCATGCAATTGAAAATTCATCTAGATTTCTTTACATCAAATATATACTCAATGTTCCCTTTGATTTACAAGAGCTCTTGAAGGATCTTAAAGATAAACTAAAGGACTTTAGCGAGTTTTATGATAGACATGTGGAAGGCCTAGAGATTGAGGGATTTGTCCATTTTAGTGATATAATGGAAGCTATCAATGCTGCTAGAACAACTTTGCAAACAAGGTTTAGCCTTATTGATGATCAAAAAGTGGAAAGCAGATTGCCATTTTAATCAAAATCAACATTAATGTTTTCTTGTATAGAAGGATGTTGGATTTCTTGTATATCTTCAATATATAGATAGTTTTTCTTCAGATACAATACAAGAGAAAAACATAAAGGATATTGCAAGTAAAGATAAAGAAGTTGAAGAGAAGGGAAAACCGTTTTAGGAGGATATTGAGAACTAATTAGTGCAAGGATTTGTTGTTGCTTTGTTTAAAAGTGAGAACATTACAAAAGTGGAAGAAAAGGAGATAGAGTTAAGTGCAGAGATTGAAACATGTCCTCTTGATGTGTCCTGACATTTCCCAGTTATCTCATCAACAAAAAGAGATATGTATTGCTAAATGATATTCAACACTTTTTTATCTTAGAGAAGATTACTACTTGGCAATCCTTACAACATGGGGTCAAAATGATAAGAATTTTATAGATTATGAAGAGGAATTGCTAGCAACTCTTGATGTTGATGAAGAGAATTTTCAAGGCAACTCTGTAGCCTTGCATTCATGTATTAATCAGATCGTGGAATATGAAAAGGGGGGGATATCTATAGAGGAACCGTTCTTACAAATTCAACAGAGACTTGGCATTGATAACATGGGGTATGAAGAGAAACTGGAGATTTCATTAGAGGAGAAACCAAAAAGTTTAATAAATCTATATGATGATACGCTTCTTGAAGAAGGTGAAAACCCTAAGCTATGAAAGATAATGCTAAGATATCCATTGTGATTTATATTAGAGTATGTTGTGTATTATAGACAAATATTATTAGATATTTATCTACTGACATCTTATACTATTGTGGTTTACAGTGCAGATAGAAATTAGAGATGCAGACAACTTTCTTGGAAAAGCCAAGGGCTCAAGGACATTGAAGCTTGGCAAAAGTCATTGGCAAAAGTCAAGGCCTTGGTTATTATATTGGAAGCTTAAATAATCAAATAGTTGCAATTTATCATAGCAAGTTGTCAAGCTCTCCAAGCTTACAAATAATGGCTTTGAAAGCTATCTCAAAGGTGATTTGATCCCAAGCTTTTAATAGAGGTTCAGACAAGATAATTTTGGTGGAGAAGGAAGAAGATGTAGGAGTTTTTGGCTTCATGCTTGGATACAATAAATCTAGGATAGAATACTTTGGAGTTCTTGGCTCTTATTTGCTCTCCCATGTTACAAGAGATGCCAAGAATTTGAAGCTCCTTCCAAGCTATAGGAAACAAGAGTTCTTCAAATGTAGAGGTCTCATCGAGTGGGATGAAAGAAAAGATTCCTTTAGAGGACCTAGTGAATTGCTTGAAACTAAAGACTCTTGTGCAACAGAGTCAAACTAAAAGATGTTAAGGGTTTCTTGAAACCCATCTTTTTCAATCTCTTTGTCTAGTTTGTAACCATTTTAAATATCTTTGATTTGCACAATAATTTAAATATCCCTCTTTTATCTTTGGATACCAGTGAATATAGTCCTTACCAAAGACGATGTATTACATGATGCAGTTATGTCTTTGAGATTAAATTTGTGCCAAATTTGTCTGTAGAATCATTGAAAGGCCTATAATAAATTGTTTGTTTTGTATCTTCCACCTCCATGTCTTGTGTGCCTAAAGTATTTTGTTCTTGCTTGATAATGTGATTTTTCAATACCTTGGGTTGACTAGATAGATAGAGATCCGTATTTCTTGATAAAATATGGAGCATGGTTGTATAAAATATGCTACATAGTTAACAAATTTAAAAAATCAATTAAAAAATCCTATATGAGTCAGACAATAAAGAGACACATATGTTAACTTCTTGCCATATAGTGAGTGAAGTGTTGATTACCCCAAGCTTTTTTAATTGCCTTTTTAAAAAGGTTCAATTGGTTTTTGAAGTCTTTGAGATCATCATCAATCCACTCAATTTTATCGCAATAAAAGAATACTTTGTCTAGTGTTTTTCAAACATTGGCTTTTCTATTCCGGGCTTGTTCATTATCAACATGATCCTTAACTGCATTATGTAGGCACTTCCACTGATTGTATCTAACAGTTGAGCCACCATTCCTAGAGTTTATCTTACCAAGTCTCCCATGAAAGTCTAAGAACCTTCTAGCCTTCACTCCACCGATAGATGGCTTTTGGGGACACAATTTCTATCCTTAGACTTTTGAAGATTTGATTCAATAACAACATTACCCCCATGCAAACCAATTGCAAACAATACTTTTTTAATCTTTTTTATAGTACCTGTTCTAGCTAATAATGGCTTCAGCTTCCATGAAAATCCTATATAAAGATGATCAAGCTTTTAATTATCCTATAAATCGCATGAAGTGTATGAATATGGACATTCACTAGAGGAATACCTAAGACTGGCTAAAAGTGTGAATCCTTGTACCTAGAGGGAGCTCTATTCCAATTGCTTGAGTTCAACTCTATGGATGGGGACATGCAATATAGGCAAGGAGATCTAGAGTTGGCTCTCTTTGATACATTGCGTATACATTTAAGTGTCTTTAAGTCACCAGCTATGTTGTCTCCTTCAACAAATAGATCTTCTCTTGCTTGTCTCTTAATAACATCAAGTATTGGTGTTCGATGAAAAACCCAATACAATATATCAAAATCCTCTATATCTACTTCAAATGCTCCTAGCCACCAAATGTTGTGTTCTGATTCAACACTAATAAACGATATTAAGTGATTGCAATGATCTGATGAAAGTGCTCTATTCATCAAGGTAATAGAGACCCTCTCTAGTTTTATACATTTTAGAATCTCACTTTCATCAAGTTTAACCACAAATCTAGCCACTCCTTGTACCTCTTTTAGTGACAAATCATAGAATCTAATCATTAAACATTGTAGGGTGGACAAGTCAATGAAAATATTGTTAAATTCATTGAATACAACTTCCTTTTTCTTGCCCTCGAAGCTAGCCTTGATATGAAAAGGCTCACCCAGAATCTCTATCACTTTGTTTTTCACTCTGTGTCTAATAGTTCTAACCACAAATGACCTTAGAAGCATGCAATTACATACTTGTCCTTGCTTCATATTTGATTATAAAAGCTGAAAAAGTTGTATATAAGCATCTCGACTGATACCAATATTATCTAGTGTCTTCTGCACTAACTCAATATCCATCAAATGATCATTTATAAATGACTCCAAGCATTGTTTCTTTGCCTTTTTAAATTTCTTCTCCAAAATATCTTTTGAAACTACTGAAGAAAAAAGATGATAATAAAACTCAGATGCTTTTAAAAAATCCCTTTCACTTGCATTCGGTTTAAGAAGAGACTTAAACAAAATCAACATCACAAATCAATACAATTATTTATAAACAAAGTCATATTTCATATTTTTAAAGTGAAAAAAATGTACATTGCTACTTGGATTTTTTTACTACAACCACCTCCTCCTCATCTGAGACTCTCAATATTTCTAAGAGCCTTTTGTCAATTTCAAATGCCTAAAATAGTTTGCTTTCATTGATAAGATTTGATGAGTTTCTCCAACGAATGAATCCTCTATTGATAGTTCTCTAGCTCTTCTGCAGTAACTCGTTGTTATGTTTTGATAAAAGAGGGTTCTCCAATTTGAGGAAAATGATTTTCTGCAACCAAGTGTATAACCTAGAAACCCATTATAACCATCACCAATGAACCTCAACAATAAAGAGCTATTATAGAAAGGCAACGTACATAAACTTTGTAATAGTATTGGGTTTTGTTCTCTTCCTTATTGGTTCATAATCACTATCCAACTCAATATGAAGATGATAGAGAGGTCTTTTACTAGAGCAACAGAGATCATTGGATAACTGATCCATAGCTAAGGATGTGATTAGAAGATTGGATTGAAAAACAATGCGAAAAACAAAGAAGAAACTAGTGAGGATGGGAAAGAAAGAAGAGAGTGAGAATGAAGGGAAGTAATAAAACATCGACCAAAATTCCAAGTGAATATTAGTTTTCACTTAATGAGGATGAGTAAGATCTTCATTATGAAAATCTTTGTCACCTTTATGGCGGCCTAGATTTCTAGGTTTGATGTGACCGCAAGAATATTATGACAATGAATTATTAACAATTTTTTATATATTTTCTTAAAAAATATTTAAAAATTTAAAAATTTAAAAATAATTGTATTTCCTAAATTATATTCTCTCTCTAGGATCACTTACAATGCATTTTCGAGACCACAAAACTCCCCTAATGTGAATATTGGCAAAGTTTCCAAGTTATAAACCTTATGTAGAGTCATAAGAAAATTGATTGTCACAAAATTAGCAAGCATGCCAATGCATCCATGGATGAGAAGATGCATTCCCACACTAATAAGAAGTGATGCAATGGAATTAGGAAAAATCATTGTTAACTCCATCAAGAGACAGGTGATGGGATGGAAAGCAAGGAATTAAAATTTTTATAATAGTGCACATAATGATAACATCAGGAAGTAACCAATGTAATTCAAGTGTTGGGCTCACTTCCATGTAAGTTGTAATAACTTTTGGCATGTCAAATCCGACTTAGCTTTAACATTTATTTATAAATGCACGGTCAAGTTTGATGGAAAATGGAATGGTCTTGGCGCTCAAGGGGAAAAAGGGGCTAGAGCCTTATAAACCTGTGTATAAAAGCCAAAAAAGCAAATGAAAGAGATCGTTCAAGTGTGTGCCAACTTCTAAGCGAGTTCTCTTCTACCTATGTTCTATTTCTTGAAGCTTTTGTATGTGCCATTGAGAGAGGAAGAGAGCGAGGGAGAGAGGGTTATAAGGGGAGCATGAGGGATGGATCATGAAGCATTTAGAGATCCTCCAACTTCTTTTACCTTAGCACACTTTGCTCTATGACAAAAAGAGGTGAGTGGTGGACTGCATGTTTGGTTTGAGAGCTTGTAGAACAACATGGTGCCACTCGGATCATGAGACTAGCTTGGCTTACTGAGACTACAATGATGAGTGAGCTCTAGGTGTGTCTACTACAAACTTAGTCCCAATCGATTGCTTTTCCTATCTATGAGAGTAGCCATTGGATGAGAGAGGTGAGAGACTAGGTGAGAGTTGGTCTACCTCTGATGGTTAGACTCTTGAAATGATAGGAGTTCCACAAATGTCCGAGTTTTTGAGTGTGGTTGTAGCCCGACATTATGGTTTTGATTTCGGGATAGCGGAATCAACCATCCAAAGAATTTAGCTCTCTATTGTGCATATGAATAGAAGATGGGCTATGAAGGGTGAGTGAAAGATAAAGGGAGGCTCACTTGCACGATAACTATTTTTGAAACATGCAAGGCTAGATTAGAAAAGAAGAGAGAGTATAGTTGATATTTCCTTTTTATAGTAGGTTGCAATAGGTTATTGTAGAAGAGCTATAGAATCTCGAAGCAATCTTAGGTAGGAATAAAATAGGTTAGGAGTAGGCACATGGCGAATGCATGCTTTAGAACTCCAAGGGAAAGACTTAGAGTGGTTGAGAAACGAATGTGATAAGGGAGCCCCTTCTGGATAGAACTAAGAGATAAACAAAAAAGACAAAGTGTGAATCTTAGTGTAACCATTCGAGGGTAGGAAGCACTACAATGTGGGAGAGCTAAAGGGAAAAGAGTTCAAAATCAAAAGGGAAAACATTTAAGTACATAAGAAAGCATGTAAATGACATGGAAAATCTCTCTCTTGGAGGGTTAGATGTCAGGGGTGAATTGAGCACGAGGGAATGACGTGATAACTACCTAGGAAGAGAAGAGAGAGAGAGAGAGAGAGAGAGAGAGAGAGAGAGAGAGAGGGAATACGTGTCAAAGAGTGATGGCCTAAGTTAAGGTAGAAGACCCAATGACAGTTCACTTCAAAAAAGAAGGCTCAATTACCCATTAATAACTACACTTGAATCAGGAGAGAGAGAAAAAAGCATGAGGGTTCAAAGGATAGGGTTCTGTCTTCCATAAGCATCCTTGCTCAAGTGGCACATTTTCCTTGTCTTCATGCTTAGATGCCTTCCTACCTTATCTTCATGCCATACATACTTCCTGATAGTACCCATTAATAACTGCACTTGAACCCCCTGATGACACCCAAAAGAAGCATAAAAACAAGGCATAAAAATATCCATGCATATATCATAATTTCATCTTTTGTAAATGGAATAATGTTCACATTGTTACAAAATCACTAAAATACACCTTACACATGAGAGGGGCCCACATCCACCATAATAAATAAATGGTGCACATAAAAATGTACGTGCATGCATTTCTAAAAGGTTAGAAATAATTGAAATGAGAAGGTTAAAGCCTTACGAATACAAATGTATCAAAAAAATCAAAGAAATAATAAAGATATGAAGGGTTGTGTGTCTTTTGGGGAAAAGGTGGGGTGGAGTGCAGAGCTAATTATGTGCATCTTTCTCTCCTTTCTTCCAAGATACACACATTCTTCCTTTATGGTGTCAATCGCTCCTCTCTCCTCTCTCCTCTGTCTTTTGTGCAAAAATTCATCTTTTCCCTTCTGCTCTTGCATAATGATTGAAGCTATGGATGAAGATTATGAAGATGATGAATTTGTTCATTATTAAGAGAGAGATTTATGGTTTCTTTTCTATTTTGAGAGTAATCGCAGAGCCATACACATATATTTTGTGTGCTATTTCCTCGGTTTTGTGGTTGTTTCTATTCGTGGGAGGGTTGCTGTCATTTTGGTATGCAGTCGGGGAAGAGCTGATCTCAACAACTAGAGCTTGAGAGGAAGTACAAGGAAGAAGAACAAGAAAATACAGCTTCTACCTTGGACATGAGGGAAAAGAGCTTAAAAGAACTTTGATAAGGAAGAAGAAATGAGAAGAAGGAGAAGACAAGTATTCAAAAGTGGCAAGAGAAGGCAGGTTATCTTGGCCACCCCCACTAAGTGAGACAAAACCAAGAAGAAAAAGAAGAAGAAGACACGCGCCTCAAAGTCCCCGCAATAAATGCCAAAGCTGGCCTGAAGGAGGCATTGTAATGAGTCATAGAATCGAGCAACAAACTAGAAACACAGGAGTTATCATCATTGAGCAACAATCTGGGAATGGAGTTGTAGGCAGCCATCATTTAGGCTATAACACAGAAGGAGAAGAAAAAGAGAAAAGAAGAAAAATAAGTCCCGCAACAGATCCATCAGTCGATTCCAGGGCAAGTAATGCCCCGCAGTAGCAACCAGAATAGGCAAGGAGGCAAGGGCAATAGGCAATCTCCATTTTCCTACAATGATAGCACTAGCGGTGGCGGAGAAAGAAGGGATACCCATGCCTAGGGAACAGGAAAGAGAGAGAGAGAGAGAGAGAGAAGGGGAAAGGGGGAAAGGAGGAGGATTGGTGTAGAAAAAAATAAAGAGGTATACCCCAGGGATTCATAACAGGAAAAGGATTGGATTTGGATTCTGATGGAGGATGCAGGAAAAAGAAGGGATTTTTAACAGAGGAAGGATTCTGAAGAAGGCCTTTATCGTTCATTAATAACATGGAGAGGAAGAAAACATGCTCCCCACACGAAGAGGCGTCTGACAGTAGCATCAGCAAACCAGAATGGTAGTGGGACTTCATCCCACCTACAGGAGGCAGGCGTGATGCTGAGAAGGATGTTCAAGCACGGGGCATTGTTCCCGTACGTGTTGCTAGTGATGTTGGTGGTATAGGCATGCAATTATCTAATGAATATGGTCCTGGTACATGTAGGAGCTATGATAGGGGGAGGGCTGGTGTATCTGTATATGGGAGAGGCGGAGCTACTGCCGCAGAGTAGAGACTCATTTGATATGGGAAACCCTCTGTCATACTTGAAGGGGAAGGCCTTGGAGGACAACTCGATGCCACTGGACATCATCGATGGCTTCAAGTGAAAGACGTGGCACTACTGGACCATGTGAACAACATGAAGCACAGAGAGAGAGAGAGAGAGAGAGAGAGAGGTTCTTGTCTTCCGTCAGTCATTGCAATCATGTCATTGGTGCATTGTTTCTCCTCAAGGTTCATGTCTTTGAGGCTTATCGAAAGTGTCGAAACACCAAGCGCTAGCAGGAGTTCCTTCTCATATGTATTGCTGTGCCTACAGAGAGACAAAGACAAAGAGAGTATCTTCCCTTGGTTTCCCCACCATGAAACCTCAAATGACCCCTTCGTCGTCTCATATGTCTATTCATACCTCAACTTGTCTGTCCTTAGGGTTTCCCTTTCACCATCTAGCATCAAAACGAGTTAAAGATAAGCGCACTTCAACATCTAATCGACATCAGCATCATCATCAGTGCTGTGGCCTCTAACACCATCTTCCAGGCCTACCAGGATGCCATTCCCTCATAGGATGCACAGCAACCTGGTAGGATAAAGGCCAGAGGCAGAAGAACGAAAGTGAGAGAACAAGAAGAAGAGAGGTTCTTGCTAAGAGGATAGGGATAAGACAAGGTAGAAGAAGAAGAAGAAGAAGAAGAAGAAGAGAAAAGATGGAGCCCAACACGAGGCAACAGAAAGTGAGAGAGGTGCTCTCCCTAATTTTTGTAGACCCATCCTTCTCTTGACCCTTGCATTTGTCCCATGGGTCTCTTCTCCTTCTCTTGACCCATCCCTTTGTCCCATGGGTCTCTTCTCCTTCTCCTTCTCTCCCTAATTTTTGTAGACCCATCCTTCTCTTGACCCTTGCATTTGTCCCATGGGTCTCTTCTCCTTTGCCATCCCTCCCCTATCCTTTGTCCACTTTAGCATTTTCCATGTTCATTTAAATCCATAAAACCTTTTCTCAATAGGGTCTTCATATGCCTCTCCTTCATTTGCCCCTATTATACACCCCATTTACCCTTTGAATATCATTTTCGGTCCTCTAATTCCAATTCAACCTTATTTTATCTTAGTGTGGCAAGTCACAACGGAGATCACAAATGACAAATAAGTACTTTTCTAAAATATTTAAAAGAACATTTCTCCAATCTAACGATTAAGATATAAAAAGTTAAAAGAAATACATTAAAAATGTACAATTAAAGTGGTTATTCCTATGCTCTACCATCTCTCCCTACATAACTTCTCCATTAGCCTCACCTACTCCCCAAAGTTTCCCATTTACCCCCTTATTAGCACCACTAATTGCTTATATGGTCCCCTCTTGTTTTTCCCCTCTTCCTCAATCATTATGAACATAAAATACAAACACATTGACCTTTTAAATCAAGCTTACACCAATTACCATAGGAACATATCCTATAGAAAATCCAAGGGCATATCCCCATGCTCTCCCCTTTTTCCCTACACAAGTGAGAGCTTTATTTTGATGAGGTGCCCTTTAGAGCTACATGATGAAGGGAATCATTATTCTTTCCTTCATTGTGGGATGGAGAAGTTGTTCTTGTGATTCCTTATGGAAAACAGAACCCTATCCTTTGAACAAGTATACAAGTTTTTTAGTATGGGAGTGTGATGAAGGCAGGAGTTCCCTTACTCTGGTGGTCGTGGATTTGGAGTCCCTATACCCTATCATGGCTAGGCCTTGTGATCGAAGTTATTTTACTAACAATTTTAGAAATGTTTTGTGTTAGACAGCGTTTCTTCTTTAACAAGGTTCACGAGGACGCTTCACATTTCAGTGTGGGAGGAATATGATGACACCCAAAAAAAGCATAAAAACAAGGCATAAAAATATCCATGCATATATCATAATTTCATCTTTTGTAAAGGGAATAATGTTCACATTGTTACAAAATCACTAAAATACACCTTACACATGAGAGGGGGCCACATCCACCATAATAAATAAATGGTATACACAAAAGTGTACGTGTATGCATTTTTAAAAGGTTAGAAATAATTGAAATGAGAAGGCTAAAGCCTTACGAATACAAATGTATCAAAAAAATCAAAGAAATAATAAAGATATGAAGGGTTGTGTGTCTTTTGGGGAAAAGGTGGGGTGGACTGCACAGCTAATTATGTGCCTCTTTCTCTCCTTTCTTCCAAGATACACACATTCTTCCTTTATGGTGTCAATCTCTCCTCTCTCCTCTCTCCTCTCTTCTCTGTCTTTTGTGCAAAAATTCCTCTTTTCCCTTCTGCTCTTGCATAATGGTTGAAGTTATGGATGAAGATGATGAAGATGATGAATTTGTTCATTGTTAAGAGAGAGATTTATGGTTTCTTTTCTATTTTGAGAGTAATCGCAAAGCCATACACATATATTTTGTGTGCCGTTTCCTTGGTTTTGTGGTTGTTTCTATTCATGGGAGGGTTGTTGTCACCCCCCTATGTGTTCCATGGGAACCTCCCCCCCCCCCCCCCCAATATAAATTTTCACTAAATTTATTTCAAAATTGTTTACTTCCCCCCCTTGTCGACACCGCCAACTGGCGAGAGGGAGGGGAAGTAGAAGAAGATGATGAACACAATGATGGAGGAGGGTTCCCACGCACTAGTTTTGTGAGGCATATAATCAACAAGCCATCTACCAAGCATGCATCGCAAAGAAAGGTATCCTAGGATGGCCCCCAAGTGAAGATTGCCTCATGCTAATGGAAATCCCACAAACACCAACGGAGTTACAGTCAAGGTAGTATGACAAATAACAACTTGGGTTCGAGCGTAGACGATACATCCTTGAATAACTAGGTGCTATTGATCATCTTTCCTAAGTAGCAAATAGTAGATAAAGGAAAAAGATTTGATTTATGAAAGATAATACTTCTTTGCATTGAAATGATCATGTTTTATTGCATGGAATTGAATAAATTGGTGCATGATATTAGAGTTATTTATGTGGAAGTGCTACTTGTAATTCATAGGTTATTCACACTCATAAAATCACACAACTAGCAAAGCTTGCATAAAGCTGCACACGAAGAGTAGATATATGTGTTAAGTAACTCAAAGGAAGAGATAAAAATCTTCATCTTTGACTCATAAAGTTGCACTCTTAGGTGTATGTGCCAATACCTTTTGATTGTGAGATGCATCTTTTAAAAAAAATCTAGAATTGATTTAATATAAGGGATGGCATCTCAAGTGTGCTTAGAAGAGATAGCTTGCATCTCCGTATTAAGCATGAAGGAACACACATTACATGGAAAGTATTTGCTCTCAATTGTGTTAAATATTGCATCTTGATTCTCTTGATGTCATAGATATAATTTTGATTGTAATGCACATAGGATGTGGTCTTTATCATAATTTGTACTAAAGCTAGCTTGTAAGAGGAAAATTCGTTAGGCCATCCTTTCGACGGTAACAAACTAAGAACTCAACCACAAGATAGATTGAAAAGCGTTCCAGTGGAAGCTGGAGGGAAAGTGAAATTCTTAATGGATTCTCAAGAGAGTGGAGCCACCCTCAAACGGTCCTTGTGGATTTGAGATTGGATAATCTAGATCTTGTCAAAAACCCAACCCAAGAGCTATAGAACTTAGGAAAAATTTACCATCTGTAAATTAATGGGTGATGCTAATTGGATGTAAGACCAATTGCGTAAATTCTCATTCTTATTGCGTAAGAACGAGGGATGAAACAAGGGTATTCCCTACCCCCACAATGGGGCATTGTAGTTGATGTCAAGGCAAGAAAAATTCGAAGGTTGAATGCTAAGCGTTCAAAAAGGGCACTTTACCTTAGCAGGTGTTTTGAGCACTTGTCCACATTATTATATGTCCTTGTAATTTTAGGAGCATTGTCTATGAAATGATTATTTGACCAAAGCTCTCATAAGAATCTGGTATAATGAATCAGGTTAAATTCTTGGAGGAGCGTACCACGCCACCACCCCCAATTGACCGCTAACCCTATCCAAGGGGTTCTAAATAATTGTGATGAAAATGTGGACCGAACCCTCCACGAGAGGTCTCTCCATGGATTAGTTTGATGGTAGGAGGACACTTGGATGCCAAATGGGCACTTTGGCTATAAATCCCCTACCTCTGAGTCCTACTCAAACGGTCTACGTGACTCGAGATGGATTCTTGAGGCCATGTTACTAGTGCAAGGGTGGAAACTTGGAGGAAAATAAGACACGTCCTCGTGGATTGTAGGAATTGTCCTATGGACAAGATTTGTGTCTCAGTTGAAATTTTAATGTAAAGTTTACTTTCAAGAATTTTGTTTGAACTGTTTCGTGTCACTGCATAAAATTATGTAAAGGAACATGTGGCTAACAGACTAATTAAGGAAATTGCTTCTATGTGTTACTACTAATGTGCCCTTAGGTAAGTAGAAAACTAAAGCTATCAAGGGAAGCAGGTGGATGGAGCCCTCGATAGGTTCATTGTATGACAGGGTGGTCCCAGAGAACTGGGAGGCTTTTTAACTTTCAAATCACAATGATGAATTGACCTTAGATAATTGAGGGTAGAGCACTGGCTCATATCATTTTAGGGGACCGAAATGGGTCTTTACCCTACAGATAGAGAGGTCAAGCAATGCATCCCTCTCGTTTTCCATTCTCTTTGAACCAAGTGTGATATGGGTTCGCTTCGGTTTAGATGCTCTGCGCGAAGGAGACCGACACTAAAAGGCTGTGGAATGACTTGACCATTAGAAACCCAATAAGATTCAGGTCGATCCTAGGAGTAGACTTGGGAGTTGCTAATTGACAAATCCTGTGACATTCTGTGGGAGTGCCAGGTAGCATCTTTTAGATCAGACTCCTGATAGACTACTAAAACATGTCAAGGTCCGAACACATTACAATTGGTATCAAAGTGAACTGATAAATAACACAATCAAGCTCAGAATAAATCAAGAAGAGTAAAGTGATGTTTTCACTAGAAGACATTTTTCTTTTACTCACTTCTGGATTATTGTCACTTCCAGACCTACGAGGCATGGAGCAGATTCCTCATATTTCATATCATGTTCGGGACTGCTATGAATTCTTCAAGTTATCGTAGAAGAACCAACATGATGGGGATCCTAGATCGCCTCTACAACCCTTCACGTTGTATGGAGAAAGGTGTTGAATTTGGAGTGTAGGTTAATGCTACATAGATGCCAACCGGCTTGGCTATCTTCAAAACAATCTAAAGAGGCTAAAATGGTTGGAGGACTTGAAGATTATCAAGTTATTCATCTTCCATGAGGCACATGTGAACTCGATCCTGCACATCGGACACGGACAGGTAGAACAAACTCGTTACATCTATGAGGAGGTGGTCAAAGTCTTGTCGACATATATAGAATTAAAGTAATGGGGCAATACGAACGTCATGGCTATCAAAAATGGGGATTTCTTGAACTTCCCATGACTTACGGCTTCTTCTTGAGAATCCATTCCCCAAACCCATATTACTATTCTGTCCTTGTAGAGCTGAATCCAATAAGGAATTATTAACCTAGTGCTAATGTATCTCTTGAAAGAAAAATCATCACATCTTATCTCTATCTATCCCCAAATAATTGTACTTGAGGCTTATGCCTCTTTATGGATAAATGAGAATTTTATGATTATCTAACTTGTTGCATAGTATTGATGAAAAATAATATGCAGATTGAGACAAGTTGTGAAGAGATGTGTAAATGTAATCTTAATGCGAAAGTTTAAATTGAACCTAATACAACCCCAAACGCAAAATCAAAACCTTGTTCCCCCGCACTAAGCCTAACAGAGGCACAAGAGAAGAAGTTTCTTCTCAAACAAATCAAACCACTAGAATTTGATGGGAAAGGAAAGACTGTTGAAGCCGATGCTAAAATATGGATTGAATCCATGGAGGATTACTTCATTGTGTAGTAGGAACAACACCTCCAAACCGGCTATGATTTCCAAGCTCAAACTCACTGGCGAAGCTAGGCTCTGGTGGAAGTAGTGGTGTAGTCACAGAAAGCATGGTAACTTGGGATAAGCTAAAAGAAGTAGTGCAGGGAAGGTACATGCCATCTACATACATAACTCAGAAGATGAATGAGTTCTTTAAGTTGAAGCAGTTGGGTCTGTCTTTGGAGACATACTACTCAAAATTTGTCTCCTTGTTAAAATACGCTCCGACAATGAGTATTTCCCAACAAGTCTCTAAGTTCTATGATGGGTTGAATCCACCAATGAACACGTGATTGGAGTCAATGCGTCCCTCATATTTACAAGATGCATTGATAAGAGCGGGACCCATTGTCCAAGAAGTCGAGCAATAATAGACCTTGGTCTCACAAAGACCAGAATCTAGGGATGTCGAAAGCTCAATTTAAAAGGGCGCAAGGACAAAGTCAAGGTCAACGGAAGAAACTAAAGGCAAATGCAATTAGTGACTTTGTCCCCACACACAGAAATGACCATGATCTATGATGTTTTTACTAGAAGAAACCTGGGCATTTCAAAAGAGAGTGTCCCAAACTTGGCGAAGATCATCGTCAAGGAAAATTCAGTGGGCAAGCCAGGGCTACTCGTGGCCGCAATGAGCAGCAATGGGAAGGGCAAAAACTTCCAATTTCACCATTAAGGAAATCAATGAAGAAGAAGACCCTTCCATGGAAGCTAAGATTGACAAGGCATCAGTTCATGCTACTCTCCATAAAAAGGGGTCAAATCGCCAATTTTCAATGATCCAAACTCCATCGGATTACCAAGGTAAGAAATTCAAAACCTTGATTGACTGTGGCAATACTCATTCTTTAACTTCACCAGCTTGTGCAAGAAGGTTAGGATTATCCATTGTAGTTGCACATACTTTGCTTGTCGAATTAGCAAATGGGCAAGAAATTACTTGCAGTAGACAAATTGCTAAGGTGGAATTTCTACTCGAAAAAGAGCCCACATATGTTAAGTTCAGGATAATGAATCTAGGGGTCCATGAGTGCCTACTCGGGATGGATTGGCTAGTCCCCAATGATGCTCACATCCATTGTGAAAAGAGCCAAGTTTCCTTTCAGAATCCTAAAGGAGACTTAGTTACAACTCAAGGAGAAGTTGGTAAACCAAAGATCCAGCTAGCCAAGGCAACGCAAATAGCTCAAGGGATAAGGAAAGGATTACCCATCTATCCGATCAAGCTAAACAAGCTGGAACATGTAGACGACTCCAATCAAGAATCGT
This sequence comes from Lygodium microphyllum, assembly GCF_053477565.2. Taxonomy (NCBI): domain Eukaryota; kingdom Viridiplantae; phylum Streptophyta; class Polypodiopsida; order Schizaeales; family Lygodiaceae; genus Lygodium; species Lygodium microphyllum. The sequence continues at coordinate 103,753,854 of NC_141142.1, forward strand.
CATGGTTAAAAGAGTACGCAGATGTATTCCTGTAAGAATTGATAGAACTACCACCGCCTAGGGAAGTTGATCATGAGATTAAGATGATGCCACGTGTTGCCCCATTTGCAAAAAGGCCCTACAAGATGTCCATTCTTGAGGCTATTAAGTTAAAAGAACAACTCAAACAACTATTGGACCAAGGGTACATACGCCCCAACAGTTCTCCTTGGGGGGCTCCAATTTTGTTCCAGAAGAAGAAGGATGGTACACTTCGCATTTGCATCAATTATAGAGGCCTGAACCAAGTAACCATCAAGAATAAATATCATATCCTAAGGATAGACGAGTTACTTGATCAATTGCAAGGAGAAAAAATCTTCTCCAAAATTGATTTAAGGTCAGGGTACTACCAGATCCATGTCAAGGATGAGGATATTCCTAAGACGACATTCAATACCCGGGGGTCCACTAGGGTTTACCGTATGGTACCACGTGATTGTAAGGGAGGGGGTTATTTAAGGGAAGGAAGGTACATTTTATACAGTAAAGTCCCATAAATAGGGGGTAGATAAGGGGTATTTTCATATATTTCTTGCACATAGGTGATGTCTCCTTATTACTACTAGTGAATCCACCGTGATTCAATACCAGATATGGTCATTTTGAATTCATCGTAATGTCCTTTGGATTGACTAATGCCCTTGCCACATTTAATAGACTAATGTAGGATATTTTTAGAGCATATCTCAATGATTTTGTACTTGTCTTCTTTGATGAAACCTTGGTTTATTCCAAGAAAGAGGAGGATCATGAATCCCAAGTTTGCATCGTCCTTGAGACCATGAGGACACACAAGCTCTATGCTAAGAAGAAAAAGTGTACCTTCCTCAAGAGACGGATCAAATATCTTGGGTTTATTGTGTCAAAAGAGGGAATCTCTATAGATCCTACAAAGGTTAAGGATGTCCAAGAGTGGCCTCCACCAACCACTGTTAAAGAAGTGTGTAGTTTTCTTGGTCTAATAGGATAGTACAGGATCTTCATTAAGGACTATGCCTTAATTGCAGCACCCCTCACAAATCTACTAAAAAAGCAGGTTGCCACAGTGTCGACATCCACTGAATCATCAAAGTTTGATCAACTCATGCATGGCTTAGTGACAACACCAATTCCAAAACTCCCTGACTTGAGCAAGGAATTCAAAGCTGTCACAAATGCTAGCTCACTTGCACTAGGCTGTATACTAATGCAAGAAGGTCATCCTATAGCATATTCTTTGAGGAAGTTAAAAAACCATGAAAACAATTATGCTACTCATGACCTAGAGTTGCTAGCGGTTATTCATGCTCTCAAACTTTGGTGACACTATTTTCTTGGCAACAAGCTCTCCTTAGTCACAGACCACAAGAGCCTCAAATGGATCTTCACCTAGGCTAACCTCAATATGAGGCAACATCATTGGATTGACGTTCTGCAAGAATATGACTTTGAGATCAAGTATAGACCTGGTAAGGAGAACGTGGTCTGATGCCTTAAGTCGCAAGCCATTCCTCAATCCTCTTATTATGGAGGAACCTTCAATGGCAGTACCATTAGCAACTATGGTGTCAATGCCTAGTAACCCTATCCTTGAATTAGCTAAGGAGGAAGCTAGCCATGACCCAGAATATCTGAAGATGATAAAGAAGATTTTGGAAAAGGACCAAAACCCCAAACTTAAGATCAAGTATCAAGAATTCTCTATCAATGGGGAACTTGTCTATTTTAGGACAAGATTATGCATTCTGTCAAGCAAGAAACTCAAATAGAGAATACTCTAGAAAGCACATGACTCCCCCTTTTCAAGCCATCTCGGATATGTTAAGACCCTCAACATGGTTAGGAAGAGCTACCATTGGGAAAGACTTAAGGGAGATGTACTCAAATATGTCACTGAATGTTTGTCTTGCCAGTGCATTAAGGCAGAGCATGTCAAGATGCCTGGGAGGCTGCAACCTCTTGACATTCCTTAAATGAAGTGGGAATTTATCAACGTGGACATTGTTGTTGGGTTACCTTCAATTCAAGGAGGATAAAATTCAATTATGGTTATAGTAGATATGCTCACCAAGGTTACACATCTCATTCCAATCAGGACAAACTGTAAAGCTTCAAATATTGCTAGATTGTTCATTAAGGAGATATTCAATCTCCATGGATTGCCCAGAAGGATCATTAGTGACCGCAACTCCCTCTTCACATCTTACTTCTAGAGTGGGATATTTGACACCATTGGGACTCAATTCATTGAAGATATTCTTAGAGCATATTGCTGTCGTGAACCCAAGAAATGGATCCAATATCTATCATTGGTAGAATTCGCCTATAATGCTTCTTACCAACAAAGCATTCAAATGACACCTTTCCAAGCATTGTATGGGCATGATTACCATACTCCATTGAATTTTTCAGATCATACCTAAAGGGTAGAGGCTTCCAAGAAAATTCTAGAGGAAATGGATGAGCATGTCAAGGCCATCAGACAAGACATTAGAGCCACCACAAGGATAGGCAGAAAGCCTATGCAGATTTGAATAGACAAGAGTGGCTCTTCAAAGAAGGAGATATGGTTTTCCTTCGTGTGCAACCTCAGAAGAGCTCCTTAACATTGGGAGAGTTTAAGAAGCTAAGTCCAAGGTATTGCAAGCCCTATAGGATCCTCAAGTGCCTAGGATCCAATGCCTAAAAACTCCAACTCCCCGAGAATGTAAAGGTTCACAATGTATTTCATGTTAGCTTGCTAAAGAAATATGTATCCAATCCTAGCCATGTACTCAATGATCAACAAGTTGTAATGTCAAGCCAAGGAGTCATTGAGCTCTGGCCAGGTGCCAGATAGAATCCTAGACATTCGGGAGAAGTGATTGAGTAGAACTCTCAGAGAGTACCTCATCCAATGGAAGGACTATCTAGAAGAAGATGCCACATGGATTGATGAGAGTACTCTCAACCAACAATACCCCCAATTCCTTTTGAGATGAGGACATCTCGATCCCTTGATAAGGGGGAAAGGATGTAATAAAACCCCCCTATGTGTTCAATAGGAACCCCCTCCCAATATAAATTTTCACTAAATTCATTTCAAACTTTTTTACTTCCCCCTGTTGACGCCGCCAACTGGCGAGAGGGAGGGGAAATAGAAGAAGACGTCAAAGAAATTAAGAGAGGATGGGCTTACATGTGCCACCTCCCTCCCCCTCCTCCACTATCACTCCCCCAACTCCTCCACCTAGGCAGACCAAAACTAGCTGCCGCCATGCAACCATCAGGTGGAGGGTGAGGACAAGAGCACCATCACCCCCCATACCACTCCTCCTCCTCCTTATAAAGACCCCCCTATAGAAAAAGGTGATACCCTTCTCCCCCCTTGTCGAATTGGGCACAGAGTGAGACACACACACACACACACACACACACACACACACACAGAGAGAAGAAACTTGTAAAAGTTTCCAAGCCCCTGCCTTGCAAGGAGTTCCCATGCACTAATTCTGTGAGGCATATAATCAACAAGTCATCCTAGGATGACCCCCAAGCAAAGATTGCCTCGCACCAATGGAAATCCCACAAACACCAATGGAGTTACCGGTCAAGGTGGTACAACAAATAACAACTCAGGTTCGGGTGTAGATAATACATCCTTGATGAATAACCAAGTGCTATTGATAATCTTTCCTAAGTAGCAAATAATAGATAAAGGAAAGGATTCGATTTACGAAATATCATACTTCCTTGCATTGAAATGATCTTACATTGAAATGATCATGTTTTATTGCATGGAATTGAATAAATTGGTGCATGATATTAGAGTTATTTTTGTGGAAGTGCTACTTGTAATTCATAGGTCATTCACACACATAAAATCACACAACTAGCAAATCTTGCATAAATCCACACACGAAGAGTAGATATATGTGTTAAGAAACTCATAGAAAGAGATAAAAATCTTCATCTTTGACTCATAAAGTTGTACTCTTAGGTGTATGTGCCAATACCTTTTGGTTGTAAGTTGCATCTTTAGAAAAATTCTAGAATTGATTTGTTGTAAGGGATGTCATCTCAAGGTGTGTTTAGAAGAGATAGCTTGCATCTCCATATTAAGCATGAAGGAACGCACATTGCATGGAAAGCATTTGCTCTCAAGGGTGTTAAATCTTGCACCTTGATTCTCTTGATATCATAGATATAATTTTGCTTGTAATGTGCATAGGATGTGGTCTTTATCGTAATGCGCATTTACTCTCAAGGGTGTTAAATCTTGCACCTTGATTCTCTTGATATCATAGATATAATTTTGCTTGTAATGCGCATAGGACGTGGTCTTTATCGTAATGCGCATTTGCTCTCAAGGGTGTTAAATCTTGCACCTTGATTCTCTTGATATCATAGATATAATTTTGCTTGTAATGCGCATAGGACGTGGTCTTTATCGTAATTTGTACTAATGCTAGCTTGTAAGAGGAAATTTGTTAGGCCATCCTTTCAATGGTAACAAACTAAGAACTCAACCACAAGATAGATCGAAAAGCATTACAATGGAAGTTGGAGGGGAAATGAAATTCGTAATGGATTCTCAAGAGGGTGGAGCCACCCGCAAACGGTCCTTGTGGATCTGAGATTGGATTATCTAGATCTTGCCAAAAACCCAATCCAAGAACTATAGAACAACTTAGGAAAAATTTACCATCCGAAAATTAATGGGTAATGCTAATTGGATGTAAGACCAATTACATAAATTCTCGTTCTTGTTACATAAGAATGAGGGATGAAATAAAGGTATTCCCTACCTCCATAGTGGGGCATTGCAATTGACATCAAGGCAAGATAAATCCTAAGGTTGAATGCTAAGCATTTAAAAAGGGAACTCCACCTTAGCAGGTGTCTTGAGCACTCGCCCACATTATTGTACGTGCTTGTAATTTTAGGAGCACTGTCTGTGAAAGGATTGTTTGACCAAAGCACTCATAAGAATAATGTATAATGAATCAGGTTAAATTTCTGGAGGGGCATGCCAAGCCACCCCCAGCTAGCCGCCAACCCTATCCAAGGGGTTCTAAATAATTGTGACAGGAATGTGGACCAAACCTACCACGAGAGGTCTCTATGTTGATTAGTTTGATCGTAGGAGGATGCTTGGATGCCAGAGGAATCTGGCTATAAATCCCCTACCTCCGAGTCCTACTCAAACGGTCTAAGTGACTCGAGATGGATTCTCAAGGCCCTGTTACTAGTGCAAGGTGTGAAAACTTGGAGGAAAATAAGACGCATCCTCATGGATTGCGGGAATCATTCTATGGACGGGATTTGTATCTCAGTTGAAATTTTAATATAAAGTTTACTTTCAAGAAATTTTTCTGAACTATTTCGTGTCAATGTATAAAATTAAGTAAAGGAATATGTGGACAACGGGTTAATTAAGGAAGCTGCTTGTATGTGTTACCACTAATGTGCCTTAGTAAGTTGGAAACTAAAGCTATCAAGGGAAGCAAGTGGACGGCAGAACCTGCAATAGGTTCATCGTACAGCAAGGTGGTCCCAGAGAACTGGGAGCCTTCTCAACTTTCAAATCAAGATGATGAATTGACCTTAAATAATGGAGGGTAGAACACTGGCTCATATCATTTTAGGGGACCGGAATGGGACTTTACCCTATGGATAGAGAGGTCGAGCGATGCATCCCTCTCGTTTCCCATTGTCTTTGAACCAAGTGTGATATGAGTCCGCTTCAGTTCAGATGCTCTACAGAAAGGAGATCGTTTGACACTAGAAGGCTGTGGAATGATTTGACCGTTAAAAACCTAGTAAGATTCAAGTCGATCCTAACAGGGTTGAATGATACATTTCATTATGGAGTAGACTCAGGAGCCGCTAAACCAACAAATCTTGTGACATTCCATGGGAGTGCCAGGTAGTGTCTTTTAGATCATGACTACTAAAACATGTCAAGGTTCGGACACATTACAATAGAGTATCAAGGCATCGTCCAATGCCATGGTACCAAGGTCATTTTGTCATATCTGAGTATAGATAGGAGAAGTAGAATAGAGGAGATTGTTTGATCAACATTGATAAGGGCTCGTTTGATTGCTACCCCTTGTTTGATTTCTTGCAATACTATGGAGCCCGTAGCAATCAAGCAAAGAGAAGCCACATTGTGGGCTCATCTTAAGGCCACTATGCCTGAGTTCATTGCCATGCCACAAAACGCAAGAGCATAATTGTACATAGACTGGACATCCTAGTTGAGTGCTCTTGTTTTATGATTTTATCTTGCTTTTGATTCTAGGCTTTCCATCCAATTTCACACATGTTTTGATTATCCGATACCAGTCGATGACCCGATCCTTGATTCAAGTCTTTAAAATTCCACCCAATTGCTTAACTTGATCGAATCCATCTCCTTGGCTACTACAGGAGTTGACCACCCTTCCATCCTCCATAAGACTCAACTAGTTGATTTGGATTTTCATTGGGAATTAGGATGCCATGTATAAACCTTAGGCATTAGCCGAAACCCCCCACCATTAACCCCAGTTCAAGATGGAGAAAAAGAAGTCCAAGAAAACTCCAAAGGCAAACACAAAGGAAGAAGCAGTAAGGAAAATGGCAAAAGTGCAAGGGCAGCCTCAAAAGCTAAGTCAAAGGCAAAAGCACATTTTTAAATGCATTTGTAAAAGAGCTCCAGGCTCCATCTTGTGCAAATTGTAAAGGGTAAATGGGCATAGGTAAAGAGAAAGAGCAACTAGAAGGGCCTGGGAAAAGAGGACCTTGCCATAATGGCCGGTCATGTAAAAAATGGCATGGGTGTCCAAAGGGATAAGGGTTTTGTATATAAAGTCAAAAAGTGAATAAGAAGCTCATTCTTTGGTATGTAGAAAAGTGGACTCCTCTTCTTCTCTTTTTCTCTCATTCTTGCTTGCTTGTGTGTGCTTGAGAAAGGGAGTGTGAGAGTGTGAGGGAGTGAGTATGGGAGGGTGAGGGATCAAAGAGAAAAAGCGCTCCATTATCTCCTATCTTCTCCTCTTCTTTTCTCTTCTCTTCTCTTATCTTGCGCATAGCTATGGAGGATGGAGCTTGAAGATGGAGGCTTGAGGTTGCTTGAGCTCACATCATGAATCGTGGAGCTACTGGTGTGCTTGAAGGAGGAGGGTACTCAATCGGGTATCAAGGTAAGCTCACTACACTCATAGAGAGGGATAGTGCGTCAACTATGTGAGAAGTAGCCATTAGTGATCGGCTTGAAATGATTGAACAAGAAGTAGTCCGTGGGTCTTGGTGGTCGAGCGTGAGCTCCTAACATTTTGGTTTAGTTTCTGGACCAATGGATTTGAGCCTTGAGTGCTTGCGAGCTTTGAATTAAGCATTAAAGTAGGTTTTCACCCCCGAACCGATGGTTAATATAGGTAGGAGATTTAAGTACTTTGATCTTCGAAACAAGTAAGTGTTTGGAGTTTTTGATAAGTAGACAAGTACTACTTCAGCCCAGGGATTGCTTTGTGATTTTTTGTTGCATTTAAATAGATTAGGACCAAGAACTTACAGGGAAACAATAGGGTTTTATTGCTGTGAAACAAGCAAAACAAGGAAAAGAAAAGGAGAAAAATGAGTTTTGGGATTTAATGCATGCAAGACATAGAGTTGGAAGGTTAAGCATGGCTAGATAGGACCCTAAAAGTCCAAAACAAATAGGGAAGAGCTCATTTCTACACTTCAATGAGAGAGAGTGCTTGAGAGAGAGAGAGAGAGAGACAGAGAGACAGAGAGCTATAGGTACAGAACGAATCTTGTGTGTTGATTTCAAGTCCAATCTTTCATTCCAAGTACTTCCAGGTCTTCCTTGTGCTTTAATTGCTTGTTCTATAAGGTTACAGGTCCCTAGGGATCTCTATCATCGATCGCACTGACATTTATGTTTGCACCCACCGCAATTGGACCAACCATCGATGCGGAACTCCCAAAGTCGGACCATCTAGACTGTTCAATTGGTAAAATTAGACTGTCTGACTAGTCAGTCAGACCCAGTGCCATTCGGATGACCTTCTATCCAGTCTGACAGCCCAAACCGGATACACCATTTGGACCATTTAGTGTCTAGTCACACATACTCAATCTAACTCGGACCGTCTAATTCCCACAGTTGGGACCACCAGAGTCGAAACCACCCAAAATGACTTTAGGAATTGGACCAACAGGGCAGAATAAAAACAGTGGCAAATTACCTAGCCTCTGACAAGTACTCACTTAACCAGACCTCGAAAGCCCCCAAAATAAATGACCCAGCTTATAGAAGCTGAGAACATCGAAAATCGTGACCTACAGCCTAGAGATAGCCTTTAGTACCCTAGTCAAGAGTCCAAACCCACTTAGAGCCAAAACCAACTCATAGAACCCAATTCCACCCTGACCAAACAAAGAGAAATAGTAGAGACCCTAGACAATTCTTAGGATCAGTCAAAGAACATGCCTAGAGTCATATTAGGCTGTGAACGAAAAGGGAAATAACGTGAGTTGCATTTTTCATTTTGCATTCACACCCCACATTGATTTTATCACTTAAAATGCACTGAAAAGTTAAGACCTTGATTTCTCGCAGTGGATGAAAGAGAGCACGCATGCATACATCGAGTGAGTTTAAGCTGAGGAGTGTTTATAAATAATAAGAAACTCACTCAGACCTAACCATCAGAATGAATCTACTAATAGGAGAAGACCCTAAAATGTAATCGACTGATCAAGAACCCCAAGCATAAGACCAAGCAAGAATCGACACTATTGGAGGAGTGGATCTACCTGAATTGATCGATCTCATCAACACCTTGGTGGAACAAGAGACTACAAGCATGGCAAAGTCAAGCACTAACCACTAGACGAAGAGCTTGATCTAGGTGGATTCCTAGCAGAAATCCAACGGCTAGTTGCCAACTACATCTACAGACCTAGGCAAATCACCATGATAGGACGTCCGAGGATATCATAGCGAAGCTTGAAGAGGAGAGGAGACTAGCATGGGAACCCTTGTAGGGCATAATGACTTACAATCAGGAGCAGCAAGTTAAGAGCTTGTGATAGAATATAGAAATGAGCAAGATTCAACACCCTAGTAAGTCAAAATAGGATAGGACCTAATGCAGAAAGGGAAAGAGCCTTGAAAGGAGATCTCATGCTAAGTGAGCTTCTTATGAAGTGACTACTAGACAGCACTTCCACCGAGCAAAGTGCCACTACAATGGCAACCTTGTTGCTTACAAGATTAGGGGTAAACCAAGGCTCTATAGCCAATCAAGAATCCATGTCGTACCAACCAAACGATGACCCATATAGCTTGGTGGAGCAGTTTGAGCAAGTCTGCGAGGCCAATGGCCTCATTAATCTTACTTTGTGCTCATAATCTTTTGGCCTTTACTTAGGAAATAAGGGTAGGACATGGTACACGAGTCTGGATGCTATTAACAAACTGACTTCAACAACCTAAAGAGTCTCTTTATTAAGAGATTTTCTAAGCCTTGGTACTCCGATAACCTCTAAGTGCGGCTAATGAATGTCAAGTAAAAAGATGAGGAGATTAGAGACTACGTCACCCACGTGCGGACTCTCTTCAAGAGGATCCCAATTGGTGAGCAACCTACCAAAAGAGCAAGCTCCACAGTCTTCATCAATGGGATACAACATGAGGAACTCTACAAGACCTTGGTAGGCAATTCAAGCTTGCAGCGCGACGCATTAGCTAGGGTCTTTGATGAAGCAATTAGAGTGGACAACCAACTCAACGAGAGAAGCTCTAAGAGCTCGACCTGAGGGGAGACAAATGCTAGAAACTCCGAAAGAGTTTCAATGTCAAGTGAAAGATCATGCCCAAGTTCTTAGGATAAAGGAAAGGGTACGGATGCAAGCTAGGAGCTAGCCAAATTACAAGAAACTATGAGATGACCTACATGCCCTTATGTCCAATGCATGTATTGTAGTGGAAACCACCTACCAGTTGAGTGTCAGCACTCAAGGTCTCAACCTTGTGCCGATTGCATTAGGTTTGGTCACAATCTCATGCATTGCCAACTACTGAGGAGACTCCTGTATTCACAAGTATACGGACAACCTTACCTAGTGAACAAGCCGCAAAACTTCTAAAGGGGAGCCCCATTGGCTCTCCTGGCACCTAATGATGCCAAACCAGCCATTCCTAGGATGGATATAAACCCCATATGCATACCTAGACCACTTGGACCTTACTACGTAACCCATCCACCGAGTGATGCTCCAATCCACTACTACATGGAAGAGCCAAACGACAAAGAGCATTACGTGCACCCCTATATGTCATATGACAAAGAGGGCAATGCAATCCCTATGGATTACTGACCCGTACCAGTGATGACATTAGGTAGAGGTAGAGACAAAGGCTTTGGAGGGCAGACCCAAGAACCAATCTCGTGTTGAACTTGTAGACACCCAGGACATATCTCCTCACGCTGTCTCAAATGGAAGTAGAGTGTAGAATCACTAACATGTTTGTCGAATGCCCTAGGCAAAGACCACCCTCTAGTGCAGTAAAGGAGCCCTCTATTCCATTGGGGCTTAAATGCCTAAAGTGTAGAATCACTCACCTGTTTGCCGAATGCCCTAGGTGAAGACCACCCTCTAGTATGGCAAATGAGCCATCTATTCCATTGGGGTTGTTTAAAGTTGAGACATTCAACGAAGAAGACACGTCCATCCTATGGCATGTCATGACCCATGCACAGACAAGGTAGGCTGGCATATCACTACCTGGACCCAAAAACTTAGATGCAACCTCAATCGAAAAGAAATGTCGAAGGCAAAGGAAAAAGAAAACTGATGCAAAGGTCACGCTAAAAACTCAGTGCTACGACACTGCCTACTGAAAAAAAGGTGACAGATGCAGAGGCAGAAACATTAGCTCCAAAGATGGTTGAGAAGGGGAGTGCAAGGGTTGAGGAGTATCCCAACCAAAAGCACCAACTCAAGGCCATCAAAAAGGTCAAGGACTAGGTAAAAGAAGCCCAAGGGCACCTAAAGAGGATGTTGAGCCCATATTGAAAGATAAGCTAGATTATCTCTCAAGCGTAAGCACACCAATCTCACCTCCACGACCAAAGTCGAGGAATGCAGCTATACCACAAGCAGTGCCGCTTAAACAAAGCCTACACACTACGGGCCAGCAAACCAATTAGGGCTATTGGCCAAGAAATGCTGAGTTGAGGGAGAGGCAAGTAGCTAACAACCTCCTCACCATGCTAGTAATCACCCCAGTGACTTAAAGATTTGCTTTGCCAGCATCCGACACTATGGCAAGAACTCAAGCAGTGGGTTGAAGGACCAATAAAGCAAGGGGCAACTGATCTACACGATTATGATGGAGTAACTCAAATACACAGCCTAACACTGCACTCAGTGCCAAAGTCCTTACACATGAATGCTTTTTGGGAAGGCACCAAAATGCATGTAGTCTGACCATTCTTAGCACTAGGAGTGTGACCTACCAATCGCTAAATATAGTCAATAACATTTTATGGTTGTCTGGGGTCTTTCCTAGCTCCCACCATCCACATTCCAATGGAATGTTTGGACTTTGATTAGTCTAGGCGACCCGAGGTCCACCTTGCAAGGGAATGTCCAGCCTCATCCCACAAGGATCGACCTAAGTATTTCCTATTGACCTAACAGTCTCCTATCTTTAGCTAGCTCACGTTCAGAGGTGTCTTTCGAGAGGCTTCTTTGTCCGAACGAAGAGGGGTCATTACCCTTGGGTCATGGAGTGCAATGCTTTTCTCTAGTAACATGCTTGGTTTCGTGGAATCCTAACGCATTTTGGCACAGCCACTGTGCCTTTTTCCTAAGATAATGATTAGCCCGAGTTCTAAGACTCTGACCCTAGGGTAAGTTATCGTGTCAGCTCTTATCATATTTTTTCCTTTCATGAAAGCACCTGACTCATCGGGTCCATTCTGCCACATCGAATGCCTTTCGTCGGAAAAGATCACTCGTCTGTTTCCCTTTAAACAATGTTTTCTTTAGCTATCTAAAGAGAGCATACTACCACGCTGTTGAATACATAAAAAATAGCTTCATTAATTACTCTTTTAGCACAGGGTTAGTTTCACGTCTTTGTTAATTCACGACATGAAAATAATGAAATCTGTCCTTTCAAAACATTGGATAAAAGCATATTTATATATTTTCACTTCCATCGTCAAAACCAAAGGTGCACCTGCCCTCAAAAACTAGAGAAGCATTTCCAACCTGCATCTCCAGGCTCTAATGCGAAACTGCATTGATAATAGTATGGATTTATTTTCCATCTTAGGACCGCCGACTACATATTCTAGGAATAAGTTTTGACCAGAGCCCCTCATGGTTATGAGTCGCCATAGGAGGGAACCTTCCATACTAAACCATTCATCCTAGGCATTGGTCAAATGCTCTAGGCCGACCAAAAAATATATCCAGCTCGTTTGAGCTCCAGCAATTGACCCCAGGGGAAAGTCAACCACTAAAATCACCCTTAATCTGGGCAAGAATATTTCCTTCCATTAGTGAAGAAATCGCAATCACATCTAGGTTTCGAAAATCAAAAACCGTCAACCATCCAGTCCTTTGCTGTTATAAAGCCGATTATAACTTTATTGAAAAGATTTTTCAATGACTTTGATTTTGACAGCCAATAATTTCTAAGGATTTCCTTCCCTGCTTCTTCCTTTTTATGGCTATTGAATTTTCTATGGGAAGACTTTTCTTGATTTGTTTTGCCAATTTCCTAATTTTTCAAAATTATGGCAACCAATTCTTTTCTTTCTTCGATTACCTTCTTTCCCTGTGGCATTTTTTTCTAAGTTTACTAAATCAACCATTTCCTATACTTCAGTATTTATTTCTTTTGTCACCCAAGAGTTAAGAAATTCATTTCTAAGTAATAATCTATATTTTATATGTTGTCTAAGATAGTTTATGATTATGAAAGTCTTTCCATGGCCAAATCGATAAACACTATTCTTATTTAAAGAAGTCTTCAATTCTATTAACAATTATCATTATCATAGAAATATGTCATATATGTTTAAACATTCATAGAAACTGTTAATTTTTAGTCAAGAGAATAACTCAAATTTCAATGGTGCATCTAAATCATAATTATTATTATAACTATGCTTAACTTTTAGAGATGGACTTAACTAATTTATCCTTAGTTAATATTTAGTATTTTTAAGGATTTCACTAATGTCATTCTTATAAGTGTGATACTAAAATTTATGATTAGCTCAATCATGGAAAGAATTCTAATATTCTATATATGTTTCTTTAATACTAATTCTAATATTCTAATAATGTTCGTTTTCTAATAGATTACTTTAGATAAGTCTTAAACTAGATATGATGCTAAACAAGATTTTTGACTTAACATTTTATGTAAAATTTCCTAGAGCATAATAGTTAGCATAGCATTCTAAGTTATAAAATTTTCAAGCATACTTGTTTATTCTTTAGTATAACATTCTATGTTAGGATTTTTCTAGAGCATAATAATCATTCTTTTTTTATTGACTTTATTATCCCATGTATATATACAACTAATTTTCTAATTATTTCCAATGATTAGAACCTAATCTAAGTTTAACTATAATTATCACTAATTCTTTCTTTCTAAAAAAGAATCATCATTCAATTTAAAAAAATCACCAAAATACTAACATTAAAAATCAATTTTGATCATTAATTTATTCAGCTTTTTTATTTAAAGTAATAATCTAATGCATGCTTTCAAAAATAAAATGACTTCTATTATTTTTCTAAAATAAAAGAGCATTTTATTAATTTATTTTAGAACCTACTTTTGGCTAGGATTATTTGTAGCTGGCCCCATATTAAGTGTCGATGTTGGTGGCGTAGCCACATTTGGGGGTGATACCATACCTCGTATTCTTGGCGACATGATAAGGATATTTTTGGATTTTAAAGAAATAAAAAATTTAAGGGAAGATTTTGGCAGTGTAAGGGTGTCGTCGCCGCTTCTTTGATCACCCTTCTTCATAGCAAAGTGTGTTTAGCTCCACACTCATGCTCTTACAATGGAGGGGAGGGGTCTTATTTATAGGAGAGGGGGGGTGTGGGGATGCTGCCTGTATAAGCGGCATCTGAGGTGTCACATGGTGGCACCATGAAAATGATGGGTGATGAGTTGATTAACTAGGTGTTAGCTTGTTAAAATTTTCTAAATTCTTTTTAACATGAAAATGCCATGTGCATGATATTTCTAGTGAGGTGGCAGTTTGAGATTTTTCAAAAAAAATCTCATTTTTTTATTTTAAGAGAAAATCGGAAAGAGGGTATGAGGTGTCTTAATGAGGTTGGAAGTGGCTAAAAATATTCTTAAAATTTTATTGAAAATTGGAAAAATTGGAGGAGGTGTATTGATGTGGCAACTTAGGAATTTTCAATCAATTAAAAAAACTCATTTTTTAATTTTTCATGAAAAATAAGGATATGAGAAATGAGGTGTCTTGTGGAAGTTAAAAAGTACTAGGATTTTTCTTTAAAAAAATTATATGATAATTGAAAAAATAGGGGAATGAGTATTTATGTGGCAAGAGATGGGAGGAAAAGTACACACTCTTTCTAATCATTACTTATCTCTCTCTCACCATGTGTCATTGTCTTGTAAAGTCCTACTTACAATTGAACTATTTCTCTCTTTTAGTTAACTACTCTTTGGCTTTTAGTTAGAATTAGACTTTGGAGGAGGGTACCCAATCAAGCATCGAGGTAAGCTCACTACACTCGTAGAGAGGGATAGCATGTCGGCTATGTGAGAGATAGCCATTAGTGCTCAACTTGAAACGCTTGAACAATAAGCGGTCCGTGGGACTTGGTGGTCGAGCGTGAGCTCACAAATACACTATTGAGAGTAAGACACTTAAGCCATGGATTTTCTCAGTAGAGCCTATGCCTTCTACCCATAGATATGTATTTGGATTCTTGGCTCGTTCCACAAGCTGCCCATGTAATCTCTGAAAGCAAAGTTGATCCTCCTTAGACTAGTCGACCACCAAGCCACAAACAAGAGAAGTGAGAGTAAGCAAGCAATCAATAGACCTAAACTGATTGGAAGGAACCCCTATGTATAGTTGTTGTGATAAGACCTATTGTATGTTGCATTGAAAGAGGGACTACTTGTGCACCAAGAAATTTCATGATACCACACTAGGTGAGAAAAGTCAAAACCATGATTGCAGACTAGGCACTTGATAGTCACACTAGCAAGAAAGGTTGCTTGATCGTAAAAGGAATAAGAAGAAATAGATATCAAGTGCATTGAAAAATAGACCACGTGAGAAACAAACTTTTAGCCACTACCTTAATCATAGGGAAGCTAACTTTTCAAAAGCTAAGAGACATCAAGAAGACCAAAAGGCTACTTGGACCCAGAATTTCGACCAAGATAGACCCTAAACACACAAGGTGTCTTCGTCAAGAGTAGTTGTTCCCTTTCTTAACCTCATTTTCCTTGTCAAGTCCCTTGTTATGGAAGAAGAAACCATAAACATGTCTATCCCAAACATGGATATAGATGATCTACGCTTTGACCTCTTCCTAGAGTTGATATTCCTCACACAATATGACTAATAGACTAGGAATTGCACCATGGAAGGACAACATAGGAGATGGTCATCATAGACTTAGAGAAAGAAAGACGCCTAGGGAAGGACTTGCTTTAGCAAATTGCTTAATACACTAGGGAGCAACAAGTGAATAGGCAATGAAGAGAGAGAGAGCTCTGACTGAAGTCAAAAGAATATTGGTCTTAGTTGGGACAAAGAGAGGACCTTAGAGGTAGACCTCACCTTCAGCTAACCAATCGCCTACTAGACAATACCACTACAGGGCAGAGTGGCATCGCACTAGTAGCTTTACTTCTAGCTAGCCTAGGCATGACATCAAATGCATGAGGCCAAACCAAAATACCAATCGTAATAAAGCAGATTGAGATTGGAGACAACCCATACAACTATGTGGAACTCTTTGAGTTGGTTTGCGAAGCTAACAATCTCCAAGATCTTGGTTAACGGGCACATGCTTTTGGGTTATGCCTAGTGGAGAAGGGGTGAACTTGGTTCACTCACCTAGATAATGCAAAGCACAACAACTTTGACATCCTGAAGGACCTTTTCATTAAGAGATCCTCAAAAGCAATATATGTTGCTAACTTGATTGTGAAGCTAATGAATGTCAATCATCAAAAGGATAAGGAGGAAATGTGTGAGTATATCATCCACATCCATAGTCTCTTTAAAAGGATCTTAGCTAACAAGCAGGAAACCAAAAAGCTATCTCCACTATGTTTATAAATGGAATTTGGAATGAGGATCTCTATAAAGCTTTAGTGAGCAACTCAAGCTTGCAAAGATACATTCTAGTTAGAGTCCTTAAAGAGACCATTTGAGTATATGACTTATTGAAGGAGAGGAACTCAAAGATCCTTCAGCCAATGACCATATGCAACTTCCAAAATGATAGGTCCACAAATTGTAGTGAGTTTTTTGTCCCTAGTAACCATGATAAGGGAAAGAGTGTGGATCAGTCACAAGAGATAGCTAACTTGAAATCAAAGCTAGCCAAGTTCCAAGAAGCCATAAGAAGGCCAATAAGACCACATGTGTAATGCATCGATTGTTGGGGGAGTCACCTTTCTAAAACATGCATTGACCTAAGACCATACACTTACATGAATTATGGCAATTGTAGACATGAAGCAATTCACTGTTGAATGTCGAGGAGGATGCTATATCAACAACCCTACCCTTAACCAATCTATCTTGGAAATAGGCAATTCAACATTGGGAGAGGAGATCCATTGGCACTGCTAGTACCTAACGAGTAGAGACCACTGGTCCTTAGAGTAGAGATTAACCTGACAACATGAATATCTAGATCGCTTGGACCCATCATTACCCATCCACCTAGTGACACCCCATTACATTATGTGAAAGAGCCTCTCGACAAAATGATGTACATGAACCCCTATGTCACATATGATGAGGAGCGATATTCTATTTTGATTGGACTTCAGGCTAGTGCTGCTTGTCATGACTTTGGGTGGAGGGTGAGGTCATGGCATGGGAAGTAATCAATCCTAGGAACCACTTAATTGTTGGAACTATGGTCATCTAGGGCATATATCATCAAGATGCACAAACAAGGACCATGCTAATAGGGAAAAGGTTGACCCAAGATATTAGGAGTGTGTTGTTACACATCTATATGTGGATTGCCCAAGGCATAAGCCTTTCTTTGGCTTGGTAATTGTGCCATCTATACCTCTAGGACTCTTTTTTGTTGAGACACTTGATGATGAGGCCACACCAAATCCACTTAATATGATAGCAAAGTGGGCCAGCATAATGGTGCAAGGACTCGATAACTTAGATGTGACATTAGTAGGCAAGAGAAATCAGAAAAAGAAGAAGAAGAGAGCTTTAAAAATTATGCCATTAAAATTGATAGTGCCACAATTTTGACAAAAGGCAAACATGCACTTGATGGAAAGGCTAAAACATTTGCCCCAAAAACAAAGGAGAGAGAAAGTTCCAAGGTGGGTGTGTACCCTAATCTACATCGGCAATCGAAGCTAATAGATAAAGTCAAAGATTGGGTAAAGGAGGCATATGTGTATCTTTGAGATGTAGAGCCAATCATAGAGGATGAGTTTCAAGATCTCTCAAGTGTTAGCCCACCTACTTCCCCCACAATTCGAAGGTCAAATGATCTTGAAACACAATTTATGTCACCTCACAAGTAAAAACACATTACTAGGAACTAGTTTAGTTATAAGCATTGGGAGCAAAACGTGGAATGGAACGAGCATAAAGATCCAAGTGCAAACTTGTTAGCCACATTGAACTCAACCCCAGTGATCCTACCTTTAGGACAGTTGCCAAAGTAGAGCCCTACCCTTTGGAAAACTCTAAAGCAGTATGTAGAAGGATCAACGCTATCACAAATAGGAATCGCACAGAGAGTCACAACACAAACACACACATTCCTAGTCTATCTCTAAATCTTGGGGTAGGAACCCTACAAGTAAATGCCTTTTGGGAGGGAATTGAGATGCATGCCATGCTCCATGTTGTTGCCTTGGGTGACACAACCAGAAAGGGGGTTGTGTAGCAAGGGTTAGCATCCTTAGCCATGTAGTCTTGCAAGCATGGGGTAATCCACCTATGGAGTTTTCTCATTTCAATGTTACGCTGACTAATGGAATGAAGGTGAGACCATCTAGGATACTAAGGGAATAGCCAATTAAAATCACAAGTGTCTAATACTTTGTCAAATTTATTGTGATGAAGAGAGTAGACTATGATATCCTATCAGGATGACATTGGATGCAAAGCATCTAGGCAATCAAAGATTGGAGCAACGGCTTGATGTTCTTTGGCAATCACTTAGAGGCAGTGAGGATTGAAATGGATACCTAGATTAATATCTCACCCATCTATTTGGATGCAGTCTTAGCCTATCTAAAAGGCGACATAAAAATCACACCAAGTTATGGCCCACTGACTAAATTCTGTTGGGTTAGCTGCAATGGAGCTTCTATATAGAGATGCAGGTTGAGAGAGAGAAGAGATAGAGACACACAATTTTTGGTATTGAAGAGTGTACCTCAATAATGATTTTAGATATATTTATATGTTCTATGTATAGCCTAGCCCTTACGAGAAAACACGGGCATTTCCCTTTATCCCAACAACCTCCCTCCTAAAGGCAATATGCCCAAAGGTAGAGGAAAAGAATCAGATAAGTCTAAGTATGTACAAAGCTAAAAATACTATACCTATCCAATACCCATCATCTGCCAAAAATGGGCAAACCTCTCTACTGCAAGACCCTTCGTGAGAAGGTCTGTAGGGTTATTATCAGTGTACACCTTGACCAGCTCAATGCTCTCACTGTCAAGTACCTCTCTGATGAAATGATACGTCACCTATGTGTTGTTTTGTCTTTGCATGAAAGATAGGGTTCCATGCTAACATGATAGCACTCTAATTATCATAGTGGAGGATGAAAACCTCAGTAATCCCAAGCTCAACAACCAAACGTGACAGCCATAAGGCCTATTTGCATACCTCAATGGCAACCACATGCTCTGCCTCTGTAATAGACAGTGCAATACACTTCTACAGCCTGGATATCCAAGAGACAAATCCCCCTGTGAAGTTAAACACATACCCTATAGTGGACTTTCTACAATCCACATGTCTAGCATAGTCTGCATCTGTAAAGCCAATGACAGATGCCTTCTACTTACCAAAGTAGATGCACAAATCCTTTGTGCCCTTGAGGTATCTCATAGTACCTTTCACTACTTTTGAATGCTTCTTGCTAGGTTTTTCCATGTACATGCTAACCACTCCCACTGCAAAGGCAATGCATGGCGTGTAGCAACCATAGCATACATCAAATTGCCAATGGCTAAAGCATACAAAATCTTGGCCATTTTATCATTTTCATCATCAAATGTAGGGATGTCCCCTACACTGAGTTTCACATATGGAGGCAATGGAACTCTAAATTGCTTTCCCCCCTCCATATTGAAATGCTGTAAAATATTGGATACATACTCCTGCTGAGATAGATAGAGTAACCCCTTCGATCTATCTCTGAGTATTCACATCCCAAGAATGTGATTGGCATCACCAAGATCCTTCATGTCAAAGCTGCCATGAAGACTTTGCTTCAATGAATTCAAGGCATCAGTATCCTTGCAAGCAATCAACATGTCATCAACATACAGAACTAAGATAATCAGTCTGATGCCTTCTTAGTATACAAGAACTGATCAACTTGACTTCTCTGAAATCCCTAAGACTGCATGAAATTATCAAACTTATGATACCATTCTTGCGGTGTCTGTTTCAGTCCATACAAACTCCATTTCAATTTGTAGACCATCGTCTCTTTGCCTTTAGCAACAAAACCCTCAGGTTGTTGCATATATATGTCCTCATGTAGATCACCATGTAAAAATGCAATCTTTACATCCATCTGTATGAGCTCCAAATCTTTAGCTACAATCAAGCCCAAAATGGTTCTTAGAGTAGTCATCTTGACTATAGGAGAGAAGATCTCATGAAAGGCAATTCCCTGTTCCTGCTTGTACCCCTTTGCAACCAATCGTGCTTTGTACTTTGGCGAAGAACCAAAAGTGACCTTCATCTTGTAAACTTGCATGGAAGAGTTTTCTGCCCTTTCGATAGCTGCACCAAGGAATAAGTACCATTCTTATCAAGTGATTCCATTTTTGACAGCATGGTCTTAAACCACTTCTTGTTGTTTGGTCTAGTCATTGCTTCCTTAAAGCATGATGGCTCACCACAATCCGTCAACATGACATGATCTGCAATATACTGTGCACCAAGAACAAACCTATTTGGTTGCCTTGAAGGTCGGGTTGACCTACGCAATGAAGGTTCTACATTTGCTGGCTATTGGTCTTGCAAATTTGCATTTACAAGTTGCTATCCTGAAATACAAGCCTATAATTTTGCATGTACATGTTGTTGTCCTGAAATTCTAGTATGATGTCCTGATAGTTCAAGCTATCCTAACTGCATGTTTTCAAGCTGAAACTACAGTGTATCATGGGCAATACCTTGATGGCCATTTCGAACACCATTTCTTGCATTTTTAGGAGTATTTACAGCACATATAGTTGTTGTCCACTAGGCACAAATGACTGTCTAAAAGGTACAACCCTCTTGACTTTCTCAGTCTTATGGAGCTACTTATGCATGCAATCTTCATGGAAGATGATGCCATTGTTGCATACTATCGTTCTTTTCTCGAGATCCCAAAGTCTATACCCCATCTCACCCTCATCACCATATCTTAGGAATATGCATTTACAAGACTTTGGTTCCAATTCATTGCATTTTTCTTTCCGTATGTGCACAAAATCCTCATAACCAAACACTCACAAATGAGCATAAGAAGATGGCTTGCTCGATCACTCTTCCTGAGGGACCCTCCCCCCAAAGACCTATTCGGTGACTTGTTAATCACATGAATGGCTGTCATAACAACCTCTACCCAAAATCCATGGGGTAATGCCACATGATACTAGTATCATATGGACCTTATCCTATATGCTCCAATTCATGCGCTCTACAACTCCATTTTGGGATGGATTATGAGGGGCAGTGAGCGTTGAGATGACAAGCTCAACACATGCAGACATTGATGATGGATTGCCTAGTTAGATGGGTCCACACATCTACACTTAGCACGTCGGTGGTCATTATGACTCTCACATGCCACTGACTCATTACTTATTATATTCAGATTGTTACACCTATTTACAGATGGCGTAGTTATAGCGCCAGTCGACTAGTGTAGTCGATTACGCATTGTTTGACTTAGTAGGCCACTTTCCTTTATATTGTATCTTATCTACACTTTGTGTACATTGTAAAGTGTGTGGAAGAAGAAGAAGAAACCAGCAAGAAAACGTTTTGGCCTCCATCTCTCTTCTTGTCTCTTGAGTGAGCTTCTCCTTGTGCATTCTGTGTGTGTTCAGCGCAGCATCTTGAGCAAGTCTCCCCACCACAGGATTCTTGACATGGTATCAGAGCCGCGCCAGTGAGGGAGGCTGATTTCGATGGCTGAAGTGAAGGAGAAGAAGCAAGGTTCGAGCAAGCAAGCCATGGGTAAGAAGCTCTCCCATTCTTCCACTCTTTCTCTTGGACAGTGCTTGTGGAGGCACTGGAAGCAGGGCAGAGAAAAAATCTCAGATTGCAGTGAGATTTGGTGTGCACAAAGAGTGTTGAGTATTTTGTAGATAGACCCTTTAGGACTTTCCCGCAGTGTTTTTGGGCATCTGAGGCCATTTCAGGCCCCGTTTTAGAGCCGCAAGGTTGCGGACAGCAGTTTCAGGGTACACTGTGGCTTCGACTGTATTGACCGAAAGTGGGTGCACATGTTACAAATTTCAGATCTGTAAGTTCAAAGGTGTTTACCAGCAAAAAAACACAAGGTTTATCTACAAACTGGTTACAGATTGCATGTATTGTTGAGCAGACAATGAAAAAGGCTGTCTGGGGTATTGCTATGCACTACAGGTCGAGGGTTGAAGAAGATTTGCTTGCTGTTTGATATTAGTTTTGTGATAATAGCAGAGAACAGTGGAAAACCCATCATTGAGAAGCTCGACAAGAATAACTACCCTTCATGGAAGTTCTATGTCACGAACTTCCTTATTGGAAAAGGCCTCTACGAGTTTGTTTCAGGTGAAGAAAAGGAGCCGAAGGTGAGTGATCCTCCAACTACAGAAGAGACAAAGGCACGAAAGGAATGGAATGCAAAAGACAAAAAGGTCATGTATTGGCTGTCTGCAATAATTGACAATAATATGCTGGGACATATTAGAAATGCAGACAATTCATATGCAGCTTGGACCATACTTGAAAGTATGTTTTCCATAAATACAAAGGCACAAAAGATTCAACTCAAGCAAGAGTTGAATACATTGAAGAAAGGGAAGATGTCTATCAATGAGTATGCACTGAAGGTAAGGAGCATTGCAGATGCCTTGGCAGCGATTGATGCAATGCCCGACGATGATGATTTGGTTTCGTCTACCTTGGGTGGACTTAACAATGAAAAGGCTTGGAAGTCTTTTGTAACTTCCGTATATGTTAGAAATCCATTTCCAGATTTCGATGAGTTGGTCTCCCTTATGATCACTGAAGAGATCAACATGCAAAGTGAGACATCTGAAAGAAGTGGTAAACAGGTCCAAGCTTTCTACTCCAGTTCAGGAAGGGGACGTGGCAGGTTCTCTTCAAGAGGTCGTGATACAAGATGTGTAGTGACAAAAAGCAAAACAGATTGAATCAGCAATTTGGCGATATGCAGGTTTCAAAAGGTCGTGGTAACTTTAGAGACAGGGGGAGCTTTAGAGGAAGAGGTAGATGGCAGAATAGAGGTTCTAACAACTCTGGTATTGTGTGTCACTACTGTGGCAAAATAGGTCATATTGCAGCCCAATGTTATGCTAAGAAAGATGATATTCGCAGTGGTAAGTTGCAGCAAGGAACTATGCATCGTCTTCACGACAGAATGAAGACAAAAATGAACGTCTGTTTGTTATGCAGCCTATGCTGAATGCTGTTACAAGAAAGGGAACACATGATGATGGTTGGTATGTTGATTCAGGTGCATCCAATCATATGACCAGCCATGCAGAATGGTTTGGAGAGATGTAGGATTTGCAAAATGCAGGTTATGTGCAGACGGGTGATGATTCATGTCACCCAATTTCACACATTGGAAAAGTTTCCTTGTCCTTGCATGATGGTAAGACAAAGAGTCTTTCAGATGTATTACATGTGCCATCTATTACAAAGAACTTGGTGTCAGTCGGTCAGATGGTAGAGCAAGGGCTATAAGTTAGATTTAATGCAAAGGGCTACTTTGTAGAAGACTTCAATGACAAGTGCAGGTTGGTAGCAAAGGGAAGTAGAGTTGGACATATGTTTACTCTGGATGCTGGAATTCCTACTATGAATGTTGCTATGTATGCTAAAGGAAAAGGTGTTGTTGCAGATATTGAAATTTGGCACAAACGCATTGGACATGTAAATGTACAAAGGCTGAAATTAATGCAGTCCAAAGGGTTGGTTACAGGTTTGCCTACATTTAGAGTTGCAAAATTTCATAAGGTATGCGAAGCATGTCAGTTTGATAAGCACGCAAGACAACCCTTTTCACATGACAGAGATGTAAGCAGAAATATCCTTGATGTTGTGCATACAGATATTTGGGGGCCTACACAAAATGTATCTCTTGGAGGCAGTTCATACTTTGTCACATTCATTGATGATTGTTCTAGAAAGCTGTGGATATATTTTTCCTGAGGAAAAGAGTGAAGCGTTTGAGCACTTTAGAACTTTCAAGGCTGTAGTTGAAAGAGAAACATGCTTGAAAGTAAAGTGCTTGAGGTCAGATAGAGGGGGAGAGTACCTCTCGAATGAGTTCAGTGATTTTCTGAGGTCTCATGGGATAAAGAGACAGTTCACATGTAGGTATACCCCATAGCAAAATGGTATTGCAAAAAGGAAAAATAGGCATATTGCAGAAGTTGCACGCGCCTTGATGGCTGAAAAGAATATGCCTAAGCATTTTTGGTCTGAGGCTTTCATACTGCTGTTTATATTATGAACAAAATTCCCACAGTTGCAGTTCATGGGATGACTCCTGAAGAATGCTTTACTGGCAAGAAGTTTGATGTATCAAATTTGAAGGTATTTGGCTGTGTTGCATACGTTCATGTGCTAGATGAGCTACAGAAGAAGCTTGATCCAAAGGCAGAAAAATGTATTTTTATTGGATACTCTTTAGAGCAGAAAGGGTATTGTTGTTATAACCCTGTCACATGTAAGTTCAGAGTGAGCAAGGATGTCATCTTTGATGAAATGAGTAGTTGGTATGCATCTAGTGGTGATGCATTGGATGATGATGATGATCACGACACTCATGTGCAGGCTAAAAAGCAAGAATCACGAACTCTTAGTGGACCAGAGACATCATCTGGTAGTCCTTGGTCTGGGAGACTAAGGAGTAGCTCTACATCTTCATGTGCATCTAGTAGCACTACAGGTAAAGACAAAGGAAAGAATAAAGTATCAGATGTCATTGATGCAGTTCTTGATGGAGACTCCAGTGGCTCAAAGAGCTTAGATGATGAGCTTGGTATTCCTTCTGTCAGGACACCAGGTGTACAGAGAGCTCATAATAATGTAAAGGCTCCATTGAGTGATCCAGTGGTATGCAGATCTAGCAGGGTGACATACCCTGTTAAAAGATTTGGTTTTGAAGGTTATACAGCTCACCATTATGCTTATATGATGAAACTAGTTGAGGATGTTGAGCCCACTTGTTTTGAGGATGCTGTTGGTCATATTCATTGGGATGCAGCAATGGATGAGGAGATGGCTGCATTAGAGGCCAATAAGACTAGTATCATTGCCGAAGGGCAAGAAAGCTATTGGATGTAAGTGGGTTTATAAGATTAAGCACAACGCAGATGGTTCTATTAGTAGGTACAAAGCTAGGCTGGTTGCAAAAGGCTATGCCCAGACATATGGCATAGATTATGAAGAAACCTTCAGTCCAATTGCTAGGATGGCAACTGTCAGATGTGTGATTTCTTTGGCAGCAGCCAAAGGTTAGAGGTTATAGCAAATGGATGTGAAGAATGCCTTTTTGCATGGTGATTTGTAGGAAGAAGTGTATATGGATCAGCCAATACAGGTTATGAAGATTTAGAGCATCCCACGTATGTGTGCAGGTTGAAGAAAGCGCTCTATGAGCTCAAGCAAGCACCTAGAGCATGGTCTGACAAGATCAGAGAGTATCTTATCAATATTGGCTTTTATTTTTCTGATGTTGATCACTCACTTTATGTGAGAAAGGGAGATGCAGGTTTGGTCATCATAGTCATCTATGTGGATGACTTGATTATTACAGGGGATAGTGATAGTGGGATTGCTGAAGTCAAGGATTTTTTGAAGAAGAAGTTTGAGATGAAGGATTTAGGTGAGCTAAGGTACTTCCTTGGCATTGAGGTGACCAGATGTGATGATGGTATATGGTTGTCCCAAAGACAATATGGCTTGGATATGTTGTCCAAGTATGGTATGACAGCATGCAAACCACTTTTAGTCCCGTTGGAGCAGAATGTAAAGTTGAGTGCTGATGTTGGGGATGAGATAGAATACCCTACTATGTTCAGGAGGTTAGTGGGGAGTTTGATCTACATGACCATTACAAGGCCAGACTTGAGCTACGATGTTGGTCTTATGAGTCAGTTTATGCAAGTACCTAGAAAGCCACATTTGGATGCAGTCAGACACATATTGAGATATGTGAAGTCCACATTACATTATGGACTTTTCTATGAGGCAGGTACAGATGTACAGGTATTTGGATACACAGATGCAGATTGGGCTGGTAGTATGTTAGATAGAAGATCTACCAGCGGATACATGTTCTCTCTTGGTGGTGCAGCAGTTACTTGGAGCAGCAAAAAGCAATCTACAGTTGCTTTGTCGAGTACAGAGGCCGAGTATAGAGGTGCTGCTGTTGAAGCATGTGAGGTATTATGGCTACAAAAGTTATTGACTAATTTAGATGTGCAGGTGGAAGGTCTAGTTGTCATTTATTGTGACAACATGAGCAGTACACAGTTGGCTAGGAACCCTATGTTCCATGCCAGGACAAAACATATTGAGGTATACTACCACTTTGTGAGAGAGAAGGTACTAGTAGGTGAGATTGACTTGGTGTATGTCAGCACACAGGATCAGATAGCTGACATCTTCACGAAGGCATTGGGTACAGAGAAGCTTCAAAAGTTTCGAAGCTTATTTGGAGTTGCAGAGATGCAGTTGAGCTTGAGGGGGAGTGTTGAGATGACAAGCTCAATACATGCGGACATTGATGATGGACCGCCTAGTTAGATGGGTCCACACATCTACACTTAGCACATCGGTGGTCATTATGACTCTCACATGGCCACTGACTCATTAATTATTATGTTCACGTTGTTATACCTATTTACAGATGGAATAGTTATAGCGCCAATCGACTAGTATAGTTGGTTATGCATTGTTTGACTTAGTAGGTCACTTTCCTTTATGTTGTATCTTATCTATACTTTGTGTACATTATAAAGTGTGTGGAAGAAGAAGAAGAAACCAACAAGAAAACGTTTTGGCCTCCATCTCTCTTCTTGTCTCTTGAGTGAGCTTCTCCTTGTGCATTCTGTGTGTGTTCGGCACAGCATCTTGAGCAAGTCCCCTGTAAGAAGCTGGGAATACTTAGAATGCTCACATATCAATACATTTACAAACTTTCTCTCCCTTCTTGCTCCAAGCTTCCATGGCTTCTTCATCTTTCATGTCTTTCTCTCTCCAATTCTAGTCTTTCTCTCTCCTCGTCACTCTATTTCTCTCTCTTCCTGCAGTCTTTCTCTCTCCTCTGCAGTCTTTCTCTCTCCTCTTTCTCTCTCCCTAGTTCTCTCTCTGACAAGTGGTATCAGAGCTTCAGTCTTTGATCCATTATTTTCTTCCATTTTCACTCCTATTTTCCTATTTCAAAACCAATTTCAAACAAAAATGGTACAAGACAGTGACTAGTGGAGTGCTGCAGGACAACTACAGTTAGCAATGACTACATCTGGAGTTATTCAAGGTCAGATATGGTGGGTAAAGGCTTAAATGGCTGGACGTCATCAAATTTTATGCAAAAATGGAGGTAACTAGGGTAAAGAATGGTTAACCGGGCTTAGTTAGAGACTAAACTACAGTTACTTTTCAAAAGAGGTCTTCCTTTCCTCTTTCCTCAAGCTCTGCCCAAGCTTTCATGGAGTTTGCTGGCTGAGATCTCTTCTTTTCTCACTGATCTTTGCTCTCCATCAACAATGGCCTGCATAATGGCACTCTAGACATCAAATGCAACAAGTGGAGTACCAATCATGCCCTGTAGAAGCTGCCACGTGGCTTGGACAGCAGCCCGAAATTTGCGCTGATTTTTCCAGCCCTGTTCTCCTCCAGTTCTCAGCCAATCTTCAGCTATGGTGCTTCTAATTCATCATTGGCAGTGATTGATTCCTTCAAGGTTTTGGTGTGTTTACTCCAAAATAGAACCATATTTCTCAGCTTTTCACTCTCTTGAAACCCTACATGAACAGTCCATGGGCAGCCATGAAAGCTTCAGCCCAAGCTTCCATTTCTTGACAATTTCTTGAAGATTCTTCATCCTTTTGGCCCGTGGAATCATTTCAGCAAGGATTCTTCAACAAATTGCAAGGATTAAGCACGGGATGGCTTAAGATTGAAGATCAAGAGCTTCTATGGAGCAAAAATTTGGGGGAAACGGGTTTAATGCTTCAATTTCAAGCATTTGAAGCTTCAAGATTGGTCTCTACCATCAGATAAGCAAGCTTCTTGGATTATTTAGCTAACATTGGACAACCGGGAACCCTATCAAGCATTTGGCAAGTTATTTTCAGCCATGTCAAGGTATTTCTCTTCAATTTTTAATCTCTCTCATTAATCCAATTGCTGAGCTTAAGCCATTTGACTGAGAGATTAAAGAATTGAACATTTTCATCAAATTCTCAGTCAACCTTTGCTTGAATTCATCTATTCATGAATGCAATGCTTGTCTAATGCATATTAGTTTCAATCAGTGAATGAAGGGCCTTAATCTGAGATTTCAGCATAACATTGGAATCCTATGGACTGAATACATTGATTGATTCCTTCGCTTACTCTAATCCAATTGATTGGTTGATTCTCTTTTGCCTAAATTGGAAAATTGTAAAGGGTAAGTACTAGCAATCAGTGAGTCACTGAATTGCATAGGTAAAACCCTTCTCCCATCTCAAGTTCTTTTATCTCAATCAATTGCATCTCATGAAAGGCTGAATGAATATTTTCCAAATGCATATCATGCTGATTGCTTAATACACTAGCCTCTGCCATGTTGATATTCCCACCGAGGAAAAAGGTGGATGCCGGGGGAGATAGTGGGACAAAAGAGAGGTGACCCTCCCTCACTATCGAAGATCCCGAAGGGGTGCAACCAACCGACCCGGGGGGAACTTTGCCCACCTCCCGGTGATTCGGAGCCCGTGTAGGGAGCCCGTCCTACCGTTTTATCCCTCACACAGGTACAGCGAGTGGAGAATTGAAGATTGAAGACTTTCCAACGACTCAAGTACCTATTGGAGTAAAACAGGGTAAAACAGGGCATTTTCAGGTTACGCGCAGGGTATTTACAGGTGGATACAGGTACACCCTTTGATATTGAAGTACAGGTGCAGGTACTACAGGGTACCCATAGGTCCTATATACCCCTTTGCAGGGTTTGGTAGCCTTTGGAGGTTACTTTCTTGCATTACAGGGTCAAAACAGGGCACTTACAGGTCTAAACAGGGTGCAGGACTGGACAGTTCAGACTCTGAAAGTCAGTTACAGAATTTTCTGTCCTAAACCTGTTATAGCGTGCTATAGCTCATCTCGAAGAGGGCATTATAAGCTTCGATTCGCACAAAAAAGTTTTGCAATCGGAGTTTTCTAGCCAAAGTTATAGCCGTTTTACTGACAGGGGGTACTGCAGGACTGCACTAGTATGGCAGGGCATAAAGGCAAAAATAAGGTCCAGGAGGACTATGCACAGCAAATCAGGGATTCTATGATGGAAAGCACACTTCAAGAGAACCCTGAAGAGCCTCAACAAGGAGAGATTAGTATTCTCAATGACGCTTTGTGTGCCCATGAACTAAGACATAAGGAACGTCATGAGACTATTTTGTCAGCAATGGAGCATATGATTTTATCATTTGATCAAATGAAGTCTACTGTTGAGAAGATGATGGAATCAACTAACCGAACCAATGCTTCCATTGATAAGTTGGTAGAATCTAATGCCCAACTTATGGCACAATTTTCTCAACTCATGCAGTCACAAAAGGGATCAAAAGAAGCAAATGAGAAGGCTTGTTCAAATAGTGACCCCTCAGTTCCACTTCAGCCATCCAACCAAAATGGTTATGGGGATGGGATAATAGGAAGAAGAGGCATACCCAATAGTCAATATGAAGTGGGAGAAGCTTCACAAAGGCATGATGACTATTTGGGCAGTTTGAACGGCGCCAATACTCAAGCTTTTGGACTGCATACTCAGCATTCTAGGGGTGCTTTACCAACAGGAAGATTACAGGGTAATTCTTAGCCACCTGTTGGAAGATTTCAATCTCATTTTGGGGGTTCTGTACTTAGAAATTCCGATCAGCCAGTTTTGGGACAGCAACCTTTCCATGATAGAGAATTCAAGGATAAAATTGTTTTATCCAAATTCAATGGCCAGTCATCTTCACCATCAGAATTAGAGGAATGGACTTCTAAGATGGAGTCTTATTTCGACATATTTCCTAAAACTGATGATATGAAGATACATTTTGCCTCCCTCCACTTAGAAGGATTTGCTCACACTTGGTGGAGGTATATCAAGAAAGAGAATGTACTTATTGAGAATTGGGAAGCTTTCAAGGCACTTATGGCTGAAGTCTTTGTTTCACCTCTTGAGAAAGAGAAGTTAGAACGAAGATGGTACAACTTGGAACAAAGGAGCCTAAGTGTAAGGGAATATACAAACCAATTCCTCAACTTGACCATGTATGTGGAAAACATCAGTGATGAGGCCAAGTTACACAAGTTCATGTATGGTTTGGAACCATCCTTGTCAGCTGATGTTATGGCGCAAAATCCTACTTCACTTTTCAAGGCTATTGAGCTTGCAGAGCGCTTTGGAAGGAAGTATAGGAAAGAGTCTTCATTTCACCCAAGTTATGGACAGCCAAGGACTATTTTAAAGCAAGGGCAAGTTGGTAACAATTATGGCAGCAACCATATGCCTAGTGGGAGCTTACGGATACCAACTTATCCCCCATTTAATGCTTCTAGGCTTCAAGGCAATTTCAGGACAGCAAACAGTCCAAAGGTTGAATTTAAGCAAGGTGACAATAAGCCTAAGTCTACTTCAGCCAATACAAATTTTAGAAATATTCCTATGGATCTTTACAAGGAAAGAAAGGACAAAGGCTTATGCTTCAAGTGTGGAGAAAAGTATACTCCTGACCATGCTTCAAAGTGTGTATACAAAAATGCCAAGCCAAAAATTTAGAGTATGCTAGTTCTTGAGGACCTTGAAAATGACATAGATGAAGTTAATGCAGTCCCAATCAATGCTGAAAATGAAGATTTCGAGGATGATGGTGGACAGGAGTACTTCTATGATCCATCTGACTCTTTTCCTTTTTATCCAGGCGGTGATATTCCATTTGATCCTGGTGGATTTTGTAATGAGTTGCCTGCTGCCACTAATTGTTCTATCTCTATGGATGCTTGGACGGGATCTAAGAACCCTAATACACTTCGTATGAAGGGAAGCATATGTGGAAAGCCAGTGTTCATCCTGATAGATAGTGGCAGTACCCACAGTTTTGTCAATAAATCCATTTTGTACAAGTTGAATTGTGTTCCCACCGACTTACAGCAGCCCATTAGAGTACAAGTGGCTAATGGTGAAGAGGAAATCAGCACACAGATTTGTCCACAGGTTTCTTTGCAGATGGCTGAAAATTTTGAAGTCAAAGTAAACCTGATCACTTTGGAAATGGGGCCCATAGATATTGTACTTGGTTGTGACTGGTTGATGACCTTAGGCAGGATTACTATGGATTTCTCACAGTTATATATGGAGTTTTTCTCCAATGGACAGCTCATCCGTTTACAGGGAATCCCTAGTAGATCTGATTTTCAGCTTATCACCATTCAACAACTCAAGAAAGAGTACAAGAAGCGCTCACAGATATTTGTATTGCATTTGAACAAAGAAACACAGGATCAGCCCAATAATTCAGCAAACCATCCAGCCTTGACAGCTCTTCTTGAGGAGTATAGAGATTTATTTGAAGTACCTACTTCATTGCCTCCTAAGAGAGCGGTGGATCACCCCATTGATTTGGAACCCAACTCAAAGACGATCAATAAGCCACCTTACAGACTATCAAAATGTGAACGAGAGGAAGTAGCCAAGCAAATCAAAGAGCTTCTTGAAATGGGATTCATTGAACCAAGTTCTTCACCGTATGCATCCCCAGTCCTGTTAGTCAAAAAGAAAGATGGATCTTTCAGAATGTGCATTGACTACAGGGATCTTAATAAGATAACAGTGAAGAACAGGTATCCTATACCCAGGATAGATGATTTGCTTGATGAGCTTAAGGGGGCTCGATTCTTCACGAAGATTGATTTGAGATCAGGGTATCATCAGATTCGCATGAGAGAGGGTGATGAGGTCAAGACTGCTTTTAGGACTGATCGTGGGCTTTACCATTTCCTGGTGATGCCATTCGGCCTTACAAACGCTCCAGCTACCTTTCAAAGCCTGATGAATAAGATTCTACAACCTTTCCTCTTTCAATTTGTCTTGGTATTCGTCGACGACATTTTGATCTACAGCAAGACTTTTCAGGATCATTTGTCGCATATGAGGAAGGTTTTTGATGTGTTGAGACATCATAGGCTTTTTGCTAAGGAGAAGAAGTGTTCTTTCATGCAGACTGAAGTGGAATACTTGGGACATATAGTCAGTGAAAAAAGAATACAGGCTGATCCCAAGAAGGTGCAATGCATAAAAGATTGGCCAACGCCTACTACTACTACCTCTCTTAGAGGATTTCTTGGTCTATCTTCATTCTATCGCAGATTTATAAAGCATTATGCGGCAATTGCAGCCCCTTTAACTGACAGGTTGAAGAAAGAGGCTTTCTTTTGGGATTCTCTTGCAGATAGCAGCTTCAACCAGTTAAAGGAATTACTTACCTCCGCTCCTATTCTTGTATGCCCGGATTTCTCTAAAGAGTTTACTATACAATGTGATGCTAGTGGCCGTGGCATTGGGGCTGTTTTGCTTCAGGAGCATGGAGTAATTGCATTTGAAAGCCGTAAGCTTACTGATAAGGAGATGGCCATGAATGTTTATGATCAGGAAATGTTGGCTATTCTGCATGCAATCAAGAAATGGCACCATTACTTATATGGCCGCCGATTCAGAGTGCATAGTGATCATCGCGTACTCAAGTATTTCCTTACTCAGTCAAATCTTACTCCAAAGCAACGACGATGGGTAGCAACATTACAAAATTATGACTTTGACATCACTCATACAAGGGGCAAAGATAACATAGTGGCTGATTCTCTCTCTCGTATGTGGGCCTGCAAAGTATCAGCCATGACGGAATTACATAGTGATTGGATTGAAGAGATACAAGAGGCATATCTCTTAGATGAGGAATTCAGCCAAATCTTTCAGAAATTACAGCAAGGTCTCATGGAAGAAAACTCGCACTACGAGCTTAAAAATGGTCTTATTTGGTGGAAGGGCAAGATTGTTATTCCCTCTACTTCTTCCTTCAAGCGAAAAATTATGGAGGAGATGCATTCTTCGCCTTTAGCTGGACACTTGGGAGTTTTCAAGACTTATGACAGGATCAGCAAGAGCTTTTATTGGAAAGGACTGTGGAAAGATGTCAAGGACTTCGTTATGAAGTGTATGCCTTGTCAGCAAAATAAGGATAGCACCCATAAGCCAGGAGGTTTATTGCAGCCATTGCCTATTCCTACGGGTAAATGGACTCATATTACTATGGACTTTATCACTGGCTTACCTACTACCAAGAAGGGGTGGAATAGCATTTATGTGGTGGTTGACAGACTCACCAAAGCAGCTCATTTTATCCCAACAAAAATTCAGTTTACTGCTTCTCAGGTGGCCAACCAGTTTATGGAGCATATTTTCAGATTGCATGGATTACCGCAGGTGATTGTCCATGATAGGGACTCAAAGTTTATGAGTAACTTTTGGCAAGTGGTATTTACATCTATGGGTACCAAGTTGGCTCCATCTACGGCTTATCATCCCCAAACTGATGGACAGACAGAGAGAGTTAATAAATGGTTGGAGACTTATCTTCGCCATTTTTGCTATGATGTCCAAACCTCATGGGATTCTTGGTTACACCTGGCTGAGTTTGCTTATAATAATTCCACTCATGCGAGCATAGGAGTTTCACCCTTTGAGGCTTTGTATGGTTACAAGGTGCCCCTACCCACAGTCATTTTTAACGAAAAGATCAACCCTCATGGGAAGGAAGAGTTGGATAGAATGCAGACCCTTCTTCAGCAATGCAAGGTGAATCTAAGGAAGGCTCAAGATCAAATGAAGATGTATGCTGATGAGAAGAGGAGGCCTTTAGAGTTCCAGGAAGGAGAGCTGGTTTTGTTGAAGGTGCCCAAATCCAAGTATTCTACATTGAAAGATGGATCCAGTAATAAGCTTGCCCACAGATTCTATGGCCCTTACAGGATCCTTAAGCGGATTGGAGATTTGGCATACAGACTAGAGCTTCCCTCTTCTACAAAAATTCATAACGTCTTCCATGTTAGTCAGCTCAAGCCCTATTATGGTGATCCAGTGGATTTAGTTGATGAGCTGCCACCTATTGATGAAGATGGTATTGTTCAGTACATCCCAGAGGCTGTTATAGGTCAACGTGAAAAGAAGCTTCGATCACGTTCTATTGTGGAATATTTGATTAAATAGAGAGGTTTACCCTCTGAAGAGGCTTCTTGGAGACCTGATTCAATATTGGATGAGTATCCATACTTGAAGGATACATTGGTGGCTGAAGCCTACTGCTTTTGGAGCTAGTATTGGTGCAGACTGGTTCAGGACAGCACGCTGTTTTAGAACAGTTTTTGTCGTACTTCATTTTTAGAATTGAGCTATCTACATGAGCTTAAAGTACTCTTCAAGAGCTTCGTTTTGATATGTGGTACACTTCATTTGGACACTTCTATCAAAAGTTATGGCTGATTTGGTCCAGCAGGGACTGTTATTCCAGCAAGCTGTCTACTTTCTTCTGGAACTATTTGTTGAAGATTCTATAGCTCCAATAGCTTCTAAAATTCTTCAAACCATGTATATAGCAGGGTCCACTTTCCGTACTTCAAATTCAGCCCTTGTAATGATAATTCTTCACTCATTCCCTATTTGTAAAGCTGTAAAAACAGAGTAGTACTCTGTTCCATCCATCTTTTCTTTAGCTCTTTCTAGTTTTGTTTTTGGGGACAAAAACTTTTGGGAAGGGATGGATTGTAAGAAGCTGGGAATACTTAGAATGCTAATAATATGCCATGTCACACTGACACTAGTATATAAGGAGAGAAGTTGTAATTTTTCACATCTTTTGACATATCAATACATTTACAAACTTTCTCTCCCTTCTTGCTCCAAGCTTCCATGGCTTCTTCATCTTTCCTGTCTTTCTCTCTCCAATTCTAGTCTTTCTCTCTCCTCGTCACTCTATTTCTCTCTCTTCCTGCAGTCTTTCTCTCTCCTCTGCAGTCTTTCTCTCTCCTCTTTCTCTCTCCCTAGTTCTCTCTCTGACATCCCCCCACCACACGATTCTTGACAGTGAGTTCCCTCTTTACCCCCTTGCTGTCACAAAAATCTTGAAAGGCTTTGGACATATACTCTCCACCGTTTGTGAAAGCGAAGACACTTAAGTGTCTTATCAGTCTGGTTCTCAACCAATGCCAAGAATTTTTGAAACCTATCAAGCACTTCGTCCTTCCTACAAATAAGGTATACCCATACCTTCCAAGTAGCATCATCGACAAATGTGACAATATTTCTTTTCTCCTAGAGATAACCCTAGCATCTGACATAGATCAGAATGTACTAACTCTAGAGGCAAAGATTTCAATGAAAGAGACTTTTTATGAGATGTTTGCGCATGCTTACCATAAACACAGTGATCATAGTGCTTAAAATCAACATAACAAAGACAAGGCAAGTAACCCAAATGAGAAAGTACTTTCATTCTTGTTGGATTCATGTGTCCCAACCGGCTATGCCACAAGGAAACACTTGGCTGCTCAATCATGGTGACAACATGGTCATGCACACTAGATACATGAAGTGGATACAAAGTATCACTCTTGCAACCTCTAGCAATAACCCTAGATCCCTTACAGATCTTCCATTTTCCATCACCAAAGATGGTATGAAAACCATCATCATCTAGCTTACCAGTACTAATCAAGCTCTTCTTTAGCTGCGGTACATGCCTTACATTTTGAAGAGTGAAGACAGATCCATGCTGAAACTACAATTGCAAACTATCAATGCCTGCAATGTCACATGCATAATTGTCCCCAAGATGGACAATACCATGTCGACCTCCTGTATAGTTTGTAAACCACTCAAGGTGAGGGTGATATGAAAAGAGGCACCTGAATCCAAAATCCAAGTGTGCATGTCATCATCTGTATCGGCTATAAAAGCATGTGTGCTGAAACATGAAGAGAAAAAGCGTACATCATTCCCATTGTCGCTTTCATGGATAACTACATTCACCTCTTTAAACTTTACACTACTCTTCTTAGTAGGCTGACTCTCTTTATTCTCTTCCTTGTTGTCGTCTGTCTTCTTGCCCTTCCCTTTCTCTTTCTTCCATTTATAGCTGTCACGTTTGAAGTGACCCTTCTTGCCACATAATGATGGCATTTAACATCCTTACCACGTGATTTATTACATTCCTTGCTATCAGATTTTCCTTTCTATTGTAATCTACCTCTAGTATGCAAAGCACTAGAAGACTTGGTGGATGCATTGTTCTGTTGATTCATTTCTTCCATGAGTAGAGCATTCTCTACATCACCATTCATACAAAAGCATAGCATTAGAATTGCTCATAGCAGTCCTGAAGGTATCCTAGCTCTTTGGCAGAGTGCAAAGCAAGAACATAGCTTTGCACTCATCATCAATATTGAACTTCAAAGCATTGCAGTACCCTCTTTCATACACAAATCCATGAGTTTCTTTAGTCAATAGACTTTGATTGTTGCAGCACTCTTTTGGGCATACAATTCTTCTAGTTACTTCCAAATATCATAAGAAAAATCCAACCCTTCATCAATAGCTCAACGGTCGAGCATGCAAGCTCATCCCAGTCATCCTACTCTACATCAGCTAGTTTTATTCCCTTTACTTTAATCATATTTGCTTACTTCTTCTACACCAATATATTATAGCACTTTTGCCAAGCGAAAAAGTTGTGTGCTCCTTCAAGCTTCTTGATATGCATAAGATGATTGTCACATCCATGAGTTTCTTTAGTCAGTAAACTTTCATTGTTGCAACACTCTTCTGGGCATACAATTCTTCCAGTTACTTCCAAATATCATAAGAAAAATCCAACCCTTCAATGTTAAATAGCAAGGCATCAGAAATCAATAGCTCAATGGTCAAGCATGCAAGCTCATCCCAGTTGTCCTACTCTACATCAGCTGGTTTTGTTCCCTTTACTTTAATCATCTTTGGTTACTTCTTCTACAACAATATATCTTTGCCAGTTGTAGGTAGGTGTAACAAACTAAATATAATAAGTGATAAGTTACTGTGTACTCCACTCTCTTGAGTTTTTTTTCATCTATTAGCAATGCAACCTCTATCTTCTAGCAATGAAAGCTAGTCATGTCAAGCTATTTTTGTTCTTTTTCTTTAGCATAATCCACATTGTTTTTGCATATGATGAATATTTGCATTCATGGTCCAATTATTGATGTGAGATGACAACAAATTTAAATAGCTCTAAGAACAAAGAATTAAATAGCTCCCACTCAGGAGAATCCCAAAATATTTTGGCATGTTGGCACTACTTATTCTTAAAAAATTTTAATCACCTCTCTTTCTCTCTCCATGTTACTATGTCACTGCATAGAGATAAAGTACCAATGGTACAGCTCTAAAATACTAGTCTCTCTATCACTATTTTGTCATCGAAACCACTGTCATCAAAATCACTCCTGATATTCTCTCTCTCTCTCTCTCTCTCTCTCTCTCTCTCTATATATATATATATATATATATATATATATATATATGTGGTGGATCCCTCCTCAATGCCAAATTAATGAAACCCTAGCCTATTAGCTAAACTATATCCTGACTAATTATTCTAGTTTCACTGACAAAACTAGGAAATGCAAGGATTCTAATCATGTTGATGGTTCTCCCCTATTCCAGCTACCACCAAGCCACTATGCATTCTTGATTGTGATGCAGTCTATCATGAGAAGGTACTTCTTAAACTAAATCACTTAACCATTTCTAGTGGTGCCTACAATTTAGATACCAAAGGTGATTCTTTAATGCTTTCTTTTCAAGTGGCTCTTCAGTTTCCCATGGCACAAGTGGCTAAGCCTACATTTAATTATCACACACATTCAATGCTAATAAGAGGTAGAGCTAGTAGAATGCTACCAATGAAAGTTGTGTCATTCTTCATCTACAGAGGTCAATACTTTAGAAATTTTGTGGAGTAATGACACAAAACATTCTTGTTATTGACACCATATTAAAATTATTGTAAAAAATGGCCATCTAATGCATGGCATTGAGGCACATTAAACAAGTCAATTGTGGACCATACACTAACAAGTTTTGATCTTGATTGACCTATCAAATTGCATCTCTCTCCTAGCTAATTGCTTGAATGGCCATGGTCACCTTATTTTCACTTATTTTCCCTTTTACTCATAATTTTCACTTTGAGTTGAACTGGGACATTGGCAAACACTGGTGTGTCAATAAACCATGGCCGCTGTGCATTTATTTCCCTCTTAGTATCTTTCTTTACAAACTATTCCTATTTGCATGGACATATATGGATAGCATACTCCCATTCGCACATGCTTGTAGTAACTTCTCCAAACTCATTCTTGCTTTAATTTCTAGCTCATTATCTAGCTAGTGGAAGCATTGCACTACCCAAGTGTCTTTAAACCATATTCTTTGCAAGGCATTATCTTCCAAAGTTTCCCTCCATGCAATCATCTCGAGAGTAGATTGACTCTATATTTGCAATGTTTTAGGTTTCATAGAAGGTCAAACACCTTGTTATGCTCTTGGTCATGTGGGTACCCAAGTCCAAGTGAGCCATGGTAAACTTAAAGCCTATGATGATGATCTTACTTGATCAAGAAGAATAAGGCATGGAAGGTCATGCCTATGATAAGCTACTCGATGAACTTTTCATCCACAAGTAGAGAGCATCCGAGAGTTGTCAGTTTTGGTTAGTGTGCCCAACCAAAGTAGAGCGAGTTGTCTTAGCATGACCATAGTCATTATTTCAATGATTGCCAAATTATTGCTCTTTCAATACTTCAATTATTGCCAAATTTGAAAGAACTAATTATTTCCCTTTATTGTTGTCACGCCCTTTAGTGTGAATGAAAGAACATTCCAATTGATCGCTATGGTTGCCTATTTCACCAGTGAAACCCTCCATTCATGCCCATTGCAAAATTGATCTCCAATGCCGCCATAGCAATGACCTATTTCTCCATGTGTGCCCATCGCAATCATTTGTGCCATAGAAAGTATTCAATGTGACAACTAAGTTCAAGGTATGTTTGTGAATGATAGGCATCATCTCTAAGAAGACATGCCATTTGATGATTAATGATATGGAGTTTCACAAATTCAAAAAATTTTTACTCTTTCTAATAGGAAAATGGCCCAAAACAAGCATGTTAGAGCTGTCAAATTTAGGCCTTGAGTGCAACCTTTTACTTCTGCATCACAATTGTTTCGCTAGTGAAACAATCTCTACTAAGATCAAGAATGTTCCACAACCTTTATGCCTTTACTTCTACCATGAAATCACATACTTGTAGAAAGAAAAGTTGATATAATCAATGCACGGATCCTTGTTTCACCAATGAAACCATTAGAGGATAGATCATGGGAATAAACCATTAGAGAATAGATCATGGGAGTTTCCTTCCTTGATGTAGGATGTCCTACCTTTGTGCTTTTTGGCAAAATCTAAAGGCCCTTCTTGGGTGACCCAACGGTACAAGGGGATTGTATACTTACATTATTTTGTGACTAGAATGTAGGTTTTTTTTGTTGTTTGGATGGAGGTGTTTGTGTATTATATACACTTGAACAGCGTGAGGGGGGTTTCTTGTCTCATACAATGACATCCCCTAGCTTTCTTTCATAACAATCTAACCATGTAGAAGTTCTCCAACAATGTGAGGGCACCTTGCTTAGTGTGACTAGAGTGTAGTCTCTGTTGGGGAACCCCTAAATGGACCTTAGATTATGCCCAAACAACTTGAAGGGACCTCATTTGTGACTAGAATGTCGTCCATTCATGTTATCCAAGCACACTTTTGATCTTTCTATTTTGTTTGTTCAATCTTTTGGAGTCCTTTACTTTGTTAATTCTTGTGTATTTCTCTTTATTAAATGGCATCCACAAAGAAAGCTACAAGAATGTGCTCCTCTAATGATCCATGCTTTGCCTCTAGTATAGTGATGCAAGAGGAAGTTCCTACCTATATCTCCCACCACAAACTCCATGGAAAATTGCAAGGCCCTATCTCCTTGAGAGGGAAAAGCATGACCAATTTGAAGTTAACCACCATGAAGCACAGACATCAATTGGATAGGCCAATTTTGAACAAACTTAGGAGTATAATGGAACACTAAGTTTTACCATTCCAAAGCTCACTTTTCAACAATGGGTCATTTGTAATGTCTAGATACAAAGAGAGCAACAATGTCTAGATACAAAGTTTTAATGTGGTTGTATGGCTCAAAAGGATTTATATCATGTGTGTTGAAGAATCTGTGTCTTTAATTTGCTTGTATGGCTCAACGTGTTTTATTACAGGCATAGTGAATGAAGGGATTCCTCAACCTCAAGCCGAGGGAAGGGGGGAAAATCCTACAAAGAGAAATGTTGAGCAAGACGAGAGGATGGCAAGTGAAGCATGTGATGATACTCCCAATCTAGAAGAAAATGAAATGGATGATGATCAAGGTACTAGTCCATCCAATGGTGGGAAGAACAAAGAGCAAGAGGATTTAGATCATTATTGCATTATTCCTCAAGTCCCCCCTTGATTCCTTTGTGTCAATGCATATGCAATCAAAGGTGAGGGAGCTTAGATAGGATTTATATGTGTTGAACATTGCATTTGAGAGTGAGGGTTACATACCCACCAAAGGCTCTTTCATCCTCTCACTATCCTTTCCAGATGGAACACAGCAAGAGGTGGATGACAATATTGTCTCTAAGTGGGACAAAAATTGGCAATTACTAAATGAGGAGTTCAAAAAGGAGTTGGAAGGAAATGAGGATTGGTGCATTCTCAGCAACAAAACATTTTATGCTTGGGAGGGAAAGCACAAGAGTGCAACATGGATGTAGAGTATTAATGAGCTGTATAGAAATAATAAGCCAAGACATGTGATAATGCATTCATAGTTCATTTTACTAAAGCCCAAATATGAGCTACTCTTGATTGCATCTTTGCACAGATTTAACTTGTAAGTTTTTTGTGGTACTTTTTGCAACTAGTTTCACATCCATGGGTTTCAAAGATGTATCATTCATGTTGTGGATCTGATCAGTTTTAAGTTTCCATTGGGATATGTACATGTGGTTGTAAATTTCTAGACTAAATGAGGATGCAATTGTGGTCACAAACCTCAAGGACTACTTGTTCCATACAAGTACCTTGTGTTCATGTGATGAGCAAGAATTTATTGATAGATTCACTGATGATAAGAAAATGTCTATTCAAAAAGTGGAAAGTTGATTTTGAAATGGCATGCAAAAAGATCCCTTCCAAACTTTCAAAGGATGATATTGAAGCAAAGGTGAATTTAGCAAGAAAGGTCATCGCCAAAAGTTATAATAGGAAAATGACACAAGTAACACGTTTTAAACAATGGAGTCTCATTTCTAGATATGCTACTCATGCATAGCAAATGTCCTACTAAATCAAGGTTATGTATTTCTAGATTTTGGCTGTGGTGAACCCTTCATTGGGAAATGACTAGTTTTAAACATTATTGAAACTTCCCTTTGAAAATGTGAAGTTCAAGATAACAATAGAGAAGTTGTACTCCATTGCTTCAGCTACATGTTCTATGAAAAAGAAATTCTCACTCTTGTCATTGCTTAGTGCAAATGAGAATTTTTGGCAGAGCTATAGGATGCCCATAGGTGATCATTTATTTATACCATGGTTGGCAAAGGAGGTATGGATGTTCAATAATCTGTGGATGTCGTGGCCAGATATAGAGGAGTACTATTTCTTCCTCTCCAAAAAGAGATGTCTATGGCTATTCCTATAGAGCCAAGCATGTAGACATGCAAAATGCCTCCAAAAGGCTAGTATACAATTTTGTATCTTGTTTGTTAGGTCCTTTGAACAAATGCTTTTGATAGTTAACATATTTTTGGTTGTTGGAATTAGGTTTCTTCTTACATTGGTTGGGATGAAGAAAAATTTCATTTTGTATCCCTTCATGACTTGGATTTGTGGAGAAAATGGCATCATGCATAGGATTGGAGATAGGTCTCCAATGGGCAATGGAGTGTTCGCAGCCTTACTCAAGTACAACAAAATGTGGAGTCTCCTTCAAGGTATAAAGTGTTTTTCATGTTTCTTAGTTGCTCATCAGAAATTATATTTTATTTGCACTGTATTCAAGTGTATTTGTGTTTACACAAAGTCGAGTTTTTCATATAATGGCTTTCCATAAGTTAAAAAGAGACCAAAATATGACATAGAGGCTGCCTCAAAGGTAGGAATAATAATTAGTATACCCTTGTTCAATAATGCTATTTGTATATAAGTTGCAATGTCAACTTTGAGTATTAAAAAGGGTACTTGTATATTATGATGGCACTAGTTGGGGATGCCTTGTAAGAAGATTTGATAGAGAACATCATCCACCATTACTTCCCATCATTCTTGAAAGCACAGCGTGATGGCAAGAGTGGTAGATGGCATGGACCACTAGAGAAAAGTGCCTCGCATATGTTGCTATTCATGGAGGCATTTTGCCCTCCTGATGGTTGTGTACTTGAGCTCGGAGGAGGAACTTCACCTTGCATGAAGGCAACCATGCATACTAGATGCCCTTGCATGGTGATAGAGAGTGATGTTGAGATATGTGAAAATTATTTGCTTACTTTTGTGAGTGGTTACTATGACATGGATACAATTGGAGCTATGGATGTTGGCATTGAGGATGAAGAAGATGCTAAAGCATTCATGTGTGATGTCCCATCCGACTAGTAAGTGAATGAGTCTAATGTCTTAAGTGTATCTTAGTAATATTCTTTCTTGCAAATAAATTGACCCATCCTAGCTATTTGCCATGTTCTGTAGAGGACATGGCCAAGCACATGGCAAGTACTTTAGCATATGACATAGGTAGTGTCAAAAGAAGAAGAATATCAAAATGTGTTTTCATTGATGATAGTGTTGTGGAGGATTAAGTTTTTTTTCCTTCAGGTTATCAACAGCCATGCACAATTATAAATTTTGATGATACTTCAATTTCTATCATTTGTAATGATAGTGCCAATGTTATGTTATTTGTGCTCCATTCTATTTACTTGTATGCTACTTGTACTCCATTCTATTCAATGTTATAACATAGGTAGTGTCAAAAGAAGAAGACCAAAATATGTTTTCATTGATGACAGTGCCGTCAAGGATGGAGTTTTGCTGCCTTTATGGTTACCAACAACCATGCACAATTATACATTTTAATGATACTTCAATTTATATCATTTATAATAATAGCACCAATGTTATGCTACTTTTGCTCCACATAGATTCAATGTTTTATTATTAATAGTGGAAGTACCACATGTTTGTGAGAGTGGTGGGAACTTTTATTGTTGGCAATGGAAGTGTTGTGATATGTTTGCAAAGGTGGATGTGCTGCATGATATAAATACTTTTGTTATGCTCATGGATAATATCACATGGTTATTTTCTTTGACAAACTATATTTGTC
Source organism: Lygodium microphyllum (assembly GCF_053477565.2). NCBI lineage: Eukaryota > Viridiplantae > Streptophyta > Polypodiopsida > Schizaeales > Lygodiaceae > Lygodium > Lygodium microphyllum. The sequence goes on from NC_141142.1 coordinate 103,797,417, forward strand.
AAGTCTTCATAAATACTTGTTCATGCTTGACTGGCTCACCACTTCCTACTCACCAAGTGGACGTACTCCTATTTGTGTGCATTTTTTGAAAAGAAGACTCCACACAAATGTGCACAAATGGAAAATAGGCAAGATATGGAGGCCCAATCCATCTTCTTCTTTATTCTTCATTCTTCATTCTCTTCTTCTTCCATTCTCCGCACTCTCTACAATAAGTATCTCACAAGTAGATAGATATTCTTTTGACTTTATGGTCACTTTAAATACAAATTCATTTTATTTTATGCATACATAGGATATGAACATAACCTAAGACATGTTTCTCAACACTTTTTCTCAATCTCAAAATGAGGTTGCAAACATAGTATTCCAAGTGCACTTCTAAAATACTCAATCTTATCTTTACATAATGCTTTGGTAAAGATATTTGCAACTTGGTCATTGGTTTTGACGTGCACCAAGTCTATCCCTCTACTAATGACTCTCTTTTTGATAAATTGATAGTGTTGTTCAATGTGTTTTATCCTTGCATCATAGACCAGGTTCTTTACAAGAATAATGCTATTGATATTATCACAATAGATGATTACTCCTCCATCTATCTCAATCGCCATGTCACATACAAATAGTCTTATCAATGTTTGCTCAAAGCAACCAAAGCTACTCCTCTATAGTCTACTTACTATAGATTATTTCTTGCAACTCAATTTGTTGTGTCATTGCACGATAGAGAGTGTGTGCGAGAAGCGAGATTTTTGAGTGAGCATCTGAGCGAGTTTTTTTGGGAAATCTCCATTTCTTGTTCCACATAGTCCACTTATTCCTCCTCTTCTCTTAGGGATATATCAAGAACCACTACTACCCCCCCCCCCCCCCATTGCCACCACCATCACTATCAGCTCCTCCACCACCACCACCTTTATCGCCACCTCGACCCACTATTATCACTACCACCTCCACTGCTTCCACCACCAACGTCCCCACCCATGTTTCTCCCCCCATGTTAATTACCTCGAGTATAGGTATCTCTCTCTCTATCTCTCTCTCTCTCTATCCCCCCATCTTCCACCAATTATTTTGTCTCTATTTTCCCTCCTCCCCGTCCATCTCTCTCTCTCTCTCTCTCTCTCTCTCTCTCTCTCTCTCTCTCAAATAGTAACTTCTTTTTTTCTCCCCCTCTTACATGCACATGCACTTACACACATGCTCCCTCAATTAGCAACTTTTCTCTCTCCCCCTCTTAATTTTGCTAGGGTCATGCATCCATTTTTCACAACCCTCTTATTTTTACAAGGGTCAAGGGTTTGCATGAGGTTCATTGTTTTAGACACTTTTAGCTATTAATATCAAGACGAAAAGAATATCACATTGTTACTTCCACATGCATATATACATTCACTTATCTCTCGCTCTTATATGCATGATTTGGTATTACATCCTAATATATCACTTTCATTGTGCACACATAAGTGAAACTATATTGCATATGTTTTCGCTACTTTCAATTGGGCATTATTATGTGAAGTTACTACAAGAGGATACAATATCAAATAGTTTGTTACACTTACTACAATAGCGTGCAATATCTTTTTTTTTCACATTGTTTGAATAGTTAATATCATGACAAAAATATTACCTCATTGTTACTCAATCCATTGTGCACATATAGATTCACATTGTACATGTATCTTCACTCCACCCTTCCCTAGATACTTTGCACATGCTTTATTTACACATCTTGTAGTACTCTAATTGAGGGAATTCCTATATACAATCTCCTTCACTTGCACATTTCTCTCTCTTTCTCCTCTTTCCTCTCATCCTCATTTCATTGCACTTGTAAATAAACACAATCGAATAATTGTGAAAGTACACATTCATCATGCACATCAAATAGCAATTGAGTTCCATTGCTGAAGGGTGAAATTGTTAATCCCTAACAAAGTCTAGGACTGAGCCATGGAAGCACGCTAGCTTAGTCAAGTAGGGAAGCATATGCTCCACGTGGACTATGTCCATGGGTTTTCCTCAAATGGGGGTGGGCATATAAAAGCATTAGAAGGATTCATCTGCATCTTCTACATGCTATCATCCATAGATAGTGTTGTTGTTGGGCTAAAGTGTGTGGCCAATCAATGTCATCAAAACATTTCAGGAAAATGAGCTTTATGTAACTCTTTCTGGAAGAAGTGGTTGTGGGAGTTACTCTGTACTTGCCTTGTCCATATTGAAACACAAAGTTTGATGCTTGCTTTGGCGACTTCACACATTCACTTCTAACCAGCTAGAGTAGCTCACTTAAGTCATCTTCCTTCATAAAGCTCCAAATGGCTGTGTCAAACAATGTAGATATTTTCTTCAAAAACCTTGCAAGCCTTGGCTGCAAAATCACCCAATACCTATCCACTTCCAAGAGCTCCACCAATAACAATCCCTTCTACTTTGGTCGCCTATGTAGAAGCGCCCATTCATATCAAACACAATTAATTTTCAAGTTGTCGGAGGTAGTTGTACATGTGCATGTGGAAGGCTGAGCACCCATGTATTGGTATGATGGAAAAGAGCACTACATTACAATCAAATATTATACAAGTTTATGTAAACATGTTACCTTTGCTCTTAGATATCTTCCTTCTTCAGCAAAGTGATACAAATATGCAATTTGTCTATTGGAATTTAGTGCTATTAATGCAAGGTCACCACATCCGGCATTAAAATCTAAAATGGTGTCCCCTTCTTTTGTGTACGTTTGCAAGAACAAGCTCCAAAAATCCCTACCACATTGCATGCCACCTATAGTATGTGTTATTCATATAAGGAATTGGGAATCTACTAAATGTCTACAAAACATCTCTACAATAGTTAAACAACATTAGATCTCATACTAACCTCTCAATGGGGATCTTGTTGTATCTCGCACCCACTTATTTGCAGTAATGTCATCTTTTGTGAACTCCAAAGGGATGATTTCATTGGAAGAAACATCTAAACACATGTATGTTAGAATGTATATCACATGTACATGTGTTTAAAGAGTGAAATACTAATTTTAGTAATTACACTCATTGAATAGAGACAACAAGTGTGATACGTAAACAGTATAATTATCACATGTAATTGTACTTAAGGTGTGAAATACTAATTTTAGCAATTACACTCACTGAACAGAGCCAGCAAGTGTAATACGTAAACAATATATATCGTGGCCATATCATGACTTTAAAACTCTCACCTTTCTATCTCCAATGATACAAACAAACATCTCGTAATGAACATGTGCCATGCATAAGGCCCAATACTTTTTCCCCAACTCCATCCACCGTCGGTGTCCATCCTCCACAACCTGCTCAACAACCTCTACCATGGAGTGTGTTGTGGCAAGGAAAAGTAGCATTCTTTTGTCCTTGAGAATACAGACAACCAGATCCATGGCATCGATAAACGTTGCCTCAATATGAGAGTTTCATGATGGAATTCCATCCCCCAATCCATGCACGACACTATTTTTAGGGAGACAAACCACCATGATATCGCATATTGTATTTGTGGTTTCTTTATCAACCTCCACCATCTTGTGTTGGTTGACCTCCTCCAATGTCTCTACCAATGGGAAGAATGCCTCACTTGGCTAACCATTTCATAATGCATTTCCTATCTCGAATGGGTTGCATAGAATAGTACGCCACTCCACCTTCGCCATTGTAGTGGCATGGAAGATAGTGAATTGCAAGGGGTCTTCCACATGGCTTTCAGTATGGACCTCTACACATTGACTCCTCTATTAGATTCTTTTTACTGAATGTTACTATAGATAATATTCTTGATGCAAGTTTTCTTACCTATGTGTGTGGTTAGCACATCTTGCACCATTGTAGCTTCGTGGGAGATGATGTCCTACAAGGGGACTTCCACCTGACTTTCAATATGGCCCTTTGCATGATGAATTCACAATTAGTAACATATTTTTCCTTCAAAATGTTATTGTAGATAGTATTCTTGAGGTACATTAGTTCTCCAGTGTCTATGGCTAGCATATCCTCCACCATTATAGGTTCATAATCAAAAATTGTATCCCTCTCTACAAAAAGACAAAACATTCTTATTGACATTGTATAATGCAAAAAAAAAACCACAAGTCATGTGTCTTTACTGCTAGTAGCTGCCATGTCCCCTAGCATGGCTAGTCCATGTTCTTGCATTCTTTCCTTCCCTACACAAGGACACACATCACTATTAACATTATATAATGATGGAATATTTTAAAGCTCTAACATCATCCAATTGCAGCATGTATGAAATTCATGAGCATCATTTCTTTATCTCTATGTGCACAAGCCACATCCACTGTCACCTCAAATCCAAGACCTTCAATTCTTCCACCCTCTACATAGTAAAAAATGTTCTTGTTATTACTTTCGTGATGAACAAGATTTACGTGCCTTGACATCATGAGTTTTATGTATAAGCAAGCTTACCATCTTGGTGCTTTATAATATGTGTATCAAATCGATGCAATGACGTGTCCTCGATTATTGCCTCACCACTTCTCGTCGTTGTCATGCATCTCTCTATACTAGTGTGTAAGGTAAGACTCTCCACTGCAAGATCTAGAAGAACTTACTCTATCCTTCTATCCATGCCAATGACACTCCTCAGTGGTGCCTTCCACTACAAATCAAGTCCATTAGAAATATATCAAGGGATGAAACAATATAGATCCTTTGAAACAATATGGATGAACATGTTATAAATGGCAAACTTACAACTTTCAGTTGTCTTACATCTAGTGCTTGAGTGCATTGTTCATTGCATCATTGGGATTGCGATCTACTCTTCAGTGGTATCAATCAAGACGCCTACATGGTTTGGTGGTTATGATTCATTTTTAGTGAAATATTCTCACTACAAGGACACAAGAGATGTCTTGGCTATAGTACTTCAAAACATCAAACCTTTTGGGTGTGGAGAAATCAAATTAATTGTTCATGAGGGCATTGGCCTTTCTTCAATAATATTAGATGTGCACTTACTCTTTTGTTTTCTTTTTTTGAAAATAGCACTACTAATATTAGTTTCCTGTAAACCCATCATAGTCTCTTTATTAGGAGAGAACAAAGTGCAATATACTCCTAAGAATGCAATTCATTTCACTTACCATGCCTCTAAAACCTTGTGTCTCTTGTGTTTGTTTTTTCCTTGAGCATTTTTTGTACAAACCTTTCTCATTGGATGGGTATTCACCTTCTCAGTAATAATCGAGGAAAATAGGGCATCTTTGATATACCTCCTCATCCCACTCTTTCTCTATTGGGTAATTCTCATACATGCACTGATCATCCTACAAGTCTATCCAATCCTCGCATTCTGCTAGCACAATTTGTATAGTCAACTCTCCATCTACCCCCATACATGAACCTGACTTGTAATGTCACCATTATATTTTTGGAATGGATTGGCAAGATACCACTGCAAACATGCTATAAAAGAAGGATATTGTGAACTACATGTATAGAAGCCTCCATACTGCCAACTTTGATGCCTTTTGGGACTCTATATCTTTATATGGCTTGAAATCATGGAAGATGGTGTGAAACATTTATTCTCTATGTTTTCTCTTTATCTCTTACGTGTATTGTAAGAACAAATCATGTTCCACTCAAACATTATAACAGTCCTCCCAACTCAAGAGCAATCTCCTTCCGCCATCTTGCAACATGGCCTAGAAGGTCTCATCTTACCCAACTTCGAAATGCTATATTTCCATTTTCTTAAATCAAATTTATGTCATTTAATACCAATTTGTTAGACTTATAATGTACATAATATAGACAAACAAGAATACCCTGCATTCAAGCATGCCCATCAACATTCAAATTTTCTTGTCAGAACTCTCCATGGCCTTTAATACGCAATCTACCTCGTTTAGCTTTGAGGATGCCAATGTGTATACTCTCTCCTTGTTTAATACACCCCCCATATTAGAGCCTCACTCCAAGCATGAGATAGTTTTGCATTGACAAAAACATTGTTGCTTTGGACCAATGTAGTTTGAGTACATATCGATGGCAAGTACAAAGAGGTAGCAACTTATTGATACCAATTCTCTCAACTTTTACAAAATGTCGAGATTTCTTGATGAACTTTTCATTAACACTATAGAGCTATGTCTATTTCTATTCGATTGGCCGCACCACCATATCATACTCATCCTGCACTTGATAATTAAGGACAACGTTATTGCATTTGGAAAAAATGCATCGGAAAAAACATTGTTAAGTTAGCTTGAAGAAGTACCTACCTTCCACATGATGTGGGCAAGTGCAATCAATGGTGCCTTGTACCATGTGGGAATGGGCACGACTTTTTGTACACTTGCACCCATGCCTTTGCCTCATCAATTAACTTGTCAAAAATAGTTGCATGGTCAGCAGTCTACCCTAGCATCCTTGCTTTGCAAACAAGGTCTGGATATGAGGTATGGAAAACCCCCTTTTATGCTAGCCTATATGATTCTATATTAGGATCTTGTGCATATTTCATAATCCATGTGACCTTTATTACACAAAGACAATCCAAGCATATGAGAAAATGGTCCATCGCACACCAATTTGTATGAGATATAGGCGACAAAATCTCTCCATCTACCACACTTGTCACTTTCATAAGGCAATAATCAATGCACATATGTTGCCTCATGTTATCTAGAAAGGTTGTTGCAAACAATCAATGCACATACCCATCCCTCTAACATATCCATTGCTGAAAAAGGTCTCTAAGAGTTGCTTATACCTTGATGTGACTTGTCTTATTGTAGGCAAGGAAACCAAATGACATAATGGGATAGGTGGCAATGGGGTGGATGTCTGCACCTATATGACACAACAAAGTAATATCCACATCAACATTGAAAAATAAAAACCATAATCAAAATCATGTCACCATCTCTTACAAGCACTCACCGTCAACATTTCCAACTAGACTTTGATGCATGCTTGCACAATACGTTTATCATAAGTGACTGTGAGAGTGGTCTTGCCAGTCATATCCTCAGTCTTTGATACATATTGCATAATAGGTTTATCGCAAGTGACTGTGAGAGTAGTCTCACAAGTCATATCCTCGGCCTCTATCATGTGCTCCTTCTCAATTCTTTGAGTTTGCTTCTTCTTACTTTGCATGCAGCCGCACTCCTACTATGACCTAAAGGTCCCAATGCTTTGATGGTCATCACTTTCCTCATCATTATCACTCTTCGATACTATGATCTTTCTCTTGCTCTTCCTCATCTGCATCATCGAAGTGTTCCACCTTCTCTTGATGTCACTCCTTCGCCACATGCAAGTGCAATGGCTGCTTGTAGCTCAATGGAAGTCAATGATCGCATTTGTGTTGTTCTCCCCTCGCTCTTGGACGGAAACTCCCCTCTTGCAATTGCATGCTGCTAGTGACAACAATCTGTCCTACTTTAGGTTGTGGAGGCAAGTCAAAGTCCTTGCGGGAGACTCGTCCAATCGTCGCTCTCTTTCCTACAAACAATGATCTGAAATAGGGTAAGAGGGGTAGATAAAACAGTCGTAACAAAAATCAAGAGAGGAGATTCTTATCATATGTTCCATTGGCCATTGCACAATTGTGTTTTTATCAACGTCAATCTCAATATTGCCTTTGCCATGAGCCTTCACACCTCTCCAATGTACAATGGTGACAAGAACTCCCACTCGTCCAAGGAGCAAGCTCGGTGAGGGGAATGTTTGTTGGATTAAACCTTCTACTATGATTTCATCACCCTCAAAAAGGGTGACATGACCTTGACTTTTGAAATTTGATATGGCCATGATGGAGGGGTTTATGATTACTTCTTGCAAATATATTGCTTCCTCGATTTCCTATCATCAAATATCAATTATGATATACATAAGCATAGTAGTCAAGTAGGAACAAATCCAAGTATAGACTCTCCTACACAAAGACAACAAACACACGCACACACACACACACACAAAGAGACAGAGACAGAGAGAGAGAGAGAGAGAGAGAGAGAGTGTGTGTGTGTGTGTGTGTGTGTGTGTGTGAGGAGTGGGGAGGTGGGGACAGATTGGGGGGAGAAGAGGGGGGAGGGAGAGGAAGAGATGACATATTGGGATAAAAGGGAGAGAGAGAAAGAGAGATGGAGAAAGGTGGGGTTGGATTGGGGGAGAGAGATAGAGATAGAGAGAGAGATGGAGAAAGGTGGGGTTGGATTGGGGGAGAGAGATAGAGATAGAGAGAGAGAGAGAGAGAGAGAGAGATGGAGAGAGGGGGAAAGCGTGGGATAGAAAGGTGAGAGAGAGAGAGAGAGAGAGAGAGAGAGAGAGAGTGTGTGTGTGTGTGTGTGTGTGTGTGTGTGTGTGTGTGGAGAGAGAGAACTGTGCCAAGGGTAGGGGACAAAAAATTTGAACTTGAATTGCAAGGGGAGGGGAGTCCCTTTATAGACAAAGGAGAGAGAAAAGGGGAGAGTGAGGGAGGGAAAGGAGAGAGAAAAGGGGAGAGTGAGGGAGGGATAGAGAGAGAGAGAGAGCCACATACCGAGAGTCGTAGAAACAATTCGTAATGTGAAAGGGAGGGAGAGGGATGAGTCCTTATATGAGTAAAGGAGAGAGAAAATGGGGAGAGAGAGAAACAGTAAGGAGAGAGAAGGGGGAAATGTCACAAGTCTTAGGCCCCTGATAAGGGGCTCCCGACAACCCATTCATGGCAAGATTAAACTTTCTACCTGATTAGTGTTCACCGCCGACGACAATTCTTTCTTGGGCAAAGAAAAAAGTCACAAGTCCACTTGTGGATTTTTCTCCTACCCAAAAAGGGGTTGTCTATGACAGCCCCTTCACGAGTGAAAAAAAATCACAACTAGATTTGTGGATTTTTTTTCCCAAGAAGGTGCTACCAGATGACCCCTTCTCTATTTAAAAAAACCACAAGTTCAAGGATAGAGAGCATGGGGAAAAGAGAGAGTAACAAAGTGATGAGAGAGTGGAAGAAATGAAATGAAATGATATAGTAATGTCTACAAAAGGCCAAAATGACCTATGAGACCATGAGTTACAATCATGTGTATGATGGTACAACTGTCTAGGAAAAATATGTAGCACAAAGCAAAATAAGAAAGGAAACTGGCTATGGCTATGTGTAAACATAGAGCTCTGTCTAGTAACAATGAGCTCCAAATGGTACAATCTCATGTGGGTATGAAGGGCCTAGCTCTAGCTCGAGCAATAATCCCCTGTATCCGCCTATGAAGGTGTTCTCGATGTCTGTGTAGAGGCCTAGGAGGTCTAGATTGGCTAAGTTGAATGGCTCAATCAATCAATACTCCTTGTCTGTGTGTGGACTATGGCGGTGAGAGAGGCTCTCGTGTGGACTGTCGCTGTAACAATATTGAAGTCTTCTGGGTCTCCTTTGCAAAGAATTATGTGAGCTGCCTCTATGAAAGGCCTCGGTGTCCTAGAGCAACTGTACTCCTGAGGCACATATCACAAAGCCATTGTATCTCGAGAAGAAAGAGGCCAAGGCATCGCTGATCGGTAAAATCCATGTCTCTAGATAGTGGTCCGAATCCGCCTCTAAAGTGACAGTGGAAATGACTACGGACCTCATAATATGCTGGGCAACAACAGATATAATGCTCCTCTATCTTTGGCTCTAATTGGCATATCTGGCATATGTGCTCCTCTAGTGGGATGGATCTATATCTGCCAACATCAATCTCTAGTTTATGTGAGGAGGTGCACAACTGGCCAATAGTACATCTGATCCCATGGGAAAGGTGGGTGTCCATGTATCTTGGGTGAACAATAAATCCATCATCTGTAGTATGGAGAAAATGCTCACGATAGAAAGCCATCTTTGTCCCTAGCTCTTGCCTTGGCATCAACCATGTCTGCCTGATATCCAACTAGGTAAGATCCATCCTGATGATCTTGCGGATCTCTAACCTGCTCAGATCAAGAGATGGTGCATTGAGGGAGTACTGGAAGGGGGTAACTTGTCCATGCTAAAGCCATGCAGCTCAAACCAGGCCGACATGTATGCATACCAACATGAAGTATCACCCTCTCTGGCAAGTTGCCTAGAGGACTCAAGGGCCAACCGTGCATATCTGTGTCTAGGTAAGTCCCATAGTCTATGTATGTATGCGACAGATTGGGTGAGGGCCTCTACCACAATCAGTGTAGCTGCTAGCTCGGCTCTAATGATCTCATGTGGCACTGAGGCCTTACATCTAAGCATATTGGATATCATGGACACTAGGGGTTTCTCCATCGACCTCCATCCGTCATAAGTGTGCCCTGATCTTCTAAGATGGTCAAGACTAGGCCCCCATATCTATACTCCATAAGGTAGTGTGGATGTGACTAGTGTATTGAAGAGCCATAGCTTGCTACGGGGTTCTTGGAATTGCACTTGTGAGCACATCCTCTCCAAACCACCTAGTGCTATGTATTCGTGAGTCAGTCTAGTGTCTGCTGCCTCTCGCATAGAAAAGGTGGGCCCTGTGAATAAGAATCCCATGTATGTATAAGAATCCACATACTCCAGCTCCTCACATCCATATGTGAATTTAGGTGTTGATCTCCTAACCCACTATGGTGTAATATTAAATACCATCACCTTGGTTTTACCAAGGTTCACTGAAAGCCCACTCTCCAAAGCATAGGAGTGTAATGCATCCAAGTGTCTCTGTATACCCTCTAGAGAGTCAGCTATCAATACAATGTCATCTGCATATAATAGAAGAGGTATCCAAGTGCCCCCTAGTGGAGCTTCTCTATCTCCTTCCTGTGAAATATAATCAGCAATCCCATCAAAGTACATGCCAAATAATGTCACAGAGAGGGGGCATCCCTACTTCACCCCAATGGTGCGGTAAATAGGTGTGGAAAGGCCCTAGGTGTCCAGACTCTGCCCACAACTCTCTCATGTAGTGCCAAAATACCCCAGCTGAGCTCTTTCGGTACTCCCATGGCATGCAATGCATATATCAGCCTGTCTCTCGGTACTCTGTCAAAGGCTTTGCAGAAGTCCACAAAGCAGTAGTAGATCTGTCGACCGTGGGCCCTTCCCTCCTCAATGATTGCTCTGAGTGTGAGAATGTGACCCAATGTGGAGAAGCCTCTCCTAAAGCCAACATGTCCCTGTGCTCTAAAACCCCACATCTCTACCCACCTGCTTAACTCATGCTCAAGGATGGAAGCATAAACATAGCCAATGTATGTCCAACCATGATAGTCCTATAGTTACTGGGTAGAGTAGGGTCCCTTGACTTGAGGATAGGCACAATAGTGTTTGTGCTCCAGCTTTCTAATAAGCCTTCACACATGGCTTTGTTAAACATGTAAGCTAGGAATCCTGCCACCAAATCTCTAGCATGGATCAAGTGCTCGGCTACTAATCCATCATGATCTTGTGCCTTTCCTCTTCTAAGTTTGTCAATGGCCTCTCGGACTCTACTTTTTGTAAAGAAAGTGGTGGTCTCTGGACAAGGCTCAAGTGGGTTAGGAAGAGGTGGTTGACCCTCCACAGTATAAAGACTAGCTACATACTCCTCCCATACCACGGTGGACATAATAGGTCTAGTCGAGCAATACTCTCTAAAAAGCCTCCAAGCCTCTCTAGAGTCCTGGCTCAAGAATAACTAATATAGATCTCGCTCCAGCTGGGCCAAGAATATTCTCTTCTTCCACCGTGTGAGGCGTCTAAAGAGTATGTGTGCCTGTCTATGGGTAGTGGACCCCAGTGCTATCTCTCTATGTAGCCATGCTCTGGTCTCACGGCACTCATCATCATACCAGCTGTTCCGAGGTGTCACCCTAATGGAGGCTCTCTGTGTGGGTCATGAGTGTGGGAAGGCTACACCTGCAGCGATGTGTAGGGCCTCACTGAACTGCTAAGTCAGCTCCTGTAATGGAATGTCGGGGTCTGCATCATGTAACAATCTAAGGATCTCCACCTCATAGATATCCTTTGCCTCTCTAGAAAAGAGGAATCTCGGGAGTCAGTGAGCTGCATGATGGGTCTGTGTGTGTCAGTGAATTAGAGGTTGATGCTGAATGATAGGTAGGCATGATCCACTGCAACTCCGAGAAGGCATGGGGATACTGAGAGGTCCTGGATGTGAGATATCAGCATCAGTGGGGCAAGATCATAGTCTACAATGCTGGCACTGTGTCGATGAGGATAGCATGTGAAGGCACCGGATAGGGGGTATCTAGCCAAGCCATTGAGAATGGCCAACCTGTGTGCTACGCCCATCTCCACAAAGTATCTCCCATATTCGATGACTTCCCCCATATCTTGAGATGTCCTCTCCAGCTGTAGCTCTAACACATCCTACTCCTGTAGCATCTCCTCAGATGCATCAAAGAAAGACACCTGATGGGAGGCTATCCTTGCATTAAAGTATCCTAATAAGATAACCTCTCCCTCCTTCGAGAACACCCAAATATCCTCATCCAAATCCACATATGGTAATTGCCCCTTGGGTGGGGCGTATCGAGACGTCATAGGGGGAAAATAGCATATGGCAACATACAAAGTGCATTCCTCACCACACACTCTCACCCACATGTATCTGGCCTGCTCATCTCTGCGGACTACCTGGATCATCTACTGTAGCTCCTCCCTGAATAACACTACCACTCCTCCCAACCCGCGATTAATGTGGTCTGTGTGTGTCTCCTTCCTGCAAGCTGACTCCCACCTATGGCCGTCACCCATGGAAGTGTAGTATGTGGTCCCTGATGTGTCTCTGAGTAAAACACTATATCTCTCCCTCTGAATGTCTCCTCAAAAGTTCCCACATCCAATTGGAGGGCTCCATTACAGTTCCAAACTTGCACTGCAAGGCTGGTCCCATAGGTCTCACACCATCATTTGTGGCGCCTCTCCATGACTACCACTCTCCCTCCTCTGTAGAAGGTGAGTTTGCCCTCCTCCCTAGCTGCCTTAATTTTTGGCATGCACTCTCTCATGTGGGCTAGTTGGGGTGGTGTGAGATCGTCACCCAAAAACACACTAGTCCCCTTCAATGTATGCCGTTGAGCTAGGAAGTCTCTCCTAGCCTCCATGGCGGGGAAGCGGAGAATGAGTGCACACTCTTTTGAGCGCTCCCCTTCTGTGCTTTTCTTGCCCACTCTCCAAGCAAAGACATGCATGTCTTTCTTAATATTCATTAACATGTATAGCACCTTGGTGTCCTCATCCACTTTTTTATGCATCTTCAGCCTTGTCACTCGACCATGGAGTGCTCTCATTTTCCTTTTTTGTTCCTCCTCCAATGTGTCATTTTGCTGTTGGGTTTTCTTGAGCAACTCTACCCAAGAAATAGCCACCTTCGTCGTCTCCTCCTTTTTTTGAAGTTGTTGTATTTCCTCTTTGATGCGGGTGAGCTCCTCGGTCATGCTAGGTTGAATTTCTCCCTCCTCTAGCTTGGGGCTGAGCTGAATGTCAGTCAGTAGCTACCTAAGTGATATCTCCCCATCTTGGGCTTTTGTCTTCAATTCCAACTTTTTAATATTATCGTTGAGCTGCCTGTTCATGGGGCAAACTTCGCCTTGTTGTGTTGGGCAGAGAGAGAGAGCATGGAATATGTATTATTTTTTCTCGTCAAGAAGGCATCACCAACAATCCCTTCATGGATTTAAAAAATAGTACATGGTAGATTTCTAGTCTCCTTTTTTCACCCAAGAAGGGGCTTCTAACAATGCCTTCTTGGTGAGGAAAAATAGTACATATTGCATGTTCTCTCTCTCTCTCTCTCTCTCTCTCTCTCTCTCTCTCTCTCTCTCTCTCTCTCTCTCTCTCTCTCTCTCTCTCTCTCTCTCTCTCTCTCTCTCTCTCTTCTTCCCATGCTCTCCATTCTCGAACCTGTGGTTTTTTATTTCACTAAGAAGGGGTCACCTCTGCGGCAACAACCCCTTCTTGGGCAAAAGAAAATCCATAAATCTAGTTGTGATTTTTTTTTCACTCATGAAGGGGCTATTCGTGATGCCTTCTTGGGTAGGAAAAAAACCCACAAGTGGACCTGTGACTTTTTTCTCTACTCGAGAAAAGATTGTCGGCAAGCAAAAAATTTACTCTTGCCAAGAATGTGTCGCCACCAATAGCCCCTTATAGGGAGATTAGGACCTGTGGTTTTTTTTTCCACCGAGAAGAAGTCACCACAATAGCCCCTTCTTGGGTGAAAAAAAACCCACGTATCCCCTTCACCCCCTTTCGAGTGAATTATTTACATTAATATCGTCTATATTACATATGTATTACCTATTACTAATTATTAATATTAATTATTTTTCCAATTTTAATATTAATATATTAATTATTAACTATTCTTGGTTAATATCAATAAATTAATTAGTAGTAATTCATATTATTATTTTAATTTAATTATTAGTGCTATGTATTTCTTATTACTATATTAGTTATTAACCAATTATTACTTTTAACTAATTACTAATTGATTATTAATTTTTAACTAAGTAAATATTTAATAATTCTAAATCAGTAAATTATCTTTTCTTAACTTATTTGTTTAATTAACTAATTTTTTGTAGCAAGATATTACTTATTAACTAGTAAATTAACTACTTATTATAAATTAATTTTGTATCTATTAATTAAATTTTACCAAAAAAAAATATAATGTATAAATATATTACTTTTCAATTGATTAATGATTACTAACTAATGATAAGTTGATTATTAAATATTAAATATACAACTAATTACTATTTATAATTAATATGTATTTTTATTAACTAATTTTCACTAATTAAATAACTATTCTTAACTAATATTGTAAACAATAAGTAATTTTTATTAGTACGATATTGCTTATTCACTAGTAAGCTAACTATTATGATAAACTAGTTTTGTAATCATTAACTAATTTCTCTTAGCAGATCATTACTTATTAACTAGTTAATTAGCTTATTATTAATTATTAATTAAGTAACCAATTATTTGTCTTTAACTATTCTTTAAATAATAATTAATTTTTTGAGTATTTTCTACTAATTTAATTAATTATTAACAAATTTAACTAATTAAGAATTAATTTAACTCGATCATTTTAACTATTTAACTAATTGGGATAACCAGATTTAATTAATTAATTTAATCGATTTAACAAATAAAGAACTAAGTAATTTAATAAATTTAACTAAGTTGTGCTCATGATTTTAACTAATTTATTTTATAAATTTAAATATTATTTAATAATTTTAATTAATTAGGAACTAGTTAATAAATTTAACTAATTAAGAACAAGTTAAATTAACTAATTAATTTAATAAAAATAATTATTTTAATAATGAGGGAAATTTTCTTGATCCCCCTCCCTTTCCTCTGTGTGTGTGTGTGCGTGTGTTTTTACTTTTTTTAAAAGTAATTATTAATTAATTAATTAATATTAAAATTAATAATTAATTAAACCTAATTAACTAATTAGTTAATATTTAGCTCAATAAAAAATTTAAATTAATAACCATTTAATTATCATTAATAAAATTAATTATTAATTAAACCTAATTAACTAATTTTAATATTAAATTTAATAACAAATTTAAATTAATAACCATTTAATTATCATTAATAAAATTAATAACTAATAAAATTGATTTAAATAATTATCATTAAATTGATAACTAAATATTAACTACCTAAAATTAAAAACTTATTAATTTTAATATAAGTAGTTATTTATTAGTTATTAAGCTTAATAACTATTATATAAAAACTAATAAGTAATTATTGACTAATAAATCAATCAATACTTAATAGGGGTGGGTTGGTCACCAAGGATTTTGGCCATCATGCATAGTGGCATTGAGAGTTTGGGCTCACCAATTGCATCAGCAACTTGTAGTATTTATTTAATTATTATAACTAAGTAATTCATATTAAAAACAATAAATAATTAAATTTAATAATTGATTCAAAATTAATAGGTAATTATTAACTACTTGAAATGAAGACCTTATTAAATTTTATCTAAGTAAAAACTAATGATTAAAATTAATAACTAATTATTTATTCAAGGGTAACTAATAACTAATAAATAATTTTAATTTAAGTAGTAACTAATGAATAAGAACTAATAATTAAAATTAATTAGTTATTAATAATCAATAACTAATTATTATTTATTTATTTTAGAGTTTATTAGTAATATGTAAAATCAAATATATTGCTATATTAATTTACTAATCAATTAATTTGTAGTACATAAATTTTTTGATAAGTAACTACTTTACTTCTAATTAATAACCACTTAAATAATTAACTACTTAAATAATCAATATAGCTAATTACTTAATTTAATGTATTATTAATTAACTAATAATTAATTAGTAATACATAAATTTAAAAATTAAATATACTCATCAATATTGAATTTAGTTCTTATTAATAAGATATATTTAGTTAATGTATCAAATATTGATGTGACTATTCAATTGGCTATTTTAATTACTAAATAAATTACTAGTTAATTAGATTATCAAATTAACTAAGTAATTAGTTAAACACATATTGAATAGTTGATTATTTAGTGATAAGTATTATTAATTACTCAATTGATTAATGTGAACTTACTAATTAAATTATTAGTAAACTCTTTTATTAATATTAAAATTAATTAATTAACATGTTTATAAACCAATTAATATTTTATTAGATTATATCAATTATCTTATTAATTAGTGTATCGATCAAGTTATATCAATAAGATTGTTAATTAATTTATTAGTTGATGTTCATTAGTTAATGCAATCAACTAGTTTATTAATTATTTAGTCAAAATAGTAGTGAATTAGTATGAAGTGATCCCTTAGCATATTAATATTAACTAATTAGTATATTATTTTAAATGTTAGTATTAATCATTTCATATAAATCAATGTGTTAGTATATCAATATTAATTAATTAATTAAATGTTAGTTGTATGGGATTTTTTTTAAGGGATGAAGAGAGAATGCAAGTGCATGTGAATTAAAATCATTTTGCCACCAAGAAAGGGATCGTTTGTGCCCGCATCTATGTTACTTATTTGGGTTTAGGGTCTGGGTTATGTGAGTGTGTGTATGTGTGGGCTAGGATGGTTGAAGAGAGAGAGTGCATGTGAATTAGGATTATTCTATCACCAAAGAAGGGTTCGTCGGCGCCCCCATATTTGGTGAAGAAAAATATGACAAGCACCTCTCCTCCCCCCCCCCCCTCACAACTCTCTCTCTCTCTCTCTCTCTCTCTCTCTCTCTCTCTCTCTCTCTCTCTCTCTCTCTCTCTCTCTCTCTCTCTCTCTCTCTCTCTCTCTCTCTCTCTCTCTCTCTCTCTCTCTCTCTCTCTCTCTCTCTCTCTCTCTCTCTCTCTCTCTCTCATGCATTTAATGCCCCACTATCTCATAGTGATTATATAAGGCCACACATCCCCTATGTCAATGCCCCCCCCCCCCAAGTTGTGGAATATTTGCTTAATCTCTCATGTACGTACATCTCTCTCTCTCTCTCTCTCTCTCTCTCTCTCTCTCTCTCTCTCTCTCTCTCTCTCTCTCTCTCTCTCTCTCTCTCTCTCATGCATTTAATGCCCCACTATCTCATAGTGATTATATAAGGCCACACATCCCCTATGTCAATGCCCCCCCCCCCAAGTTGTGGAATATTTGCTTAATCTCTCATGTACGTACATCTCTCTCTCTCTCTCTCTCTCTCTCTCTCTCTCTCTCTCTCTCTCTCTCTCTCTCTCTCTCTCTCTCTCTCTCTCTCTCTCTCTCATGCATTTAATGCCCCACTATCTCATAGTGATTATATAAGGCCACACATCCCCTATGTCAATGCCCCCCCCCCCAAGTTGTGGAATATTTGCTTAATCTCTCATGTACGTACATCTCTCTCTCTCTCTCTCTCTCTCTCTCTCTCTCTCTCTCTCTCTCTCTCTCTCTCTCTCTCTCTCTCTCTCTCTCTCTCTCTCTCTCTCTCTCTCTCTCTCTCTCTCTCTCTCTCTCTCTCTCTCTCTCTCTCATATATGACATATACCCCCACACTAAGTCTTTCAATGACACCCATATCTGACATGCATGTTCATACATGTGTAGATAACTTTGGAAATGGATCTAATGTCAAGTAATACACCAAACACCATGGTCTGCATATATGTATCCTCCCTCTTTGCCTTGCTATCACCCATGCGAATGGCCGAATACAAAGCATGCAGATCCATTGCAACAATATCCATGAGGCTGGTCAAGTATATGTTCAAGACACCTTGGTCTCACAAGACTATATTGTCAAATAAGAAAATGGGTCTACATTGCAGCCTCCCCCCATCATAGATCTCACCTAGAGCCCTTACAACATTGAGAAAATAACAGTCATTGTGGAAGCCTCATCACCCCCTTGGACATTGCGAAAAACCAAACCATCTGTATCATGCTTGATGTGGAAGAGGAGGGGATATGGCAATCCTCTTATGTTGTAAGTATGGCGGAATACATAATGTCTCCGAGGAG
Source organism: Lygodium microphyllum (assembly GCF_053477565.2). Classification (NCBI taxonomy): domain Eukaryota; kingdom Viridiplantae; phylum Streptophyta; class Polypodiopsida; order Schizaeales; family Lygodiaceae; genus Lygodium; species Lygodium microphyllum. Next base: position 103,815,956 of record NC_141142.1, read on the forward strand.
CCATACTGAGCATTACATCATTTTCTTCAAAATACAAGTGCTACAAAGAGAGTGGAAGAGATCTCAGTTTTGTATGATGGCAATGTGGAGTACAAGCTTCCACCCTAATAGCAAATAATATGCATCCAATGGAGGGTATGGAGCAAAAGTACAATAGCCATTGCTGGACAAAACCTGTGTCAACATCGATGGCATTCCTTGGTACTGTTCATTGAAGTAAATGCATCGGAGAACTAGAGTACCCAAATAGCAATTGCACTAGCTGGTCAATTTCTACCTCCCCAAACCAGGTGGCATGGACAGGTACAAGATTCTTCATTCAATCCACTTTCATTAAATGATTGTAGAGTTGCATGACATGGTTTTAGTACCCTATTACAAGTAAATGATATTAATCAAGTCCCAATACATGCCATGTAGGTAAACTCAATACCAACATACCAGCTATCAGAATGTCAGCTGATACTATTGCATTCTGCAATTCTTTCCGCAGACCATGCATGTAATGGCCAGCCAACATTTCATCTGTAGACCTTTCTGCATTTGTAAGCCTCTTCAAATACTGATTGAATTTCTGAGAATAATACTCCATAAAGATTTTCCTCTACTTAATCCCTTTGGTTTTTGTAAGCACATCATTTGGAGTTTTCTCCTTTTGGAATCTATTCAGAAATGCATCCCTTAATGCTGCATAACCTGCAAAATGCCCTATTTTGAAATTGCTCAACCACTGCATGGCTCTTCCCTCAAGTGTCGCTTGGAATTGTCACATCTTGGCTTGCACGTCACACACTCTTTATCAAATCCTCTAGCCTGCCACCTTGTCTCAAATTGAGCTACGTGGCAATCGGGGTCTTGTTTGGACTTCCTAAAAAAGGTCTCGAACTTGACACATAAATCCGCTCTAGCCACTGCTGCTATATTCCTTTGCGTATTTGGGGTCAAATGCCCTGCTGAAAATGATGTTGATGTTGTATGTACTGAAGGACATATTGGTACGCCTCTTCGAATTCCCAAAGGGTCAAACTGCAACTGTCTTCTCACCACAAATGCTTGCTACAAAACTACTCCTCCTACAAAAGTTGGATCCAATTGCCCAACTCCTCTAGGTTCATTGAAAAGTCCTCCATAATCCTCTATATCCTCCAATTCCTCTGTACTCTGATCTAACTCATCCTCTAAATTTTCACTTTGCATCCCACTATCTTCACCACCTTCATGCCCTTCAGCACGTTGTTGCACACCGCGCTGTTGCATTGCCCACCTTGTGAAATATGGGTGAACAAGTTGCTGTGAATTCTCCAAAACAAAATATCATTCAGCATCTGACTTCCAAAAACATAATCGCCAATGTAACTACCCCCAAAACCACTACTCAGCATGGCACTCGTCCCTCCCACACAAGAGAGCAAACTCGTTTCACTATCACAAAAACATTTTGCATCCCAATCTTTGATCCACAACAAATTGCATTTGGAACCAAAACTAACTTCTATGTTATTCAATAGCAAATGAACCTTGTCTCCACCTTGCAAAACATAATCTATAAACACAAATAATAGTCTTAGACTATGCTAGCATGACACTAATAGAGATATGCAAAATTTATAGATGAACATATATAGACTATCAAAATATACCCAATTGACCATGTCAATGTCTAACTAACATGACAAAAAAATGGCTTACTATCAGACATGGAAAATATCCACCCCAATGGAGTTAGTTAAGCTCAAAGATAGTCAAGGTTTTAAGCTCAACCACATGACCAATTTGAATCTTCATAAATGTTTGATTTTGGTCAAAGCTTGGCCACATGGTGAAGTATATCTCAACTCTCTTTTAGATGGAGATTGGCCATGTGGCAAACTTATTTCAACTATCTCTTTTATGAAACCCATCTTATAGAGAAAAGGATGATATAACCTTGACCACATGGTCAATATTTTCTCCAAAGAGATTTTTAAAGAGTTAAAACTATCTTGCCCATAGGCCAAGCTTTGCCTCCTTAATGAGATCTCCAAGAGAGGGTACAAAGCTTGAGCACATGCTCAAGCCTATATAAACCCCCTCAGTTTTTATGTGTCTTTGAGATCTCTTTAGGATGGAGCTTGATTAAAGCCTATATCAACCTTATGGGGAAGGAGCTTGGTGATACTGTTTTCCCTCTATTTCTGAGTACAACATGGTAGTTTCTCTTGTCTCATTGAGATATCTATGAGATAGAACTTGAGCATGTGATCAAGCTTGCATCAATATTGTCTTTCTTATATAAATCTTTGACATATACTTGAGAGAGAGCTTGATCATGTGCTCAAGCTAGTATCAACCCTTCATTTTTGGGGAAGGAGATTTACAAGATAGATCCCTAGTTTCTTCTTTGTCTTTTAGATATCTTTGTGACAAAGTATGAGTATATGCTCAAACTTATATTAAGTATGTGCAAGAGTCTATATCAACCATGGATTTCTTGGAGGGGAAGGGGGAGCTTGCCAAGATAGTGAGATAGGCTTGAGCACCTGCTAAAGCCACTATCAACCCTCATGTTTTCTATGTGACTTTTTGAGACTACTCTTGGGATGGAGCCCATGCTCAAGCCTGTATCAACCCTCACTTTATGGGGGGAACTTGGCAAGATATTTTTCTATCTCCCGCAGAGATAGTCTCCCCCCTCTCACACTAAATTGTCGATGAGACAGAGCTTGAGATCATATGGTCAAGCTTGTATCAACCCTTTCTTCTTGATATGACCTTTTGATATGCCTTTGGGACAAAGCTTGAGAATTTAAACTTATATCAACCTACTCTTCTTGGGGGAATGATCTTGGCAAGAGAGATACTTAGCTTTCTCTCTATCTTTGAGATGTCTTTATGAGATAGTGCTATAGCACATGCTAAAGATTGTATCAACCATCTCTTCTCTATATGATGTGTCCTTGGGTCACAACTTGAGTGAGTACTCAAGCATGTATCAACCCTCTCTTTCGAGAGGTTGCAAGAAAGTGAGAAAGCTCTCTCTCTCTCTCTCTCTCTCTCTCTCTCTCTCTCTCTCTCTCTCTCTCTCTCTCTCTCTCTCTCTCTCTCTCTCTCTCTCTCTCTCTCTCTCTCTCTCTCTCTCTCTCTCTCTCTCTCTCTCTCTCTCTCTCTCTCTCTCTCTCTCTCTCTCTCTCTCTCTCTCTAACTAACTTTGAGATCTCTTTAAGATAGAGCTTGAGTATGTGCTCAAGGCTAGCCATCTCTTTGTGAGGTTGTAGTGATACGATTGTTTCCCCTCTCCCTTCATTGAGACCATGTCAAGGTAGTTTCTCCTCCTGCATTGAGATGTGTATGAGAAAAAGATTGAGCACATGCTTAAGCTTGCATCAAAACTATCTATTTGATAGAGATGGCTATGAGCTGATATCTATTCTCCTCTCTCTTCATTGAGGTCATGGCAAGATAGTTTCTCCTCGCCCATTGAGATGTCTATGAGACAAAGCTTGAGGACATGTTCAAGCTTACATCAACACTTACTATTTTATATGTATTTTCTATATGTTTTTTAGACTGCTTTGAGAATGTGCTCAAGCTTGTCTTGAACCTCTCTTTCTAGAGAGTAGCTTGGTAGGATACATTCCTAATATCTCCTCTATCTTTGAGGCATCTTTGAGAAATAATTTAAACACATGCTCAAGCCCTCCCTCCCTCTCTCTCTCTCTCTCTCTCTCTCTCTCTCTCTCTCTCTCTCTCTCTCTCTCTCTCTCTCTCTCTCTCTCTCTCTCTCTCTCTCTCTCTCTCTCTCTCTGTGTGACTTTGAGATCTCTTTTGGATAGAGCTTGAGCACATGCTCAAGCTCATATCAACCCTCTATTTCACCTCGAGTAAGGAGCTTGTAAGAAAGTGAGATGGCAAAGCTTGGGCACATGCTCAAGCTAATATCAGCCCTCTCCTTTATTATGTCACTTTAAAACTTTTTTATGGATGGAACTTGAGCTTGTATCAACCCTCTCTTTATGGGGAAGGTGCTTGTCATGACGATTTCTCACTCTCTCTTTAAGGGCATAGCAAGATAGTTTCTCCTCCTCTCATTTAGGTGCCTATGAGACAATGTTGGATGTGTTCAAGCTTGTATCAACTCTATCTATTTGAATGTATTACTTTTTATGTGTCTTTAAGATAGAGCTTGAGCATATGCTTAAGCTTATATCAATTATCTCTTTATGGGGTGAAGGATATTGGCAAAATAGATTACTAGTTCCTACTTATCTTTGGCATACCTTTGAGGCAGAGCTTGAGCACTTATGCAAGCTTGTATCAATCATCTTGGTTTTCTAAGACTTTTGAGATAACTTTGGAAAAAAGCATGAGCATATGGTCTAGTTTTCATCAAACCTCTCTTTCCTTAGGGGAAAAAGGGGATGGGGGAAAGAAAGGCAAGTTGGAGAGATAGTGGTAGAGAGCTTGAGCACATGCTCAAGTCTATATAGACCCCCTCAAGTTTTATGTGCCTTTGAGATCTCTTTGGGATGGAGCTTGAGTATGTGCTCAAGCCTATATCAACTCCCTCTTTACAAGGAGAACCTTGGAAATATTGTTTCCACTCTATCTTTGAGTATAACATTATTCTCCTCTCTCATTGTCTCATTGAGATGTCTATGAGATAGAGCTTGAGCACATGTTCAAGCATGTATCAACATTGTCTTTCTTGTATGAATTTCTAAAATGTTTTTGAGAGAGAGCTTGAGCATGTGCTCAAGCTTGTATCAACCCTTCCTTTCTAGGGGAGGAGCTTTGTAAGATAGATTCCTAGTTTCTCATGTGTCTTCGAGACAAAGGTAGTATCAACCTTGTTTGTTTGATATGACTTTGCGGTGTCTTTGTGATAGAGGTTAAGCATATGCAAGAGTCTATATCAACCATGCATTTTTGGGTTAGGGAGGGGGAGGGGAGGAAGGTTGGCAAGATAGCAAGAAACATGTTAAGCATGTGCTCAGGCTAGTATCAACCCTCTCCTTTTCTCTGTGACTTTTTGAGATCCCTATTGGGAAAGCCTTCAACTATGCTCAAGCAACCCTTGCTTTATGGGGGAGGAGCTTGGCAAAATAGTTTATCCTCTCCCTATGAGACAATATCTTGTTGATAAATATGACATATCCTATGGATGTATGTATCTAAAGTAGAAGCATATGTAAAGTGTCCTTAAGTTGGGGGTATCTATCACTTTTGAGGATACCACTTGTATGTGACTCTGTGAGAATGGAAGATGAAGTGAGATAGAAGAAGATGAATAGGAAAAATGCTTGAGCCTCCATATCCAATGTGGACTACTCTTCGTTGCGCATCTATCCCATTTTTCACTCGGTATCAGAGCATTGTTGTGCTGAGGGAGTCCTGAGACTTGTCGGAATGTATTTGCTTGCTGATGGGCGAGATGGTTCTATGGCCTCGATTGGAACTAAAGGCTGATTATTGGAGATTATAGCCTTTCTAGATGAGCTCCCATCTCATATAACATTCGACATGCGCATTCAAGGTGGATCTTCAGCTGCCTCCTTATACAACCCTGGCTCTTCTACACCGGAAGCCCTTTGCTTGTAGTCACTTGTGCCTACTCCAACTTCAATAGGCTCCTGCCTCTTATCAAAGGAAAGTGCCCTGAAATTTGCACGAATGCAAGATGCTGCCTAAGTTGCATTTCGTACAGTAGCAAGAGAATCTTGCCAAGACAGTTGGTCCTCCAATTCACTTGGCTCAAGTCTGATGCTTGTTCTCTCAGCAAGAGTCTGAACAATCTTGCAGTCTCCTGAAAGATTATCCATCTTAAAATCATGAATCTTTAACGAGGGCAAATGACTGGTCAGCAATGACTCTGCCAAGTAACAAGCAATCCCTTTATGCCTGGCCATAACAGCCAAATCTACAAGTGTCCACCCTGCTGGAAAATCTGACGAGGGATCTATCTTTGCTCTCAGGTTTGCAGATGCTGCCAAAAGAGCTATTACAATCTTTTCTCTACTGCAATAAGCAGCCCAATAGCTCTGCTAACAATTCCAAAGAGCTCGCATTCTGAAAGTGCATTATTTTCATCTTGAGGTGTCCAAAGCACTTCAACGGCCAGAATTTGATCTTTTGGAATGGATCCAATTTTTCTCAAAGCCTTTTTTAAATCCGAGTTGCCATTGATAATAAGCAGCTTGAACTCACCTTCTGCAGCTACCAATATTTGTTGTTGATCAAATAGTAGCAGAATCTCACAGATGCATGTTGTGTGAACATCATGAAGAATCTACTCAACATCTATTCTGAGAATGTGTAGAAGTTAAGGGCAGTTTCTATGCAACTTACGGGAGCCTATTTGGAGGCTGATTTTTTTGCTCAAAAATTTTGGAAAATTTTATGTAGCTTCAACTTGATATGTACTTCCAGCTTGGCACCAAAAAACCTGCAGAAAATTTGCAAGAAAATGGTCAATTTTAGACCCATGTTTTGATGCATTTTGGGTCATACGAACATCATTTGGGATCTGAATTGGATGTTCTTGTTGGGAACTGAATGTATGGCATGTTGGCATCATGGATGGATGCATATGACAATTTTTGGACACATGTATGACAATTATGTTGCTGGAAGCTATTTCTACATGCATTTTTTGGGCTATTTTTTATGCTTTTTGGTCTCGGATTGGACCATTGATGTTTCGGATTGGGACATGCTGCTGAATACCATTCGTGGACAGATTGTATTGCTTTTTTTTTTAATTTGCAGTAGTCATAATGTCTGACACGGCACAGATCACTCAATTTTTTGATGGGTAGAGGTCTATGGGACCTCATAATAGGTGATGATGAATGTCCGAAGAAGTTCCTAAACATCCAACTAAAGAGCAAAAGAAAGCATATAAGGATTGGACAGGGAAGAATAGGAAGGTTTTGCATTGGATCTCCATATGTATTTCAGAACCCTTGATTCCTCATATAAAAAAGGCAAGTACTTGTAAGGAGGCATGGGAAATCATAGAAAAAATGTATCGAACATGTACAAAGGCTCGTAAGATACAAGTCAAGCAGAGATTACATGGTGCATGGAGAGGCAATTGCAATATCAGTGACTATGTGGCAAAAATCAAGCAAATTGCAGAAGACCTTGCATCCATTAATGCACCTGTTTGTTGATGATGATGATTTAGTGTCAGTGACACTAAATGGACTTGGACCAACTTTCAAATCTTTGGATACCTCTATTTCAGTTAGAGGAGGCTCTATGCCTAACTTTGAGGAGCTTATTGGATTGCTACTTACAAAAGAAATCAAGTTGGGATTGAATGCATCTAGTAGTGGCAAAAATGTAGATGGTTGAGATAGTGTTTTCTATCACCAGAGATGTCGTGGCAGCTTATCTAGAGCAAGAGGCTCTTCACTTGGTCATGGTAATTATGGTTTCGCTCATGGAAGAGGTAACTTTGGTCATGGTGACTTCATGCATAGAGGCAGGGGAGATCTTTCCCTGTGGGCAGTTTGGTCATTTTGAGAGGGATTGTTATCATAAACAAAATGCCATGTCTAGGGGTCATGGAAGGACCCAATATGGCCACTATGTAGGCACTTATGGTGGTACTGGTTATGGACCTAGAGGTGGATCGCCTAGAGATCACCTATTTGCTATGGAGCATGTGCTTATTGGGAGCATGACTCACTCTCCTCGTGAGAATGACTGGTTTTTGGATTCAAGAGCTACAAACCACATGATTCATCATGCTGAGTGGTTTGATAGCAAGGAGCAGATGCAGAATGAGGAATATGTTGCCACTAGTGATGATACTCTACATAAAATTACTCATATTGGTAGTGTGCCACTTGTTACTAAAGATAGGATTGAGAATAAGCTTAGTGATGTACTTTATGTGCCCACAATAACTAAGAACTTAGCATCGGTTGGTCAAATGACAGATCAAGGATTGTAGGTGAGATTCAATAAGTTTGGATGTTTCTTGAAGAGTTCCATAATGGAAGAACTGGTAGGATGATTGCTCATGGTAGAAAGAAAGGGAGATTATTTGCTTTGGATGCAGGTACACTAGTGATTCAAAACTCTATGTATGTTGAGAAAGAACATGGGCAAGATAAGGATGTGGAACTATGGCATAGAAGGATTGGTCATGTCAATTTGCAAAGATTGAAGCAAATGCAATCGAGACAGATCATCCGTGGTCTACCACATTTTGGATATGTGAATTTTGATCATGTATGTGAGTCTTGTCAATTTGGGAAGCAATTCAAATTGCCATTTCCAAAGAGGGCCCATGTTAGGATGCTTCCATGAGCGGAAGATGTAGATTCTATATTACTTTCATTGATGATTTTAGCAGAATAACTTGGGTGTACTTTATGTAGCATAAAAGTGAAGCATTTGAAAAGTTCTTGGAATTTAAATCTATGGCTGAAAAGCAGTTTGGATGCTACATAAAATGTTTGAGGTCGGACAATGGTGGAGAGCACATGTCATATGAGTTTTGTGACTTCTTGAGAGATCATGGTATCAAAAGGCAACTGGCATGCAAGTACACACCTCAGCAAAATGGTGTGGTTGAAAGGAAGAATCGGATCATTGTAGAGGTTGCAAGTGCAATAATGAACCAAATGAGCATGCCATTGTCATATTGGGCAGAAGCAGTGCATACTACAGTTCACATTATGAATAGAACACCTACATCCTTGACTCATAATATGTCACCATATGAGAAAATGTATGGCAGGACACCCACTGTTGCATACCTTAGAGTCTTTGGATGTGTGTGTTATGTTCATATTCCTGATGATTTGAGAAAGAAGATGGAACCAAAGGCTATAAAATGCATTTTCCTTGGATATCCTGATGAAGAAGGGATACAAATGCTATGGTCCAGTGAGTAAGGAAGTATACATAGGCAGGGATGTCAGATTCAGTGAATATGAATCATGGTACAAGCCCAAAATTGCAGTGGATGTTGATTCCTATGAAAACAATGATGATGATGGCTATGGAAGGAAAATTTCAGCAAACAACAAGGCTGAAAATCAGCATGTAGAAGATGCTTCAGGACCTCAAGAGAATGTGGAAAGCATTGGCAGTTACAGTCCATGGAGTGGTAGGTTGAGAAGTGCACAGAGGAGTGCAGAAGTTGCGAAGGAAAAAGACCTATGGCTAAAAGTTTAAAAGATTAATCTATAGATGATGAATATGGCATTCCGCATGTTAAAACACCTGGCACTAGAAGTGTAGGAAAGTATGTTCCACCACATGCTAAATTAGTTGAGACACATGGTAGTGCACCTCAATTGAGAAGGTCAGAAAGGGTAAGGTTTCCAGTTGATAGGTTGACTTATAATGGGTTCATGAAGATGCATTATGCATACATGGTTTCTTATGTACAACATGTGGAGCCTACTTGCTTTGAAGAAGCAGTAGCGAGCAAAGAGTGGAGACAAGCAATGGATGAAGAGATGGATGCACTAAGGAAAAACAAGACTTGGGATTTGGTGAAATTGCCTCATGGCAAGAAATCTATTGGATGTAAATGGGTTTATAAGGTCAAATGTAAGTCGGATGGTTCTCTTGAGAAGTATAAAGCAAGGCTAGTTGCAAAAGGATATGCACAAACTTATGGTTTGGACTATGAAAAAATATTCAGTCCAATAGCTAAAATGACAACAATGAGATCAGTGATTGCTTTGGCTTCTATCTATGCTTGGAAGATTTATCAAATGGATGTGAAAATTGCATTTTTGAAAGGCAACTTAGAAGAGGAATTGTACATAGATCATTCAGAGGGCTATGTAGATCCAAAATACCCACATTATGTATGCATGTTGAAGAAGGTTTTATATGGATTGAAGCAAGCACCAAGAGCATGGTGTGATAGAATCAACAAATTCTTATGCAATATGGGATTTCAGCAAAGCAAAGTTGATTATTCACTTTATGTGAGGCATACAGAAGATGGTATGGTTGTTGTTGTCATCTATGTTGATGACCTCATTATTATTACAAGTACATTTGAGAGGGAGATTGCTGAAGTCAAGCATGGGTTACATAAAGAGTTTGATATAAAGGACCTTGGTTTGTTGAGATACTTCTTGGGTATTGAGGTTATTGACGCACCTCATGGTATATGGCTAATACAAAGGCAATATGCATCGGAGATGTGAAAAAATATGGCATGACAAGATAACCAGTTGATACACCATTGGATCAAAATGTTAAGTTAATGGATGATGGATCTTATGTTGAGGATGTCACTATGCTCAGAAAAATGGTTGGTAGTCTTATCTACTTGACCATTACAAAACCAGACTTGAGTTATGCTATTGGATTGATAAGTCAATTTATGCAGAAACCATGCAAATCACATTTGGATGTAGTGAGAAGAGTTCTTAGGTATGTGAAGAAGACACTTGGCTATGGCCTGTTTTATGAAAAAGGAATCAAGCCTACATTGTTTGGATACTCAGATGCAGACTAGGCAGGTAGCTCTATGGGTAGAATATCTACTAGTGGCTATGCATTCTCATTTGGTTCAACCATGGTAAGTTGGAGTAGTAAGAAGCAACCTATAGTTGCTCTATCAAGCATTGAAGCAGAGTATAGAGGTATTGCATTGGCAGCATGTGAGCAGACATGGCTGAGATTGATCTTATATGACATGGGGATAGAGATTGATGGTGGAGTCATTATGTATTGTGACAATGCTAGCAGCATTATGTTGGCAAAGAACCCAGTCTACCATGCAAGGACAAAACACATAGAAGTGCACTGTCACTTCATTAGAGAAAAAGTCATTGATGGAGAGATTGACTTGGTCCATGTGAAAACAAATGACCAAGGTGCTGATATCTTTACCAAAGCATTAGGTAAAGATAAGTTTGAGAACTTCAGGAGTGCACTTGGAGTCTTATGTGTGCAAGCTCATTCTGAGCTTGAGGGGGAGTTTTGATAAATATGACATATCCTAAGTCATATCCTATGGATGTATGTATCTAAAGTAGAAGCATATGTAAAGTGTCCTTAAGTTGGGGGTATCTATCACTTTTGAGGATACCACTTGTATATGACTATGTGAGAATGGAAGATGAAGTGAGATAGAAGAAGATGAACAGGAAAAATGCTTGAGCCTCCATATTCGATGTGGACTACTCTTCGTTGCGCATCTATCTCGTTTTTCATATCCCCTCTCTCATATTGAGTTGTTGATGAGATAGAGCTTGAGAGCATGTACTGAAGCTTGTATCAACCTCTCTTCTTGATGTGACTTTTTGGTGTGCCTTTGAGATAGAGCTTGAGCATATAAATTTGTACCAACCTGTTCTTCTTGGGGGGATGAGCTTGGCATGAGAGATACTTGGTTTCTCCTCTATCTTTGAGATGTCTTTATTGAGATGGCGCTTTAGAACATGGTAAATATTGTATCAACCATATCTTCTCTATACGACATGTCCTTGGGATAGAGCTAAAACAACGTGGTCAAGTGTGTATCAACTCTGTCTTTACTTAGGAGGAGATTGGCAAGATAGTGAGAAAGAACTTGAGTCAAGCTCATATCAACCCTCTCTTCCTCTCTATGAGACTTTGAGATCTCTTTATTGGAACAAAACTTGAGCATGTGCTCAAGGCTAGCCCTCTCTTTATGGGCAGGGTGGTGGCATGTTTGTTTCCCCTCTCCCTTCATTGAGACCATGGTAAGGTAGTTTCTCCTCCCCCATGGAGATGTCTAGCTTGAGCACATGCTCAAGCTCACATCAACACTTGCTATTTCATATGAATTTTTGATATGTGTTTTAGATAAAGCTTTGAGAATGTGCTCAAGCTTGTCTCATCACTCTCTTTCTAGGGAGGAGCCTGGCAAGATAGATTCCTAGTATCTCCTCTATCTTTGAGGCATCTTTGAGAAATAGTTTGAATGCATGCTAGTGGGAGGTTCAATATAATATAAAGCATCCATGTTATTTGTAGTAGGTTTTTTTTTTTTGTTACTGTAGAAGGACTTATTGGTATAGTTTTGGCTAATTTTGGGATAGGCATTGCTTTATACAATACTTATTATGTGGCTACATATTTTTATTATCTGTTTTCTATGGGAGCCATTTTTGCTTTATTTGTAGGATTTCTCTCTCTCCCTCTTTATGTGACTTTGAGATCTCTTTGGGAAGAGCTTGAGTACGTGCTCAAGATCATATTAACCCTCTATTTCATCAAGGGGAACGAGCTTAGCAAGAAAGTGAGATGGCAAAGCTTGGGTACATGCTCAAGCTAGTATCAACCATCTCCTTTACTGTGTCACTTTCAAATATCTTATGGATGGAGCTTGTGCTTGTATCAACCCACTCTTTATGGAAAAGGACCTTATCATAACAGTTTCCAAATCTCCCTTTGAGGGAACAACAAGATATTTTCTCCTCTCTCATTGCGATGGCTATGAAACAATGCCTGAACATGTGCTCAAGTGTGCATCAACTGTATCTATTTGATATGACTTTTTTATATGCCTTTGAGATAGAGCTTGAGCATGGATCAAGCTGATATCAACTCTCTCTTTATGGGGAAGACCTTGGTAATATAGATTCCAGGTTCCTACTTTGTCTTTGAGATGCCTTTGAGAAGACAGAGCTTGAGCACATGTTTGGGTTTGGGTTTTAGGTTTTGGGCCCTAGGGTGTATGGTTCAAGATTTAGAATAGGTCTACGGCTTAGGGGTTAGGGCTTAGGGTTAAAGGTTTATGGTTCAAGGTTTAGAGTTTTCAAGGTTTTTAGGAATTCTAAGGTTTTTTGGGTTTAGGGTTTTTAGGATTTTTGGGATTTAGGGTTTATGGTTTTCAAGTTTCTATTGAAGTGATAGAATAGACAACCTCAAACAAGACATGTCTCACTCCCCAATATTGAGTCTCTTAACAAAGCTAATATTTATGTCCTTTGAAAGATTGATTTTGACCATGCATAGCTTGGATAATTGGTCACTCTAGTCATACATATTAGGTCATTTGCATTAGATATCAACTTACATGCATTAATTAGGGTTGTAACTCCAGTATTTATCTAGGATTGTTGCCTAAGATGTAAAGTCCAAACTCTCCAATGAGTTTAAAATGAAGGACCTTGGATAATTGCATTATATCTTATGTGTTGAAGCTTAAAAGATAAATTCAATAGACATTTTCATTTCTCAACAAAAGTATATTTAGTTCATCCTTGAGAGGTTTCAAATAGCTAGTTCAAATCCATTTCTACACCCATGGAATCAACCCTCAACCTAGCTAAGAATGAAAATAGTGTTTCTTGTGGTGCTACAAAATATAGGTAGCTCATTGGGTCTCTCATTTATTTGGCTATTACAAAGCATGATATTTGTTATGTAGTCAATTCGATTGCTTAATTTGTGTAGTGTCCAAGAATATCTCATTGGGTAGTAGCCAAAAGGGTCCTTGGGTACTTGAAAGGTACTCAACATGTGGTATCTTATATGCAAGTAATAAGCTAAATCTACATGGATTCAATGATCTAATTATGCAATTGATCTTGTTGATAGAAAAAGCATTAGTAGTAATGCTTTCTTCCTTGGAACTAGAGTAATCTCTTAGTGCTCTAAGAAGCAACATACACTTAGACTTTCATTTATAGAAGCTGAAAACAAAGGCTTAACTAGAGTAGATTTTGAAGCTATATGTCTAAAAAGATGCTTGCAAAAACTTCGGTCCTATGGATCCTCCAATCCCTCTATCTTTTATTATAACAATTTAGCTAAATCTCTAGTAACGAATCTAGTCATGCATCTAAAGGCCAAGCATATTGAAGTGAGAGAGCACTTTATCAAAGAAAAAGTGCATAACGGTGATATAGTATTAAGATAGTATGCATCATTGCAATGCTAAGGAGAATCTGGCTAACATTTTAGCTATAGCTCTAGGAAAAGAGTTCTTCTTCAAATACAGAGCACGACTTGGCATGATGGAATTTCCCTTAAGGGAAGGTGTTTGAGGAGTAAAGGGAGTCTCATCATGTAATGCATGTTAATAAATACTATTAAGTAGCGTAGTTACCTAGACTTGTTAAATAACATTGTAAACTAGCACACAAGTAGTGTTAATTAGCACTATGAACTAACAAATAGAAAAGTGTTAACATGTGAGAAAAGAGGAGCAAAAAATTTGCATTCATAGGTGTTTTTGAGCTTAAGGGAAGGAATTAAAATGTGCAAGTTCACACAATCTCAAATTTGTGAATATTACTCTTTGGATTAACACACAAGTAACTGTTATAATTAGTGTACAAGAAACTGCTAATTAGCATATACGATATGTAGCAACATGAATTAGCATATATAAATGGCTCGACTATTCTCACTTGTGCCTTTGAACAATCCAACATTAGTGCTTTGTTAGAGAAGTAACAACTCTTTACAACAATGTCAATGACATGGGAAGAACAAGAATACATCTATGAAAATCACTACTATTCATTGAGCAACTTTTGAAACTCATTTAGAAAGATAGATCAGAGACCATTAGGTTGATTCCATCCTTCCACTTAAAATTCTACTAGAAGAGCCCAAATAAAAGACAAGAATTACAGCAAAATTCTAAGGGACAAAGCTCATTAAAGTAGAAATGATGTACCACCCGCACTTCAACTGCAGACACTAGCATACATGATTAGGGAGGCTCTCAATTGTCCTCATGCCCCATCTCCACTACACTAGAGTCCTAATCTTACAAGAGATTAGAGAACTACTTCCTTATGGGAACTCAAGACAAAAAGGGCGAAGGATTTAGATGGAGGAGTCCCAAAAAAAAGAGGCTACATAGTCCAAAAAAAAGGGGAAACTTAAAAAACAAGGAATAAGACAAGTCAAGGATAACATGCAAAAAGTGAAAATAAATAGACTAATAGGAAGAACCAAAACTAAGGAGAACGTTAAAGCAATTTAGAAAAGAGCAAGGAGCTACTCAAGCCGAGTGAGCAAAAGACTAGGATTGTCAGAGGACAACTAATATATGGTATGAAGAGAAAATGTGACAAGAAAGAGGCTCCATGCAATAAGACTTTGAGAAAAGGCTTCAAAGGGCCTAGAAATAAGCAATGACAAGTGCAAGGGGAAAGAGAAGTCATCTAGAGAAATGACATTCATCGAATATAGCATGCTTCAAGAACTTAGTCTTTCTACAAGGCCAAGTAATAGTGGTAAAACAATTAGTTGCAAAGTTGGAGTGCTTAAAGAAGAGCTCAATATAAGATACCACACTGGCTTACACAACTAGGAGACTAGCTAACACCAAAAGAAAGACAAGCTACCCAAACAAGGTAACTAGAACTGTGAGGTGGAGTGCTCTAAGGAGAGACCAATAGAGGATACCACACTAGACTCCATAGCTAATAGAGAGCTTACACCAAAATGGAGACAAGCCTCACTACAAAGGTTGCAAGAGTATAAGTTTCTTCTACTATTGTCAAAGACCTCTATTAGAAATTACAAAGAATAAGAATATAGTAGTTAAGGAGTAACAAGAGGCATGAAGGTTATGAGATTTTTAAAAAAAAACTTTATACCAAGCAAATAGAAAGAAGATGACCTATGAGATCCTTGGCAAATCAAGAGATCAACATACTTTCGAGGACCTTGGAGGAGAAATAACAAATTATTAGAAGCCATGAAGAGGAAGTATTAGGCCTAAAGAATGAATTGGAAAGTTGACAAGCACTATGGAAGCAAGCTGCTAATCTCTAAGTATAATAAATAATTATTATGTGATAACGATACAAACAAACATACATACATACATGTCAACAATATATAAAAGATAATTATTATATATAATATATAATATAGATTGATAATTAAATATAGTAATTACAAAATGATGATATATATAATATATCTCAACAATTATATATGTAGACAATTATATAATAAATGACTATATAAATGAATAAACAATTATACAATAATGATTATATATAACACAATAGAGCTTGAGCATATGCTCACGCTGGTATTAACACTCTCTATTTAATATGACTTTTTGAAATGTCTTTTGATCAAAGATGGAGCATGTGCTCAAGCATGTATCAAGGCATGTATCAACCCTCTCATATTTTGATATGAGTTTGAGATGTGTTAGGGATAGAGCATGCTCAAGCTTGTATCAACTCTCTCTTTATAGGAGAGGACCTTGAGAATGTAGATTTATGGTTTTCTCATTGTCTTTGAGATGCCTTTGAGACAAAGCTCGAGCCTCTATGTAAGATTGTATCAACTATCTCTTTTTGGCAAGACTTTTGAGAAAATCTTGGAAAAGAGCATGAGTGTGTGGTCCAATATGTATCAACCCTCTCTTTCTTTTGGGGAAAAGGGGGAGTGGTGAGGCAACTTGGCAAGATAGAGGGACAAAGCATGAGCAGGTGGTCCCTTTTAACATTTGATAGGATTAATAAAAAGCCTATTACACAGAAGCTTATCATGTTGCCCTATACCATTTTTTGGTTGTCTAAAATCACATAGGCCTTGAGGCTATTATCAATGAGTTTGATCATGGCAAGGGCATACTCAAGTACTAAGATTGATGAGATTTTGAGCTTAAAGCTTCTTCTTTACTCCCAATCACAAAACTTCAACTACTTCTCCTTCTCTCTAATAAAGATAAGTCCCCTACTTCTTCAGCAAGCAAGCCCTATGCTTCTTCCACAAATTACCCGTGTGCTTCTGCCCCTATGTCTCGACATCAACACATATATCAATTTGTACCAAAAAGTAAACTAAAACCTTATTGCCATAGGTGATTTCTAGTCTTTAATGGCTTTTCCAATGCATTCAAAGCATAAAATAGAGCCTCAAATTCAAGCTACAATGGTTCTTCCATTTTGTACACCTATTTTGAGTTGATTAGATAAGGATTTGTACTAATTTAGTTGCAAATAGAAAGCTTGCATTCAATTAGACCTCATTTGATGCACTCCTCAATCCAATTCTTCATTCTTTCTCTAATATCAACTAAAAATGTTTGAGGTAGATGCACAACATAAGAAAAATAGGCACAAGATATGGAGGCTATCTTCTTCTTTATTCATTCTCTTCTTATTTTATCTCTTTTGTTCTCTACAATAAGTATCTCTAAAAGTGGATAGATGCTCTTTTGACTTAAAGTCACTTTACACACATACTTCCTTAGTTTAATGCATACATGGGATATCACAACCTATGACTTATTTCTCAACAAAGAGCTTAGAAAGGACAATGTGAATGCACTCAAGGCCAATCAAGAAATAGGAGTAAGACACAATGCTCAAGGAACTTCAAGAGAAATAGGCACAAGAGCTCCAAACTCAACTAAAAGAGTGTGAGCTAGTGCTTAAGGAGCTCCAAGACCATAGGAGTGCAATTTGGTGCTTAAGAAGCTCTAGGATTGGATTAAGGAGGAGGAAACAACAATGAATAAGCTTCAAGATCAACTCAAAGAACAAGACCTAACTCTCAAAGATCACAAGGAAGAAGCAATTGAATTAAGAAAGCAACTAACATAAACTAGTCATCAGCTCACACTTGTTGTACTCAAAGTGGCCCAAGAGAAGGCAAAAATAAGTCCACATGAAATAAAGAATCCAGAGCATTAGTAGATACAGGGCCAATGAAATGCCTCATGTGCAGGTCTGCAAGAAACCATATCTGTTAGCTTGATAGGGACTATAAGCATGGTAGAGAATGAAACACATAGACTCTATGAGATAACCTTGATGAAACTCTCCAATAACCTAGGAGTGACCTTCTAGAGTGAAAGTCAGCATAGAGTCTAGATGAAGACCTAGGAGTGAAAGTCATATAGCTACAAATGTTGAAGGTAAGAAAGATGCACGATTATTTCATATTGTATAACTGCAAATGTGAAAGGTGATCCATTAAGGTTGAAGAGTTTCCCATGCTTCTTTCCTTTGCCCACCACTTTATACTAATCTCTTGTGACTTTAATGAGGCATTGCTTGCCTTCAAACTAATATCTTTTTTACTCATGGCTCCAACTAAAAGTAGATTATTGGTCAATGAGGATATTAAGAGAACACCTCCAAGTGTCTTTTTCAGCCCTATATTCAGTTGGACAAATATGTCACCTTTACTTGTAATAGCATAAAGAGTCCTATTGCATTATATACATTATCATTGTGAGTAGAATCAAATTTAGAGAAATATTCCTCATGAGAAGTCACATGGAAGCTTGCCTCACTGCTATCAACCCACCATGGTTCTTCTTTGATTCCAAAATCTACACTATTGGCTTGTGTAGACTCCTCAACAAAGAGTATAGAGTTGTCTTGAGAGAAGCATTGAGAGCTTCCTTCTCCATTGATAAAGCTAGCTAGTTTTCCCTTTCAATCAACTTGCTTCTTCCTACAATCCTTCTCAAAATGACTAGATTTTGAACAATAATGACATTAAATTAGGTTATGATAACCTCTATCTCTGTCTTTTTCTCCATCTCTAGAGGCATGGCCTCCTTTTCCATAAGAAAATTGATTACCTTCTTGATATTGTTGATCATTGTTGTGGCTGGACTGGTTTAATTGGTATCTTCCTCTTCCTCTTTCTCTTATTGAAAAGAGGGCTTTGTTAGTTGTGCTTACCAAAATACTTGTAGAGTTACCAATATGAATGTTCTTCATAATTGTTTTTTTTTTTTTTTTTTGGGGGGGGGGGTGTGAAGTGGCATTTGGAGAGGAAAGGGTGGGGGATAAGGGTTGAGGTGGTTGTGAGGGAGTAGCAAGGTGGAGTGGGACCAAGCAACAAATGGTGGGGCGATGGGGGATGTGGTGGGTTAGTGAGTATCAAGAGGGGATTTTATTGATAGTTATTTAGCAATCAGTTGACTTTCTTTGTCTCTCTTTTGTTGTTATTTTAAGTAAGTGAAAGTGTATAGGGTGAGTTAGGTCTTGCACCACAATAATTTACATGTGCTTTCTAGGATCGTGATTGTTCCCATTGTCTTTGCTAAACTCCCTTACCAAGGGCTTAGCTCATATCAAAGCATCTTCAAAATTAATTTGTCTCGTGGAATTGATGTAAGTATCCAAGGGTTCATTTAAATGTTAGAAAAACTTAGCAGCTTATTGAGAGATAGATATTTAGTATACATACTTCTTTAAATGTCACAAATTGGGAATATGTGCATTGAGGGTCAAGTTTTACTACCTCTACTCATTCATATTTATTAACTCAACAAAAGATAGGAGATATCTTCCCCATACTATTTCCTTAACCCACTTTTTATTCTAAGAACCTTTGATTGTTGTAGTGTTGTGGTGCTATTGCTTCCATCAAAGACTAGCTTCAACAATCAAACACAAACAAGCCATCATTGTCTAGTTGTAGTGTTGAACTTGTTGTGGAAAAGTAATCCTTCATGGTTTTAAATCTAGACCTCAACATCTGTTTCAATCTTGGATCCTTCACCCTCAAAATTTGGAACCTCAATCTACTTGAGAATGAATTTTTTCTCTTGAAGCTTTGCTATAGTACCAATTTTATGTTTTGAGAGTCAAAAACTTTATCTTAGATTCATAAGATGTTGTTCTATTAAGCTCAAAACTTGATTTAGCTACATAACCTTGTAAATCTAGATCCTCAAATTCACTTTGTCAACTCATTTTTAATTAGTACATCTTTACCCTTCCTTAAACTAGAAATTCCTTTCTCCATAGGAAGTCTACTCAACTTTGCTTCTCAATCAAAACCTCTTGGAAATGATATGGACCAAGTATCCTCCAAAGTAGTTCAAATGATTATTACTTCACAAAATAAATATCTTACTATCTTAACAAATTAAACAAGAACAAGATACCTATTGCATCATGCTTTGATACCATGTGTAGCATATGCATCCTTGGTTAGACTAACGGGTGCAACATTTAGTACTCTCTTGGACAACTTCCCATGAGTAGTGTGAGGTGCTTGCCCCTAGTTGATGAGCCAAGGGAGAGAATGTTTGGTAGTCATTTGGATGCCTATACTAAGTAGCACCATCTGGACCCCTTAAGGATTTCCAAACTTACCTAGTCACGCGACTTTTGATTCTACCTTGCAATAAAACGTCTAGCCTTGACCCACTAGGATCAACTTGAGGGACTTATGACTAAGAGTCTCTATTAGTAATCTAGAAAGGCCACTTTGCAACTAAACCTAACTAAGACTAGACTAATCACCGCACTTGGTTCAAAGAGAGTGAGAGATGAAGGGGAGCTACACTCCACCCCTTTGCCCATAAGGCATAATCTTAGCTCCGATCCCCTAAAATGGTGCTTAGTCAAGTTTTACGATACTGAATCTAGGAAGTCATCAATCAACCATGTTCCTACTTTCAATCTTTCAAAAAGCACCCAACTAATTGGGTCCACCTATCCATCAAACATCATTATACATCATTATTATTGTCTAACTACATTTCTACACATATACCCAACATGCTTAGCTGTTTAATTAGTCCCTAACACAAACATATAAAAGTAGCTTCCTTGATTAATCCTATTATATATTATTGGTTTCACACCTTTGATTATAACATGAAAGTAGTGTGAAAACAATATTTTCCAAATAGTATTGAAAATAATTTCCATAAACCAATCTCCAACTAAGAGTATCAGGATACTACAAATTCATTCCAAATATACCTCCTTCCTTTAGTATCCCACCAATGGATATCTTGACCCTAATCTAGGTCAAATACACCTTTTGACCCCTCTCTTCTATTAGGAGTCTCCCCTAATTCCCATCTCCATGCACCATACTCGCTAAGAATTTCTTTCCCTATCAGAGGACTAGCAATAAATATTACCTAAATGACTAAAGCCCCACTAGTTCTCATGCCACCATAAGGAAAAACCTTTTTCATATATCTAACCTTTCATCTAGGTGGAAGTCAACACTCTATATGGATAATAAATTGATCAAGAGCAAATTGTGGATGGCAACACTCATGGAAGAGCACATGCAAAAAATAATTCCATCTCATCTACATACATGATTCATCTCTTCAATCGTAACCCCAATGAGCCATATCTAGGCACAAACTCCTCAACTAACAATAATTCACAACCAGCCTAAATAGGCAAAAACATTTTTCATAAAAAAAACTCCTATTTAACAATTAGTTTCTATAGTTACAACATCTCTACTAACTAGTAATTCACAACTAGTCACATCTAGCTATTAACATTTCTTCCAAGTTGCAATCCCACTTTAACAACCAACTTTTATTGCAATCCCTATCTTTAACAACGGAGTTTCCAAATACAAAGTACAACTTATGAAATCATATCTTCTATTGCATCTATCCCTATAGTAGTATTTTGTAACCCCCTATTATTTGGACAAAGGATGCCATTTATGAAAGCCCATATAACATGCACACTCCTTATTCCTCCCTATCTCCAACATCTATAATACACACCTATAATACTAGATATAGTTTGATATACTTTAATACCCCCCTCGCTACTCTAAAAGTAAGTGCAACTCCCAAGGCTTATTTTAACAATATTCTTGTTCCCTTCAAAGCATATCCTTCGATTTCTTTGTCCCATTTGATTGAGACTCCACCCTCAGAGAGCCTAAGATTTACTTTACAAAGTTGCAAAGATAGCTAATTGTCCTAAGATCCCTATCATACTTTAGCACCCAATCCTTTTTATTTTACCTAAGATCCCCTTTACAAGAGGTGTCTTTAGTTTGAAGTAAACCCAACCCTAGACTATGGTTTGTGTGGGGTAATTAATATGATTCTAACAAGGATGTTATTTTAACAATGTGACATACTTTGGCATACTAGATTAACTTCTCATTCCCTATCTTAATACAACCCTGTTCTAAGTAAATTGACTTTCCTTTAATTCCACTATGTGTGTCCTTTCATGCTTTTCTTATCTTTGTTAAGTGGTCTTTTATTACTATCCTCTAGAGACTAGTTTGTAATCATTGTTGCTTTTTTACTATCTAATGAAATCCTTCCTTCTTTAGTCAAGAAAAAAAATCATGCTAGAAAGCACAAAGTCCTAAAATGATGCTAGCTACACTTAGCCCATGCTTTACTTAGTTTGTTTAACCATATCTTAATTTAATCTTTTTGACAATGATAGTTTTATATAGTTTCTTAATTAATATTAACTTAAAAGGAGATAAGAAGAGAAAAACATGGGTTTCAAGATGACATTTTCATGCATGAGTTCCTACTTGCATTTTGTTGATGGCTCCATGTACTTCTTCATAGCACCATAACGAAAAAGAGTGAAAGATAGAGTAGAAAAGAAGGGGGTGGTATAGAACACATGGCTTGAACTCCTAGCTTCGTGTCAATTGCCTTATCTACTTCTCTCTCTCTCTCTCTCTCTCTCTCTCTCTCTCTCTCTCTCTCTCTCTCTCTCTCTCTCTCTCTCTCTCTCTCTCTCTCTCTCTCTCTCTCTCTCTAGGACAACATCTTGGTAGAGGGGGGTTGTCTTTATATATTGGGGGGGAAGGGGGGGGGGGCATTTAATATTATCTTGTATTGGTCATGGATGGAGGCTCATGGCTTCTAGTAATGAAAGGAAGAGGGGCATGTTGTTATTTGAGGTGGTAGTTTGAGATTGGGGGGGGACACATTTATCATGGAGAGGAGGAATGGAGGGAGGGATGATTAGATGATAGAAGAGGAGGTTAATGGCGATGGCTACAAGATAATCAATTATGGCTAATAGGCTTTCTTTCTTTCTTTTTTTTTTGGGGGGGGGGGGGGGGGGGGGGGGGGGCGTAGATATCATGGAGAGTAGGCCATTGAGATAGGGGAAAAGGTGCCATAAAGGGCTTCTAAGCTCTAGTAGCATTTGAAGAAGTGGGCAAGGGGGACATTAATGCAAGGCAACATATTAATGAGCCATAACCTCTCTTATCCTCCTCCTTTACTCAATACTTTGGGTTTTCTTTTTCTTATTTGTTTTAGCTTTTCCAAAAAAAAAAACATAATTTAACTAACTCACCTAACCACTAACCTATACTAACTAACTTCTACTAATGTTATTATTATTTTTCTTCTTACCCATGTAAGGATTCAAAAACTTCGCATGCTTGGTCAAGATGATAAGTCAAGTCTTTAAACTCAAATTGTCAATCGCTTGTGCATACATGTTATGTCACACATGAGGTGGAAAATCGGATATATTACATTATCCTTCCCCTTTGAGAAATTGAGGTGTCCTCATCTTGAGAAAACTAGGGTTTCATTTTTCCAAATAACAATTTGTTCAAGATGTGTTTCGAATGACCCATTGTTCATTTTTACTTTGATAACATGTGAGACATACTCGCCACTAGCTAAGCTAAGAGAGAGGATGTTTGGTAGTTATTTGAAGACCAAGGGAGGGGATTTATAGACTTAGTTGGTCATGCAACTTCTAAGTCTACCTTGCAACAAAATTAGCCTTGACCCATTAGGATCAACCTAAGGGACCTATGACCTAATAGCCTCTGTATTAGTAATCTAGCACCCATCCAAGAAAGGTCACTTTGCAACAATTGAACCCAGCTAAGAGCAAACTAATTGTCACACTTAGTTCAAAGCGACCAAGGAGGAAGGGGAGTTGGGCTCAACCCCTTTCCCCATAAGGCATAATCTCAGCTACAGTCCCCTAAAATGGTGCTTAGCCTAGTTCTAAGTCATTGACCCTAGGAGATCATCATTCAGCCCTATTCCTACTCCCAATATTTTGAAAAGACTCGACTAATCAAGTCTAACCATATATTAGATAGTGTTGTTGTGCACACACTTGGTATGCACAATTGTTTGATTAGGCCCTACCACATTTTGAGATATAAAAAATCCCATTACATTGTGCTTGTTTTAGCCTTTAATCAAAATATGAAAGCAATGAAAATAATACTTTTCAAGCATTGCTAAAAATAATATCCATAAACCAATGTCCAATTAATACTGTTAAGATAAAACAACTTCATCTTGAATATACCTCCTTCCTTTAATATCCCACCATTGGAGATTTTGATCCTAATCTTCTAATTATAGTCCCCTCCCCTCCCCTCCCCTCCCCTCCCCCCCCCCCCCCCCCACCCCCAAGTGTCCATCTCCACACATTGTTCCAGTCAAGAATTTATTTTCCTATTAGAGTATTAGCCCATGAGTAGCTTCACATCCGTTGTCTTGTTTGCTTCTCATTCTTCTCCTATGTGTGTGTGTGTGTGTACCCTACATTCTCTTTGGAAAATAGCCTCTGGACATGTCCCCTAAGATGTTCCTCAAGAGAGGAGGCACCTTTATATATAAGAGAAGGATATTTAATATTATTTTTATAAATATGTTATATATTTGTATTGATTATGGGTGGAGACTCATGGCTTCTTGTGACGAAAGGAAGGGGGGGCATGCTGCTATGTTAAGGTAGTAGTTCGGGGGGGGGGGACATTTATCCCAAGAAGGAGGAGTGGGGGGAGGATGCTTGGATGATGGAGGAGGAGGTTAATGTTGATAGTTGTAGGGGGAGAAGTTGTGGTTGATAGGTGGGGGTTGATTTGGTGGGGTAATTCTAGAGGGTTGGCCATGAGGATAAGGGAAAGGAGCAGAGGGGAGGATGCTCGGATAACGAAGGAGGAGGTTAATGTTGATAGTTGTAGGGGGGAAAGTTGTGGCTAATAGGTGGGGATTGATTAGGGAGGAGGGGGTTAATTGTGGAGGATTGGCCATGGAGGGAAAAAGGCACCATAACCCTTCCCCCCCCCCCCCCCCCCCCCGCCCCGCCCCCCCAACCTTGCAAGCCCCACTAAGTTGGTAGCATTTCAAGAAGTGGGGGTCATGTGAAGGATGAGGGTGGGAGGCGGAGTCAATGCAGGTGGCTTGTTAATGGGCCACCTACCCTCGTATCCTCCTCCTTTACTTCTTTGTCTTTTTCTCTTATTTTTAAAAAATTTAAGTTAACCAACTCACCTAATCACTAATATATACTAACTAACTATTAGCAACTTTATTATTATTTTTCTTCTTACATTGCAAGGATGCTGAAACTTTGCATGCTTGGTCAAGATGATATGTCGGGTGCCCAAGCTCAAATAGTCAATTGCTTGTGCAAGCACATTATATTAGATGTGGGGTGGAAAGGCATATATATTATAAGTAACACAATCTAGATCCCATAAGTTGCATAGAATTATTTTACCAAGCGATCCCCAACTCTATTTTGCATTAAAATGCCAAGGCCTTAATATACAAGGATCCTTATACTTCTGAGGTCTTTTGACAAACAACAATCAAACACCCATCTAAGATGGTCACTTTGCAACCAATCATGGATGGGAGTAGCTACATTACACTTGATTCATAGAGAGTGGCAACTACTTCCATGGCCTCAAGAACTAGTTCTCTATTATCTCTTTCCCCTAAAATAATATTAACCTAGGTTCTATATTTTTATACCAATGGTCATGATTGATGGGTTCTAACTTTAATAATAACATAGAAAGACATGACTAATCCAAGTCCACCATCCTTAGGATAGTATCATCAAGACCTATATCCACCTACTTTCTAGACCACACACCCAACCTACTTTAGTTATCTATGCAATTTATGCTACCATATAGTGAAAGATATATGAATAGTTTTCTGAATTAGCCCATTACACAAGGTGTGCATTACATGTTCCTTAAGGCATAATAATCAATCATTGAGACAAAAAATCATTTTTAATTGTGGTTTAGTTCATTTATTATGATTCCTCTAGATCGCAACTTTCACGAAGTCAAGTGACCAGTAGTAATACCATTGATTAATTATAAGGCATGAAGCTAGGGTTACATGGGTCACCCTCCAATAAGATCTTGAGCAAGTAAACACATGACATTCCTTGTGACTCCTAGATTGACTCAATTACTAATGCTCGTACCATAAACTCACACAAGTCTATCCATCCATGCCATGTCATTACCTATTTCAAATACATCTCATAGAACCCCACTCTAAGCACCATTTACTCTGGAAGGGCCTCATGCACACTAGGTAGGGCACTATAGGACTTCACACCTCAAAAACTCTAGTTTAATCTACGTACTTAGCTAGGTCCTTGCTATAGTATAGCATGTTTGCACTTAGGCATAAGGCACGACCACTTTATATAGGAATTAAGATACTAGGCATTTTCATGGGATGCATTGTACACCATATTCATTAGACCCTTAGAACCAACCTAATCGATAACCCACAACATAATTATCGTTAAGACATCATCTCACAAAGAAATCACATATGATGCACTAGGTTAAGACCTTAAACTCACACTCCCCAACACACTTTGTCTTCAACCATTAGGTACCACCACATTCATTAGCACATGCTTACACTAGCACAATGGGGCTAAGCACCATTCCCCAACGAAAACAACTGAGCAAACCATAGATGCACATCTTATTCACACTCAAATGCTGGGCCCAACTAACCCATAGTTTATTACTTATGTCTTAGTTAGTACATTCCCTCCTAGGTCCACATACACCCATACTGCTAGCCTTAACTTAGTTCCCTCGACACACTAGTTATCCCTATGCAAACCATTTCCCCCCATTAAGCACTAGACTAAAATATAGGGATGAATACACTTTATCCTAAGGTAAACTCACAGCTCCATCAGTGAGTGAGGTCTCTTGCATGGTTATAACCAAGTGTGCATTGCCTAGGGTGCAGAACCTCTAGCTCACCTGATTGGAGACTTAGTAAGGTAGCTAACACATTAAGTATCCTAAGGCCACGTATACATTACGCACATAAAACCTTCAACATTACACAAAAGGTAGGTCACATTTAAGTGTGGTGTTAGAGATATTGCTAAAGGCACAACAATGTGAAGTTCAAAAGTGACAAGTGTTATAGGCACATGATCCCTTGGCCTCTCTCTTTTTGACTCTTTGTTTTCTTGCTCAATCAAAGAGATTCATCTATCTGATCTTTCTGAGAATTAGAAGAATTGGAAACTCTTTACTGGTCAAAAAAATCCTCATTCTCACCGCATTGTAGCCTACCCCTCCTTAGCTTCAAAAATTGTGAGTCCCATAACCAAAGAGAGGGAAGAGTGGCATCGCTAAAAGGCTATAAAACATGTGCTTGCTTCGCTATAAAATCAATTGAGCTAATTTCATGCCATCATTATTCACTACTTGTTTTTCTTATTTCCCCCAAAGCTCATCTTACCTTCTTGCCCAAACCATGTTTTGCAATACATTGTTCCCATGCTCACAACTAGAAGACATGTCAAGAACATTGAAGTAATGACCTCAACACCCAATATGGAAAAGAGGGGAGTGCCAAAGTCTAAGAATACCTTGATCTTCACCAATCGATGCAAGTCATAGAGAAGGTTGAAGCTTGGGTAGTAGAGAACTAATCATACTTTAAGGTCATAGACTTAGTGCTAGATCACCACGTGCAAGAGTTCTCAAGCATGGAACCACCATCATCCCCAACAAACATCAGGTCTATTGAGAATCTAGTATCTAACCCACCTATGTAAAGATAGGAAGAAGCACCAACCATGTCCTTCCATGGATTCGAACATAGACCTTGGGTACAACTACACTCTTCTAGCACAATATGAACTTTGATTGACGATTAATGACTCAATAAATGACAAGTAGCCAAAAGAAGGAGGTACAAATGAAAAGCTTATCAATGACAAATCTATGGATGAAGCCTCAAACACCAATGAATTTTTATTAGAGCTTGATATCAATGGTAAACTAGATAGACTTAGCACATCACTTATCAAGGGAGTGAGCATCACCAAATCTAACCCCAAAGCCGAGGAACTAGTGCCAGTTACCTATCTTAGGGTCAAAGTAATATCAAAACCCAAGAGCACACCCTTGATGTTCTCATTGACGAGGAAACTAATTGCAATATCTTGATGCATGACACCTTAATCCAAATTGGTCTCAATCGATCCAAACCAATGCCAAACTTTATCCATATGGGGAAAACTATGCACTTACTAATGAAGTATAAGGTAAGGCTAGGTATCCAGACTAAAAGCCTTCCTATGATCTTCCATGTACTACCACATGATCATCAAGTTGGGAAATAAAGCTTATTAGGTAGAACCTTTAAGTGACAGATCAAGTATAATGTCAACTATGAAATTTATTGCATATACTTAGCCCTTTGCAACATAACAATTATCATGACTTTTGACAAGGGTGTTCTTATATCTACCAAGTAGGACATGCCAACAATGTTTTCATTGAATAGGGAGGGGGACAACACCCTACTCAAGGATCAATCGAAGGCGCAAAGAGCCAAAACAAAAACTATAAGCAAGGTCATGAATGCTAAGAGTGACCTAAAGAAGTGGATCACAAAAGTAAAAGGTACTAGCAAGGAATTTGTTGTACTTGCAAATCATGAACCAGAAATTGAGGCCAATGCATAATCGATATTGGAGGAGAACCAATATTCAAACATGACAGGTTCCCAAGGCCTTATTGCATGCTCAAGGGTACTATGGTAAAAATAGACTTATATGGCTTCCCAAATTTTAACAACCATTTGCTACCTTCTAAACTACGAAGATATCATCCGAAACAACCCAAATATCCTTATGTCATCACCAACCACATCAACTGCTGAACAATCTCAAGTTAAGATACCAAAAGCAACAAATAAGGAATATGGAATATGTCGCATCAATTAATTCATTTTACCAACAATCTTTCCTGATAAAAGTCCAAGTTCATTAACACAACAACAAACAATGACTATCCCACCACTAATCACCTTTGGCAATAATCGGCAACTTGAATTGAAGAAGACTGTAACCTAATGGAAAGACAAAACCAATCAAGAGTCCATCATCAATGTCGAAGCTATTAAGTAACCCTAAAAAACAAGTATGTAGTACTGGACCCAACCCATCTCTAGGATTGTCAATCATGGAATTAGTTGGTGTCAACATTACTATAGGTGCAAATATTGTCACATGCAAAAAATGTTTGGATAGTACATTCACTTTGTTTGCTTGTCGTTCGATCAAATGGATTTGGGTCTTGTAGATAGAAAAATAACTGAAGTGGTTAAAACCCTTCCATGCTCATGGGAGGAGTACAAATTTGAGCTGTCTATGAGTGCTTGATCATGCCCTTCAAACCTAGCTATTTTGACACAACATAAGAAGACCTAGATGATGACTTGGACTGCTTGGCAAAATCAGAGTCGCCCTTTTTGTAGAAGTGATTTACTCAATGGGCATAATGGTAAATACATAATTGTCATATCATGACCAATTTTGAACAACAACGAGCAATCAAGGCAAATCGAGAAAGAGACACTCTATTGCTCTCCCGTTTTGCAATGAAATCTCCAAGGTTCTTCAATAAATAAAGTAAAATACTATTGCTATGAAAGACAATAAGAGAATTAAGAATATAGCCTCTACATGCTACAATGGTATCATGTTGCCTCCTCCCCAAATGACCATCATGACATCCATTCTTTGTTGATGCTATGATAGCCTTCAAGCAACCTTCCCAACATGTCACAAGGTCTTTTGCCAGTTTTCCATGGTCAAACCCACACTTTGTCCTATGTTTCTAAGATAGTTTTGCCTTTCTAGAAATGAGATATTTACCCTTAACGATGGTGCATGCAAAGAGGATTTCTAAGATAGACTTGCCTTACTAGAAATGAGATATGTATGCTTAAGGATGGTGAATTCAAAGAGGATTTCACAAACATTTAGCAAAATGTCATTGCAAAGCCTATCATTTGCATGGCATTTAAAAGGGGGGAGGCGGGGGGGAAACGTATTGTGACTTAAGCGTTGGCAAGCTCACAGAGGTACGTCCAGGAATGGAAGAAGAAGCCAGACATTGTATTAGAGCAGGTCCTGTCGCTCAATCACCTCTCCATCAGCTGCGAGACCATGCGGGCAGGTGCTTGACAGGCCTTCTTCAAGGAGCTAAGGAGCACCCGTGGGTGGCACACCTGCCGCAATGGCCGCCCTCTCGACTGCAGCATTCTTGCGGCCGCTTCATCGCAGACGCAGGCAGAAGATTGGGTGCTCTCAAACTGCCCATGGAGCAAGCGGCCCCCACTTCTTTACAATTCGCATGCCTTTCTTCCACCAATCAGATGATGGCCACAGAGACGGAGACGACAGGCAGGCATCTGTTCGACATTGCATTGAGCACAGAGCAGGTTGCCCAGAAGCTCGATGGGATCCCTGTCTACACCGTCTGCAACCCTCACAATGAGTTTGTTTTGGTTTCTGATTCCAAGAACCAGAGGTCTTTGAGTTTTTTCTGCTTTCGCCGGAGTGACGCTGAAGCGCTTCTTGAGCAGGTATGTGTTTTGGTCTCGTACGGCTTATCTTATGAGTTGTTCCTGCCAACGAATCTATGACCGCGTTCATGTAAACATGTTCATATGCGTCTTCTTCCCTCTCTCTCTCTCTCTCTCTCTCTCTCTCTTCGTAATTCTCAGTGTGTGTGCATTCCGTCAGATGCACATGATTTTTCAGACAAATATGATCGGAGTCTCACATTATTGTATTCACCTCTGAACCATTGTTGGTGGCTGGAGGACTAGACCATCCTTAGTTGACTACAAATACAATAAGACCTGAGTTTGGAGCTTTATCGGACAATGCCACAGATTTTATTTTTGGGTCTAGCAGCTGCAGTATCATGAGCTGGGAGATCAATTTGTTTCACTATATCTTCAGTATATAGCTCCAATGTTTATCCTTGGTTTTGCTTCCCTATAATGCACCCTATTTTGGGACCCATTTACCAAGGATTGTAAATTGCATCCTATTTCCACAGAATTCCTTTAACCGCAATTCCAATTGAAGTTATGAATGACAAAGTACATATCTGTGACATTCATGCATATGTATAAATATGATAACTGTTCCTGCATGTGCCATCAGTGTTCCTGTTGACAACCTATCAAAAAATCTAATCACACATACTGTGCAAATCTCCATTTAGAGCAATAAATGACAAAGTATGTAGCGATATCTCATCCTCTATGTGCCATTAGTATTTTTATTGACGACCTAGCAAAAGAATCTGATCATGCATGATGCGCAAATTTGATTTGTGAGTAGACTGGCTTGACTAGGTCTTGTAGCTGCATAATATCCAATGAAGTGTTTACTCTTGTTTTTTGGCTATACTAGTTTTGTAGTTCAAGTTTTGGCTAAGCCAAATCATGCTATTTTTAAAACATTATATATGTTACAGTTATGGGCTAGACAAAACTGCTTCTGCCCTAGAGTCCCAGCGATGACCAGGTCAGGGCTTGAGACTTGGGAATACCTTAAGGAGGGAGACCCGATCTATTTGCCCTGATTCCAGCAGTCTTGATTAGTTGGTTTTCACAAATTTCAGGCTGCAGATTGTGGAGACTGCTCTTGGGGCTGACGGAGATTGAGATCTTCGAGGTGGAGATATACGCAGATATTCTCTCTGCACCCATTCGCTTTTGCATTGCTTCACTCTGACATGGTATTAGAGCATTGAAGGACTGACCTAGGGTGGATCCAATTGGAAAGGAGATTTCAGTATGACACAAGGTTGCGTTTTCAGCATTCAAGTGCAAGAAGGTGGACTGCGCATCAGAACAAGGCTGAGATGAGCGTGGGTGTGCGAGAAAGGAGAAGATTTGCTGAAGCTGTTGCTGTTATTTTGCTGTTAGAGAAGGAAGAAAGGTTGCGTTTTGGGCCTTCAAGTGCATATTTTACCTTTTCATCACTTCCAGCGGGTGAAGAAGGAGCGGGATGAGTGAACAAGAGCCCTAATATGCTGTATTTTCACAATCAGAGGGGGGCTGTTCTTTGTGTTTTGCGTAGGTATTGTAGGTGAAGATGTCTTCTGAGACCGAGATTGAGTTTAAGGCAATCATGGACGGGAAGGTGCCCGTCTTACCAGTTCCTATATCAGATCAAAAGCTCGATGGTGAGAATTACTGCATTTGGCAGGTCATGATGCTTGCCATTTTGGAATCCTATGATTTGGCGAAGCTTGTTACAGAGGCTATTCATCCTCCTTCTTTGCGAGACGAGTTCAGACTCTCTTTCAGTGATAAGGTGGAGTTGGCAAATGCTCAAGCACATTGCGATAAATTCAATGCTCATATTCACTCGTTTTATTTTTCTCATGTATTACAACCATTATCTCTCATATTGAGCATTTGATGGTGGCTCGAGAGATATGGTTGGAGCTTGATTAGATGTACAATTGGATAACCATCATGAAGCGAGTTTCTTTGGAAGTGCAAATGCGGACCATGAGTGTCAACAAGTTATCTTCTATGCGGGAGCATATTAACAAGCTGAGTGAGCTTCAGATGCAAGTTTAAAATGGAGGCAAGGTGATCACTTTTGAAGATATGGCGATAACTCTTCTTTCATAGTTACCGCTTCGTTTCAGTGGTTTTTATTATGCCTTGATTGCTTCAGGGTGGTCCGAGACTCTTCTGTAGGAAGAGTTGGTTTCTGTGGTCTTGGACCAAGAGGAGCAATTGGAAGGTATCAATGCTTTGAAATTTGAGGCCTTGGTTGGTTAGTCCTATCAGAAGAAGGGGAAGGACCAAAAGAAGAAGAAGAAGGACAAATCTAAGAAGGACAAAGAAAACGAGTCTACTTGTCACATTTGTGGCAAAACTGGTCATTGGAAGAAGAATTGCTCTGACAAGGAGAAGAAGGAGAAACCTTCCAAGGATTCTAGAGTGGTGGTTATTCCCTCATCAGTTGCTTTTCTCCACTTGGAGGTGGTTGAAGATTCGAGCTTGATGGATTCTAATGTTGCGTTGACGACCCCATACACTCGGGAGTGGATTGTTGATAGTGGTGCTTCCCGGCACACGACTTCTTTTTTAGTAGGTGTTGCTCATTTGTGGCCTTCGTATGGCCAGATTCTCATTGGTGACAGTTTGTCTATTCTTATATAGAGACGGGGCAACATGCATCTTATTCTAGATGGATGTGGTGGTGCCCATACATTTGAGGTACTTTATGTGCCGACTTTGGGATACCATCTCCTTTCGGTGAATAAGATTTGCGCCCTCGGCCTTTTGGTCGAATTTTGTGCGGATTCTTTTCGGATTCCGGATCGTGAATTGAGACAGGTTTTTTCTTTAGGTTATGAGGAGAATGGAGTCTACAAGTTGTGGTCTTCTTCTGCCTTGATTTCTCTTCTTCTTACCTCCCAAACTCAGTTCGAGCTTTGGCATGCTCGGTTTGGCCACCTCAATTATGATTACCTTCGGAAGGTGTCAAAGGGACAGCTTGTTCGAGGTTTACGGGATATTGTGGTAAGCCAACAGTCTTGTGTATCCTGTATCCGTGGGAAGCAGATTTGTGATGTTGTTCCCAACAAGGCTTCGAGGTGGTCTTGTGCACCCTTGGAGCTTGTTTCTATTGATCTTTGTGGCCTGATAAGGACGGAGTCCCTTCGAGGGAGCTTGTATTTTATGCTAATTGTGGATGATTATAGCAGGATGACATGGGCTTATTTCTTGAAACTAAAGTTAGAGGCTTTTTCCAACTTTAGGGATTGGTTGCTATTTGAGGAGAACCGATTAGGTCAGAAGCTGAAGACCTTATGATCGGATAAGGACGGAGAATTTGTTTCTAATGAGTTTGCTCTTTTATGGAGATCATGGTATTCACCAGGAGTTTGTCAATACAAACACCCCTTGGGAGAATGGCATTTTGGATTGGAAGAATCGTAGTGTGATTGAGATGGCCCGTACCATGATGGAGCATTGTCAGACATCTTAGTGTCTATGGGCTGAGGTTGTGGCTACTGCAGTTCACATCCTTAATCATTCCTCTACTTCCATTGTTGTTTGTATGACTCCATATAAGGCGTACTTTGGGTCCAAGCTAGATGTTTCTTATTTCAGGGTTTTTGGGTATGGTGTCTATGTTCACATTCCGAAGACATAACATGACAAATTTGAAGCGACTTCCAAAAGACAGGTGTTTGTGGACTATAGCTCCTAGTCTCAAGGCTACCGATTGTATGATCTTGTTAAGCGGGATGTCTATACAAGCGATGATGTTCGGTTCGTGGAAGTTCTAGCCTCAAAGGGGGGTGAGGAACACCCTGTTCTTGGAGATCTTGGTGATAGTTGGGCACCAGCAACTATTCCTTTGGAACTTGTGCCTCTTGAGGACTTTTCTTCGGATGAGAAGCTTAGTTCTTAGCCACTGGATTCATCGCCTGCTCCCCCACCGTCGGTGGACCCTCTCGAAACTTTAGTATATGGAGAGTGATGATGCAAGATCCGAGGTGAGATTTGGCCTCCTCCTCATTGGGCTCGTGACACTCTTCATGATGGAGGATTTGAGGGGGTCCCTGAGGAGTGACGGCGTAGGATGGCTTGTAGCGTTCTCGGAGGAATCAATCACACCACATTGAGCTTGTTTACACTAATTACTGTTTGCTGGCTCGTGTCATGTAGGATCGGGAGCTGACTTCCATCAAGGAGGCTTTACAGTATGATCACTGGCAAAAAGCGATGGGGCAGGAGGAACTGGAGTCGATTGAGAGGAATGGCACTTGGTTTCTTGTACCGAAGCCTCCTCATAAGATCATTGGAGTCAAATGGGTCTTCAAGACCAAGTACCGTAGTGATGGCACCTTGGACAAGTACAAGGCTTGCCTTGTTGCTAAAGGTTTTGCACAACACCCAGACATTGACTTCCATGATACTTTTGCCCCTACAGCTCAGATGGCTACTATTTGCGTAGTTCTTGCCTTGGCTAGCCATAGGAGGTGGCCGGCCTATCAGTTGGATGTGAAGTCTACCTTTTTGAATAGAGAATTGAAGGAGGAGATCTATGTTGAGCAGCCTCCAGGCTTCGGTGCTTCTGATGGTAAGGTATATAGCTTACGGAAAGCTCTTTATGGCCTCAAGCAGGTTCCTCCTGCTTGGAATGAGAAGATTGACTTGTTCCTCGAGGAGAAATTAGGGTATCGACGTTCCAAAGCCGACCCTCAGTTGTATGTATACACCTCAGGTGGAGGTTGTGTGTTGTTTGTCCTTTATGTGGACAACTTGATTGTGACAGGTGACCATACTTAGATGGTTGAGCAGATGAAGGCAACACTTCATGAGAAGTTTGAGATGATGGATATGGGACTTCTTTACTTTTTTCTAGGTCATGAGATCTATCAGACTTCGAGGGGGATCTTTCTTTCCCAACAACGGTATGTCCAGGAGCTCTTGGCTACATGTGAGCTGGAGGGATATGCAAGTCTCTTACGACTCTTATGGACCCGAATTGGAAGGCTACAAACTCATTTCGATTCTCCTTTGGCGGATGCTACCTGTTATAGGTAGTTGGTTGGTTCCTTGATTTGGCTTCCTTATACACGTGTTGACTTATGTTTTGCTGTAGGTGTGCTAGCCGGGTTCATGAGTGAACCCAAGATGGTGCATTGGTAGGTTGCTTAGAGGATTTTGCGGTTCGTATGAGGGACTCTTAATTTTGGGATCTATTATCCTGCTAGTATAGGTGCTACAGACTTGGTGTTGAGAATAGCAAATGATGCTTGTATGTATGCCCATAGAGGCTGAATAGAGATTTGCCCATAAGTGGCTTTGTATGAGAGATAGACAATGATGTATGCTCTAGGAAGAGATGTCCTAAATCCCATAAGCACAGTGAGGAAGAGTGGTACTATCCAAAAAGCTATATAAGCATGTACTTGACACTCATTTCAATGTAATGGTACTTTCATTTTGTGTCACTCAAGATTGTGTTTATGAGTCCAAGCTAATCTATCTTGGAACCTAATTCACTTGAGTTACAATCTTTCACCTCTACCATGTTCCATATAAATGATCCGCGTCCTCCATAGCTTGCATAGCTCTAGCTCTGTGTTTCTCAATATGGTATGAGAGCCATGGCACATCCATTCTCCCTCTTCTACTTCTACTACTTCTTGTTCTAGCCCTCACGGTATTGATAGTGGTTTAGCTTAGGAGTAGAATCAGTTTGATAGTGTAGGAGAGAGTGAGAGTTCTACTATTGCTAGTAGTTTCCTTAGTACCAATTAGTTTCTGCCTAATCTAGCTTTGGTTACCAACTACCATCCAAATGATCTCTCCTTTTCTTTTGCCTCCCAACCAAGGATCTCGGTAGAATATTGGAGAAGCTTGCCACTGAATCTTTGATGTCTACTGCTTTGAAAGAATCAAAGGATTCTAAAACATATTGGTTGTTGAGCACCTCAGTGATGAATTGAGGAGGAGGTTTACTAGATTTGGTGTAAGTAGTGAAAGGAAGAAAGGCATTACTACTGCACGTGTTTTTGGGAAGGATGTGCAGTTCACAGGATGGAAAATGTCTTCACTAGACGCTTGGAAGGCAATGATTGACTGTTTGCTTGAGATCTTGAAGTTGTCAAATCTAGTCATAGGCACTCTAAGCTACAATAGTACATCTGTTTACTTTGAGGATGCCAAGCTACCATTTCACTGACTGTGTTGACGTTGCCTCTGGTTGAAGAAGGAGGTCGAGGAAAAGAAGACGACGAATGCTTGCACATTAGAGGGTAGACCATTGACAAACAATATCTGTTTCTTCTCCGCTAGCCCGTGCAACTGTGGCGAAAAGCTTCGGAGCTCTGTCTGTTCGAGCACAGAAAGATCCTAAGCATCTTGTGCTTAGTGTAAGCGTCTCTAGCTGTTGATAGCACCGACTGCAACACGAGCTCCTTATCCTCCAACTTACAGTGAAAAGATCGTAGTTTTGGCCAGGGTCATGAGTTCCCTGCTCACACAGGAGAATCTCGTGGATAGTCAATGCCATCAAGTGCACAATCATAGGTGCAGGTTGCAGGTATAGATAAGCATTTTTAAATTAATGCCTTATAATCCTACTACTAAGGCTTAAAGAAGCATTTATCTTCAACCCCTATTCACACCTTTTTTCTATTCTTGAAGAGCTAGTTTACACTATTGCTCTCAAAAGTGGTCCAAGCAGCCCTATTCACACTATCCTTTGCCTCGAACTGATTTATGTAATCACCTTAAAAGGTGTTTTCATGCTTGTAATTTCCCAAAAGTTCAAAAGGGTGAAGATGTGTGGTTTTGAAAGAAGATCCAATGTCAATGTAATGTCAAGCCATATAGCCATTAAGCCAAAGCTCCAAACTCCATGTATCCAAGGCCATGATGTGCTGTCAAGCCATGTATCCCAACAAGCCCAAGAGCTATTCAAAGAGATATGTATCCATCTTGAATGCCTAAAGCACTGCAATGCACATGATAAGCCAAAAACCAATCCTATGTATTTAAGACCTATGTAATGGATTACCAAGTCATGTATGTCAAAAAGAATCTGCCATGTCAAAGCAATGTACTAGATTATATCTTTCTCATTGAGCAAAAAGATTGTGTCAAGAAAACTGGAGAAAAACGCACATACCATGCATCAACAAAAGGGATAAAGAGCACAACAAAGGAAAAGAGTCCGAAGACCAAAAGGACCTCACAAAGAAGACTAGAGCACAAGATAATGAAGAACAAGTCAAAGATGAAGAGCATAAGACCAAGATCAACAAATATTGAAGACTGGAACAGAAGACCAAGAAGATCGAGGACATCACCAAAAGAAGCCAAAGGAAGATGAAGAAGATACTTTCTGTTTTGCTGACAACAATGAATTTCCCATAGTGGATCTTGTTTCCCATAGTGGATCTTGTAAAAACCCTACCAAAAATGTAAAGTTTCAAGCCTTAACTTGTCTAGGTTGCCAAAAAGCTAGTCTCCCAGGCCATGTCATCATGTAGGGGGGGCAAAAGCTAGCAAGGGTAGAGATTCATCATTTGAGGGGGGTGTTAAGAATAGCAAATGATGCTTGTATGTATGCCCATAGAGGTTGAATGTATGCCCATAGAGACTGAATAGAGACTTGCCCATAAGTGGCTTTGTATGAGAGATAGACAATGATGTATGCTCTAGAAAGAGAGGTCCTAAATCCCATAAGCACAGTGTACTCGGATGAAGCATATTGAGATCTAGTACCATTTCATTCGGGAGAAGCTTCTAGATGAGACCATTTCCTTGGTCTATTGCAAGACATAGGACAATCTTGCAAACTTGTTTACCAAGGTGCTTCTCCAGTCTTTGCTTCGACAACACTCCAGATCCCTTAGCCTTTGCTGTGTCTAGGATTTGAGAGGGGGTGTTAGAGAGTGTGATTCCCTGGATAGGTAGGTGCAGTTTTCAGTAAGCAGTCCACGTGGCAGGAGCGCAGGCAGCAGGGCAGATGACACATGGCAGGTTGGACAGCAACACAGGTGACACGTGGCAGGCAGTCGGACAACAACAGTTGGAGAGCAGTCAGCTGCATGGTTTTTTGTGTTTTCTCCAGCCTATTTAAAGGCCCTGATTCCAGCAGTCTTGTGGGTTTTCACAGATATCAGGCTGCAAACTGCGGAGACTGCTCTCAGGGTTGATGGAGACTAAGATCTTCGAGGTGGAGACATACGCATATATTCTCTTTACACCGGTGTATATTTTTGCATCCTTATACAGCATTCTTCACTGTAGATTTTCTGTGTTTCATTGTCTCTTTCTCTCTCTCTCTTCTCTCTATGTTCACTCTTTGTCTTGGTCATTCGCTTCCGCATTGCTTCACTTTTACACCTCAAACCTCCATTTTCTCTAGGATCAAAGCAGTGGTGGTTAAAGGAGTGTATGTTAGAGCTTGTCATACTTAAACAGATCCCAAAATGCAGCAGCAGCAATGTCGATGTGTCTGATGATAACTGAGTGATCTGACATCAGTGTAGGCAGCAGATCTGAAAGTGCAGATGCTGATGGAGAAGATGATGATGTCAGTAGTAGCCGGATGGCTCCAAATGGAAGGTGACCAGCAGGACAGCCTGTGTGCAGCCCAAATGCAGTTGCGGGAGGTGAAACAGGCCTGCTGGCAGCAAAGTTGCAAATATAGGTAGTGGTTGATAATGTGCATGCTGCTTGAGGTTGATAGGATGCTGGACAACCTATATGGACTGCAAATTGCAGGGGAGAAAATTGAGGATGAAGTTGATCACTAGGTGGTAGTATGTGTAAAGAAATGCTTGAACAAAGAGAGAGCACTCAAAGTGTACGTCAAACACAATGAAAGTAGTAGAACTCAAGAAGAAGAGAGCTCGGTGTGATGAGGTGAATGAATGAATGATCAAGTTGTATGCTGGTATGATGGAATGGGCCTCAAACCTCAGTGTTTTGGATGGATTGGGGATGAGGTGAGCTGGAAATGGAGTTGGAGACACTGGTCCCAACTTCGAGAGTGTGTCATACCTCGAATGGATCCTGAAATGTAGCAAGTGGTCTTTGATGATGTTAGTGTGTAGGTGGCAGCTGTACAAGTGATTGGCTATTGTATCCTTGGACATTCTAAGAAAGAATTACTAACTGGTATTGGTCACGGTGGTCATGAAGTGACTTAGTGCGAATGTAGTAGGGTGCACTTCAGGGTTAGGGTAGCCGAGTCCTAGTTACAGGACTCAAGGCCTTATTGTACACATCATTGTGCGATCACTAGTCATGGACTTTTGGTGTGGGTTGGTGGTATGAGACGCCAACTCTTGGGATGTGTGACCCAATTTGTTGCTAGTTCCCAAGCTCGGGGAGACAGTTTGGCTTCGTGGTTGGGAGGTCTCAGGTCATTCTGATGTTCAATACTTGTATGCTTGTGGATGTAGCTTGTGTTCTTTCTCGTATGCAAGTTGGATTCTAGGTGGATGTTTTACGGGTTGATGAAAATGTAGATTACTATGGATGAAAACATCGCCACCTATCTAGATTAGGTTGGAAATTCAAGGTGACAATGGGTTGGCCTGTTGGGCAGCAAAACATAGATGAATAGTTGTTTGAAGCAAACCTCCAAGATGCAAAACGTAGATTGTGTCGCCTCTTGTATGCTATCATCTACACCAAAAGGACCTTGGGCTGCTATCACTTGCTCTTGGAGAGCTTCAAATTGCTGTCATATATTGTAGGACTGATCCTTGGTGATTGCAAATCACATCAACAGTCATTCCTTGCTTTGTAACAGCTTCTTTCTCTCTCACAATGGTTGAAATAGACTTCCAGCAGCTCTAAAAACCTTTTTTCCACTTGTATGGGCAAGTTTTGCCAAGTGGCAGCCTTCTAATCTCATTTTTCAGCATTATTTAGCTTATTAAATCAATTTTTAAAAAATTGATTTAATAATGATTCTAGTACTAAAAAATTTAACTTCGTTAGCTAATAATTAAATTGGCTAGGCCAATTTGTTGTCCAAGTATCCTTGAGCAGTTATTGACCCTTGATTGGCATTAGTCAAGTAATTAATGCCTAATCTCTAATGTCACTATTGACATTAATGGTCAATAAATTGGTCTAGGCCCAAATTTGACACCGGGTATCACCTAGTACCTGTCAAGCATAACTTATTACAACTTTTGCCTTTGGCTCCAACTAGTATCTCGGAGTCTTGGGTCCCACGTGAAATAATTAAGTTGCACTTTACTTGTGCAAGTCGCATTAGCACATTTGATTATCTTTTAATCAAATGCTAAGCAAAGTAATAAAATTTCACGTTCTCGTGATAGACCACCCCCTTGAAATGTTTGCAATTGTCCTCAATTGCACTGTATTGTACCAATGGAAAAGCATACTCCACTGGAATTTTCATAAGGCATTATAGTCACAACATTGGCCACTATTGTCCAACCATGCCATATGCCCCAAGCTTGTTGAAAATTTCCAGCCACCATATACATAAGATAAAACTAAAAATTAGTCGAGAATTGTGGCTAGAGACTCATTGGATGCATCTATAACCCTTGTTTCTCAACTGTTTAGACTTCACAACCATACTAAAGCATATTCTCAGCATAAACATGGCTGAAATTGCCAATGGCATTTACTAATATGCTCTTGTCCATGGAACTACTTGTAAACCATTAAAAGCTAAGCATAATCTAATCATAAACTGATTACTTGTTGATCTAAGAACTGATCACAAAGTGTTGCAAATGTAACCCCAAACTAATCACAAACTAATTGCAAAATCTGATAAAAAAGTACTGCCAAGACTGATCATAAAAGTGACCGTTTAGTTAAAATTGATTAGAATTTCGTCTCAAAACCAAGGCAAAAACTCATGCCAGATTGATCATAAATTGATGCATGCAATCAATTTGGGGTCACATTTGCAGCATTTTGTGATCAGTTCTCAAATTAACAAGTGATCGGTTTATGCTCAATTTTCAATGGTTTTGTTAGCAGTCATGTTTGTCATGCCTTGTCATCTCCTGCCTGTGAGCCTCAGTCTGAGTCAGATGAGGACTTTAGGAGCTCTGACTTGTCTATCACTTGTTTTGACGGAGGAGGTAGCTCATTCTAGAGCACTCAGTTTATTGCATTTCAGTGCATTTTCTCCTCCAGTCGGGATTTTATGTGCATTTCCCGGGGAAGTTTCTGCATTCTTCAGCCTGCCTCACCTGCCGGACATTGTCCACCCTTTCCGGGATTTTTCTGAGCATTCCTGGCATTTTTTCCAGCATTAAATGCTGGTCGGATCAGCATTAAATGCTGGTCGGACATATTTATGGCCTCAAATTTCAGATCGGCCAGTTTTTGGGTTTTTTGGCTATTTATAGCCATTTCCCACTTGGCAGTCAGTTGTATTATCATCTTCCCTCCTTCTTTGGCAGGTGCACACTCCGACTCCGTCATCTTCCTCCGTCTTCGGTGTTGCCGTCATCATCAGCCTGATCTGGTGCCCTCACTGACGCTTTGGGCTGTGTGCAGGGACTGATCAGTCCATTTCAGTGTATTCAGCATTCATTTCAGTCAGTGCAGATTTTCTTCCTTCATTCCCTGCTTTCTTTCTCTCCTCCTCTGTGTTGGTGTTCTTCTTCCGTTGCGCACTCTCACATGGTATCAGAGCCTGACTGAGAGCACGGAGGACCTAACCTTATGGAGAGATACCTCACCCCTCTTCTGCTGCTGTCGCCTCATCTCCAACTGCCCAGGTGGCCCCTCTAGGTGGCCATTCTTCTTGCGTTTGCTGCAGACGACTTCTCCAAAGGCTGCCACGTCATCAAACGACCCCTCCTGCTTGCGTTTACCATCAGGTGGCCCCTCTTTCAGCTGGGCGACACATCATCAAGCTGCGTTTTGCAGATCTGGTGGTCGTTTCCACTCCTGGTGGCTCATCTCCTGTTGGCGACCCACTCCCAGGCTGCGTTTTGGTGCTGGCGGCTTCTTTTCTGGTGATCTTCATCAGTTATCTTTGCGTTTTGCAGATCCAGGTGTTTGTAGGCTATCACAGCCTGTGTTTTGGTGGTTGGTGACCAGACTGCTGGTCCTACTTCGGCTTTGGCACAGTTTTCTTTGGTGTTTGGTGTTTTGCAGATTGGAAGATGTCTTCTCATCAATTTACAGGCTTTGATGACTCAGATGACGAGCTTTTGTCTCAACACTCATCTGAACGGAGGCGTGATTTCTATCACGAGGACCGTCGTCCGGAGTCTATTCCTCTTTCCCGTCCCCCTTCTATTCATGTATCTCGGCGATCCCCTTCCAGTGGGCCGACGATGCAGCCTTTGGTACCCCCTGTACAGGTACCCGTACTTCCTCAGCTGCCCAAAGAGGACCGGTTGGATGGCTCCAACTTTTCTCTATGGTCCTGCAAGGTGGAGTGTATCTTGGACTCCTTTGATCTTTGGGAGCTTGTTTCTGTTCCTATTCCCCGGCCTAAGGTGGATCCCGCAGATGGGACATCTATGGATCGTGCAGCCTTATGGGATCGGCTTAATTCTAGAGCTAGATCTTTCCTCTTTCTGAGTTTGCAGGATTCTGTTCTTGTTCATGTTCACAGGTTGAAGACTGCAGCAGACGTGTGGAGAAAGCTCGCGTCTCTCTATCAACAGAAGACGTTTGCCCACCGGATATCTCTCGAAAAGAAGTTGCGGATGCTCGCTATTGATGATAGTCCTTCCATGAAGGACCACATCAACAGATTACAGGATATGAGGGATGAGCTTGTATCCCTCGGTCGGACGATATCTTCTGAAGACATGGCTATGATTCTTTTGACTCAGCTGCCATCGCCTCGGTTTGATGTCTTCCACACCAGCCTTCTTACATCGAGGACCCGTGAGAAGCTTCTATGGGAGGAGCTATCCCCGCTTGTCTTGGAGCATGACGAGCGACTCAGAGAGGTCAGTGCTAGTGGATCCGACTCCACTAGAGCCTTTGTTGCAGGTTCGGGAGGACAGAAGAAGAAGAAGACGAAGTCAAAGGCTACGAAGAAGGACAGTTCTTCAGGCTCTGACTCAGATTCAGAGAGACCGAAGTGCCCACACTGTGGGAAAGGGACACATCCAGAGGAGAAATGTTGGAAGAAGTACCCTCATCTTCGTCCGGGAGCGAAGGGTGGATCTACATCGGAGCCTTCTTCTACCTCTACACTAGCTGTTACCCATGAGTCAGTGTTCCTTCATATCCATGCTTTGGAGGAGGATCCTTTTTCCGTGGCTGCAGTGTCTTCTGCGCAGCCTTGGTTAGTGGACAGTGGTGCTTCGAGTCATATGACTCCCCGAGGTGATTTGTTACAGGATCTCCATCCATCAGAGGGTTCAGTCACTATTGGTGACATTTTATCAGTGCCTATTAGTGGTGTTGGCACATTGCCTTTGTTTACCGACCGACCTTCGAGCTCCTTTTCACAGGCCCTACATGTTCCGGATTTGGGCCTTCCCCTCCTCTCAGTTTATGGTCTTACGAGGCTTGGCACACGAATGATCTTCACCAAGCATGCCGTTGTTATTGAGGATTCTCTTACAGGAGCTGTCTTATCTACAGGTTGGCAGGAGAGCGGGCTTTACAGGCTCCATTCCCCTTCTTTGATGCAATGTCCTCCGAGGCAGTCTATTGCTACACCCGTTCCTGCTTGTGCACCTTCTATTCCACAGGTTCCTTCCCATCCCCCACCTTCTCCTCCGGTGGTTCCCTCATACCTCCCATCCCTTTCAGAGGGGGACGATCTTGGTGATGCGGCTGTGGATTCCCTGGCCCCTAGTGTTTTAGAGGGGGATTCCCAGGATCGTGAGGAGCTCGTTCAGTGGCAATCTACATCGACGGACTTCA
Organism: Lygodium microphyllum; assembly: GCF_053477565.2. NCBI lineage: Eukaryota > Viridiplantae > Streptophyta > Polypodiopsida > Schizaeales > Lygodiaceae > Lygodium > Lygodium microphyllum. The sequence goes on from NC_141142.1 coordinate 103,860,129, forward strand.
TTGACCTTGGCATTCCTCTTGCCACCCCAGGATCCGTTTCTCCCTTGGCCTTCAGCCACATCCAGGATCTGAGAGGGGGTGTTAGCAGTCATGTTTGTCATGCCTTGTCATCTCCTGCCTGTGAGCCTCAGTGTGAGTCAGATGAGGACTTTAGGAGCTCTGACTTGTCTATCACTTGTTTTGACGGAGGAGGTAGCTCATTCTAGAGCACTCAGTTTATTGCATTTCAGTGCATTTTCTCCTCTAGTCGGGATTTTATGTGCATTTCCCAGGGCAGTTTCTGCATTCTTCAGCCTGCCTCACCTGCCGGACATTGTCCACCCTTTCTGGGATTTTTCTGAGCATTCCTGGCATTTTTACCAGCATTAAATGTTGGTCGGATCAGCATTAAATGCTGGTCGGACATATTTATGGCCTCAAATTTCAGGTCGGCCAGTTTTTGGGTTTTTTGGCTATTTATAGCCATTTCCCACTTGGCAGCCAGTTGTATTATCATCTTCCCTCCTTCTTTGGCAGGTGCACACTCCGACTCCGTCATCTTCCTCCGTCTTCGGTGCTGCCGTCGTCATCAGCCTGATCTGGTGCCCTCACTGACGCTTTGGGCTGCGTGCAGGGACTGATCAGTCCATTTCAGTGTATTCAGCATTCATTTCAGTCAGTGCAGATTTTCTTCCTTCATTCCCTGCTTTCTCTCTCTCCTCCTCTGTGTTCGTGTTCTTCTTCCGTTGCGCACTCTCACAGGTTTATAGTTGGTTCCATGGATAACAGCTTGTTAATAAATGCCATTGATAGTTTCAGCTGTGGCTTATGCTGAATTAACGATTTTCTATGGTTGATATTTAGAGTAGTAAAGAAATATGAGTTATGGATGCATCCAATGGCTTTCTAGCAATAATTTTGGATTGTTTCTCAGTTTTATTTGATATTTACGATTGGAGCTTGGCTAGAAAATTTTAACAGGTTTGGGACATACAGCATGGTTAGATAATGTTGAGCTAAAAATGCATTAGCTTTACTTAAACAGCCCGAAAACTTGCTTAATTAATCAAGAAACCTTGTTTATTTAAAAGAACGCGATCGTAGAGAGTTTTTGTGTCCCATAAGTACAAACCCATTTGGAGGGCCAAAACTTTCTATAAATACGTATGCTGCCCTCCATTCAACCCTTAATCTCGTTTTTGTAGATTTCAGGTATTTCAGCTTGCGACCCACACCCCATTCGCGGAGGACATCTCAGTCGAAGCTGTCCATTGCTGTCTACATTAGTTGGTGCCTAATTTCCAGACCTCTTCATGTAGTTTGGAGCTAATCCCATCTAGGCGAATACTGTTCTTGCACATACTTGCTGTCGTACTGCCTGCCATATCATTTGCAGCCTGCATTTGGTAGTTTTCTCTCTCCTCTAGCTGTCCCCTAGCTTTTGCATGTTGTCGCTAGGCTGTCCAGCTTGCATTTGGCAGTTTTCTCGCTCTTGTAACTGTCGCCAGCTCCTGCAGGCTGTCCTGCCTGCGTTTATTAGTCTTTCTCTCTCCTCACTACCGTTTGTATCAGATTCAGCTTCTCATTGTTGTGTTTGCTGGTGTTCGACATTTGGAGGCTGCCTTGCTGTGATTCGGAATCCGTTCAGAGTACGACACACTCTCCAACTCATTACCCTTGCCTTGATCCTCGAGACATAGGAGTTCGAGGTTCAGTATTTATTGATTGCATAGTGTGTTTGTTGCATGAGCATTATATATTCAATAGTTATATCACTTCAGTTGTTTATTGTGTTCATTGTCTCTGAGTTACCCTAACCCTAACTGTGTTCTTTTATCAATCTGTGCTTTGTCATACGATTGTTATTTGTGCTTTTGTGTCAGAGTATTTCTTTACATGATATCAGAGCCTGGTACTCTCTAAGAAACCTAGGCCTTTGATCCAAAAGCTATCCGCAAGAAGCAAGAATAACAGTAGGTTCAAATGACCCTGAACACATCAACACCAATTCAGTCTCTAGAACAACCTATGTTGAGAACCGAGCGAGAGTGGTCAGAACAGCTTGCTCCACAAAGTTTCGACATGGTGGAAGACACTTCTAACCACATAGAAAGAAAAGCTATACAAGCTGTCCAATGAAGAATATAATGTGATCATGGACTATAGATGAAAGAAGATTGAGGAGCTTGGCCCTTTAAGAGAAGCTACTCAATGAAGGTATGCATGAATTTCTCTCTTCAGATGTTGCACATAAATCTGATGATATTGCAGGGCTGTTGAGACCTCCTTTAGGAATGGGCCCCCCTATTGGAGAAAGAGATTCGGAGTATGTTCCATTCTTTCATTCTCTTCTATCCACTTTGGTGCAAGGTACTTTAGATTCATCTTTTGTTTCTTCGTCTTTTACTTCTTCTGCTTTGCAATATACTGGTAGAAATCGTGAGGAAGATAGAGTATAATCCATTGACTACGGAAAAGGTTCTCTTGAGGACCAATTTTTATATGTTAACACACGTCGTGGAGATTATACGAAAAAGCGAGGTACCTCTTCATCTACCCTTCCTTCTTTTCAATCTACTTCTCAAAATTAGAATGAATTTGGTGTTTCTATTTCTACATTGCATGGTGCATCATCATCATTATTTCATTTTCAATCGTTAAATGGTAAAAATGAACTAAATGCGTATGCACCTTTCACACTAAAAATTCAAAATCCATCCATTCCACCACATTCTTCCGTAGCTTCTCCGCTTCCTTTCACACCATTTACATTCCCCTATCAAACACCTCATGTTGCACATCACGCCGCACCAGGGGGTTATGGAAACATAGGTATCGCCTTTAGGACCTCATCCTTTCCTGAGTTCGGTAGTATTCCACATTCTTTTCACACTTTCGGGATCATTGCAGTTTGGGTATTCCCCCTAGTCTCTCCCAAGTGTGGATCAGTTGTACCACATCTTGTCTCTATAGCATTACCTAGTCACCTCCATTGGCACCTTATGGAAACATTCATGTTCCGATGCCTTCGCATCAATGGGCACTCATTGACACTTCCAGCCTATTTCTGCCTATCCACCTTTTTCTCCTCATTCCCTATCAGACATACCCATCACCATCATCTTACCCTCCACCTCCATCTTATTCCACTTTCCCGACACCTCATCGTTCCGGCTCATCTTTTACCAAGTATGCTTTCAATGATAAGACTCGTTTTAACGGGTCAAACTTTACCATTTGGTTGAATTTGATAAGACATGTCATTGACTCCTGGAACCTATGGGATCTTGTGCAGGGTTTGGAATCCCAACCCGATTCTGCACTTGTTCCATACGAGGTTGTTTGCTCACGAAAGGCTAGAAATGCCTCTGCTATTGTCGAGCTAATGCAGAGCTTATTGTTTTAGTTTCACTCTCAGCTTTACCATTTTGACTTAGTGTCAAAACGATGGGCACACTTGATTGACCGCTATGCGGCTCGGGATAGAACCCTTCGTATAAATCTTGACCATGAGCTCCAACTCTTTAAAATCACAGACTGGGATGACTTGAAAGTCAAGTTGGTTGAGTATCGGCGACTTCTTGCCGAATTCTCCACTATGGGAACTCCCAAGTGCTCTGATGATCAAGTCACATTGTTTCTGAATAAACTTTCTGTCACGGGGACGTGAAATTTTGAGATGCTTTAATCTTGCTAGTAACATTTGATTAAGTTACTAATCAAATGTGCAAGGTTGTTTAGCACATGTGATGCACATGGTAGTTATTTCATGGGAACGGGCCAAGGACCCTGAGGATGCAGTGGGTGTTAAAGGCAAAAGTTGTGTTAAGTTATGCCAACTGGGTTTTGGTGGTCAGTTGATTCTAGGTTGGACCCTAGAACAATTGTTTGGCCATTAAGTGTCAGTGGTGACACTAGGGACTAGCATTAATTAATTAATTAATGCTAGTCTAAGGTCAACAGAGGTTGGGAACCGCTCCAAGTTGCAAATGGCCTAGCCAATTTCATTACAGATGGGCATGTTTAATTTTGGGCAGGGTCAAAAGGGCTGAAATTAATTTTCAGAATTAATTAATTCTGAAAAATTATTTTAATGACTGAAAATGCATTAGGAAGGCTGCCACTTGGCAAAACTTTCCCATGCAACTAGGGAGAAGGCTGTTGGAGGGTGGTGGAAGTTGAACGGCAGCCATTCGGAGCTTGGTGGAGGGAGAGGAGGCGATCAGATTTGGCTCTGAGAGGCAACGACGAGTGATCGCGTGCCACGATAGGATAGGGGGCATCAGGTTTTCTCTTCTGCCTCAAGAGAGGCGGCGGTAGGAGAGGAGGGCTCGCCAGTTGAGCTTCCATTAGAGCAAGTCCTGGGTGAAAATCAAGGGGCAATTTGCCCGAATGCTTTGCTGATTATTGGAACAACAAGGGGCTTTTGAATCAGCCAAGGAGATTGTGAAATCTCAGCTTGTAATTTATCCATCAGCAATGGAAATTAAAGAAATACCGAAAGGGGCGCCATTTTGGGGTCAACAGGGTGTCCACTATCCAAGTTTATGAAGGTAAAGTGAGCATTTTAGTTTATGTTTATTTGCTAATTGCTGTAATTAAGTGCTTAATCAAGTTAAACCACCCTATCCGAGAAGGAAGGCTGGTTTCACTTTCCAGGAAATACTTCAATTTTGTGGAAGGTATAGTTTCAAAGTCTACCATGTCTACTTTTTATGAATTTGAGTGCCAGCTGTTGTGTTACGTACGATTGTTTGATCAATTTCATATGAACTCTTCCTTAGAGGGGGCTCTTGTTGCTCATTCTCAGAAGGGGCAACAAGGGAAGGGCAAACAAAATCAAACCTCCACTCAAAATTAAAACCAAACTCAATCCGGGAAATCCCAAGGAAACTCCCAATCACAACTCAAACAAGGGTAGTTGAATGTAGCTAAAAAGAATAGGTATTGTCAACATTGTTAAAAGGTTGGTCATTTTGACAACAACTATCGCTCAAAGACTAGAGACAACACCCAAATCTAAGTTTCAGATCCCCTCCCCTGAGTTAGGCAACCCCTAGCAGGGGGGATAGAGTGATGGCAAGGGGCAGTTTAAAGGTCAGATTCATATTGCCATTGTTGAGCCATCTCAGTCGACAACGTTCTCAACTCCAGAGGGCTTGTCTGACTGGTTTGCAGAGGCCCATATCGTCTCCATAGAGACAACAGATGCGAGTCTCGTCCACATCAGCGAGTTGCTTCTCGACAAGGTTACTGCAAAGGCCCACTCGTCTTACAGCCAAGCACTTTAGCTCTTGTTTGGATTGTGGATAGTGGAGCTACATATCATGACTCCTATAGAGGACATTTTCCGTACCGAGCCCTTGCAGCTGGGCAGGTCCGCATAGGAAACAACTCCTTGGTCAAGATTTAGGCTCAAGGTAGCGTCAGTTTTGCCACTGACAAGGGTCTTGATCTGTCTTCATTGGACAATGTCTACCATGTCCCCCAACTTGGGGTGAACTTGTTATCTATTCAGCAGCTTTTCCAGTTGGGGCGAGCAGTTTTCTTTACAGCGACCACAGTCTCTTAGGCTGGTTTAGTGATTGCTCGCAGTGAGGCACAGTCTAATGGCCTTGACCACACGACTCACTTTCTGATTGAGCCAACAGCCAAGGACTCCGTGTTCCACAGCTTCCAGGCATTAGCCACATCTCGGGAGCCTATGAAAAATGAGCGTCTTTCGCACTTTCGCTTAGGGCATATTGGTTATGACTCTCTTTATGAGTTATCCTGCCGTGAGCTAGTTGAGGGTCTTCCCTATCTAAAAATCGCTTGAGATGTTTATAAAGCTTGTCAGCTCGTGTTGAATATGTGAGGCAAAAAAAAAAACGGTGGGCTTAGCAAGATAAGCAAAGCAAGCAAGCAAGGGTAGGGAAACTGCCTTTAGGAGAACTGCCATGTGTTATGCTATGAATATGGTGGATCCTAGAGTCGACCACTCCAAAAGACCAAAAAGGGATAAATGCGCACAGATGCATGTTGACATGAACAAAATGCCAATGCATAGGGTAATGCAAAGGGAGATGCAGGATGTCATGCTCATGCAATATGCTATGCAATGGTGCCACTGGGACAGTTCCCTCGCAAGGGAAGTGTTCACTTGGTGCCCTTTTACAATCAGGTCATCCTGATAGTGCGGATGAAGTTACAAATGCCCATAATACAATACAAAAGAATAAGTGAATGTAATGTCTAGAAAACTGTAAGCAGCATCATTGTCATGATCAAGAGTAGGAGCTGCCCTCTCTCAAACTAGAAGGGAAAGCAAGAGAGAAGCACCCTCTCCCCGTCAAGATGAAGAAGTAGGGGAGGGTGTATCCAAGCCGTTCTTGGGTAGCAGGTACTGAAGAATCGGCCGGTTGACCGCCGGTTGACCGCCTTGGTCAAGATATCTGCATAATTATCTGATGAAGGCACAAACTCTAGGCGAATAGTGCCTAGCTCAACGTGCTCTCTGGAAAAGTGGAAGTGGACTCCCACATGCTGTGTTTATGGTGTGATGATCGGATTGTCTGCAAGGGCAATGGCACTCTGGTTGTCGCAGTAGACAACAGTGGGAGAGTCACATGGAAAATGAAGCGTTGCCAGTAAACTCCTCAGATAGATGGCCTCGGTGGTGCCATCGAAGAGAGCCCGGTACTCAGCCTCGGCCGTGGAAGCCGCCACCATCTCTTGCTTACGGCTTGACCAAGAAATGGGAGCCGTGCCCAAGGTAAAGAGGTAGCCGCCATGGGAATGCCGGGTGTCAGGATCTCCTACCCAATCAGAATCAGTGTACCCCTGCAAAGATAAACCAGAACCATATGTCAAGCTATAAGAAAAAGTACACCGCAATAACGCACCACACGAAGACATGCAATCCAATGTGACATCCTAGGTGCTGTGAAATACTGACTGAGTATGCTAATTGAGTACGCTAAATCTAGCCTAGTGTGAATTAACCAAAGAAGTTTTCCTACAACAGAACAATAGGTGTGTGCATCGAAGGGCTGTCCTAGGGTATCCTTCGACAAGTGGACAGTAGGATCAATAGGCGTGGCCACTGGCCGTGTCTGATCCGAAGTGTACTGTTCTATAAGTTGAAGTGCGTACTTCTGCTGTGACACAAAAATACATCCACCAGAACGAACTACCTCCATCCCCAAAAAATAAGACAACAAACCAAGGTCTGTCATTTCAAATGTAGCTTTAAGCTTAGCCTTAATTTCCGCTATGGCAGCAGAATCTGAACCTGTGATTAGTAAGTCATCAACATATAGCAGGATATAGCTAACCCCCTCTGGAGTGGATCGAACATATAAGTTCGGGTCATAAGGGGTAGAATGGTATCCATGAGTCTGTAAGAACTCAACCATTCTATGGAACCAAGACCGCGGCGCTTGCTTCAGCCCATAAAGAGCTTTCTGCAAGCGGAATACCGTATCCCTGGGGTTCCCTGAGGGAAAGCCCGGTAGCTGCTCCACATTGACTTCCTCCTCCAAGTATCCATTCAGGAAGGCACTCTTGACATCCATCTGATGTATCGGCCAGCCGTGGTGAGCGGCGAGTGCGAGTAGCAACCGAAAGGAAGTCAACCGTGCAATAGGGGCAAAGGTCTCTTTATAATCAATGCCGTGCTTCTGTTGAAACCCTTGCACTACAAGGCGAGCCTTGTACTTATCTAAAGTCCCATCAGCTTTTAGCTTTGTCCAAAAAATCCACTTTGTTGTCCCGATGACTTTCTTGTGGCTCGGACGATCCACCAATGTCCAAGTCTCATTTCGGTCAATACTCTCTAGCTCCCTTTCCATGGCCTCTCGCCATTGAGGGTGTTGAAGAGCCTCCTGCTAGGTATTCGGCTCAGAATGCGCTATGTAATTAGCTGTAAACAGCGATGCAAATGATGCCTGAGGAGCAAGCCGGGTAGATCTTCTAGGTCCCTCCGGAGTGGAATCCGGTGGTAGGATCCCCGAATCCCGCATGGTCTGCTAGTACTAGCAAGGTAACGGGTCTCGCGAAGGGGGCTTGGGAGGTGAAGAAACTGCGGGAATGTCAGGAGCCGGAAAGTAGACCAGGCTCAGTAGGCACGATCTTTGATGATGTGGAAGAAGAAAGTGGATCGGAATCTGATGTAGAAGACTGCACAATATCCCTCTCGTCAAAGACGACATGCCGCTTAACGATCACCTTGTTTGTCCAAGGATTGAACAAACGATAGGCTTTCGCTTCAGAGGAATATCCCACAAAAATAAGGAGATCAGCTCGGGGAGTAAGCTTTCCTATCTTGTCATCAGGCGTGTGTGTGTATGCACGACACCCGAAGTCTCTGAAATGGGAAATAACAGGTCGAGAGTCAAAAAATGTCTCATACGGGGTCTTTTGAGGAAGAGCCACAGTCAGGCACCGGTTGAGGATGTACACTGAAGTGTTAACAGCCTCGACCCAAAGGTGCTCAGGAAGCTCTGCTGCGAACAGCATAGAGCGTGCCACTTTCATGACTGTGCGGTTTCTATGCTCTACGACTCGATTCTGAGAGGGGGAGTTGGTAGAGGTGAGCTGGTGAGAAATGCCATGCTTCTGTAGAAACTTGGAAAACTCCTGGGAGATAAACTCACCACTGCTAAGCCTAAAATAAGCATGTTTTGGGGCTGTTTAAGTGGCGAAGTGCATTTCTTAGCACAACAAATCTTACACTCTTGTACTTTATATATATTATCTAAACCTAAAGTGGTACACTTGTCATTGTATCAAAATACTGATTGTGTTGTACTTTCACTCCTACTGCTCACTCTTCCTACTCTTTTTGCACTCAATCTGCGTAGCAAATGTGCTTCGTCCGGGCATGGAATACGGGATTCCGTACGAAGGCAATGCAACTCTTATTGTCGCACCGCAGAAGAGTAGGACGAGTCTGGGCGCAGCCAAGCTGCTCCAACAATCTCCGAAGCCACACTACCTCACATGTGGTGGAAGATGCAGCCAGATACTCCGCCTCAATAGAAGAAAGGGCTACCGTGGGCTGCTTCTTGCTACTCCAAGAGATAACACTTGTATCCAAGATAAAATAGTAGCCTGTAGTAGACCGTCAGTGGTCCATATCTCCAGCCCAATCCGAGTCACTCCAACCTGCAAGAACTAGATCGGAAGCATCTATACCTGTGGGATAAGAAATCCCTAAGTCAGAGGTCCCCCTCAAATACCGAAGAATCCTCAGGGTAGCCTGCCAATGCACCTATTTGGGTTCTGTCATGAACCCTGCCAAAAGACCCACAACAAAACAAAGATCAACAGGAGTGTTGAGAAGCCAAATCAAGGATCCAATCAACTGACGGTAGCGTGAAGCATCCATCACGGGAGAGTTTGAGTGTGAAGTGGCCTTCCAATTTGGATCTATAGGAGTAGTAATGGGCCGACAAGTCTCCATCTCAAAAGTCACCAAGAGCTCCTGAATGTACCTCTGCTGAGAGATGAAAATCCCCCTCTGAGACTGATAAATCTCGTGACCCAAGAAGAAATGAAGAAGCCCCAAATCCCTCATCTTGAATGCCTGATGTAAAGTTGTCTTGGTCTCTCGAACCTTCTGTGCATGATCTCTTGTCAAAATCAAATTATCAACATACAATACAAACAACACATGACCAACCTTGGAAGTGTGCACATAAAGTTGTGGATCAGCCTTGGAGCGCCGATATCCCAACTTTGACTGAAGAAACGAGTCAATCTTCTCGTTCCATGCAC